>NC_141061.1:40028848-40493848 GCF_041138505.1 Cibotium barometz | reverse complement strand
CATTCCACTACAGTTAGGATGCACCGCTATTACCTCTTACCGCCACCAACAGGACGTTAAGCGACTTATCTGAGCTGCCCTCTATAGGTTGGAGACCTATGTCACATGGCTGGATCCACTGCAGCTTCCTATGAAGATGCAATTTTACTGGGACAATTTTATTAGGCTTACAGAGGATGGCTTCATTTAGAAGTGTGGCAATATTTGTAGACATGCCATGAGAATTGCGATTCGGCAGATCAAAGTCTCACACAGCACTTGAGGATGGAGACTCGGCAAGCAGAGCACATTGCTGGAGAGAACGTATCTTTTCAGATGCCCAATGTGCCATGAGATATGAGGGAGGTTTTATTGCCTCTTCAGTGAGGGATTTGCCAAACCAAGAATGCCTGGGAGTCTACCTGATGGAGCTGCACTGTCCAGAGATGAACTATGTAAAGAGGCACAGAGGCAGACCACAGATACCTCACAATCCACCATTAAAAGTTTCTTCCCTTGGACCCATGATGGAGGCCCTTGCTGACGACCACGAGAGAGCCCTGACCTAGATACCCCTACATGACGGATCAGGTAGCGCACATTGATAGCGCATTTGTCACGACTCTCAGGTACCACCCACCTCCCGGATGTCTCCCTAGACAAAGCGATTCAGGTGCAGCAAGCTAGACGTTGGAGATCCAATGGTCCACGGAGATGCTCCACCCGACAGATTTAGATCTGAAAGAAAAGAAAGAAAGATATATTAAGCGTCTACTAAAGACCCTATGGGTTGACTCCCTCACATTGTAGCATTGTAGCATTCTACCATTGGCACTTATAGTGCTGTTTTTTTCTTTCAGCTGTAGTTGTACTTTTTATTATGTTTTTTCCATGATAATGTCATTTCATGGCCACATTGTAAGAATTTTGGTCTCATAGACCCTTTGGTCTTTTGTGGGCATTAATAGAACTGTGCGCGCGCGCGCGCACGCAATTGAATATGCTAAGTATTCGCATCAAGATGTGCTTATATTGCAGGTGGATATTGCTAAGGCATTTGACAATGTTCAATGGGATTTTATCTCTCAGATCATGACAAAGTTGGGCTTTGGTCCCAAGATGGCAAATGCTGTTTATTGGCTTTATTCTGGCTCTACTGCTCAATGCATTCTTGGGCGCCATCCGTCTCGGTCATGGATATTGGGTCGATCAGTTAGACAGGGCTGCCCTCTCAGTGCCCTCTTCTATGCCATTGCGACCCATCCTCTTTTGATGTATCTTGATCATCTTACAAGCACAGGACAGATGACTGGTCTCAAAATCCCAGGGGCTACATCTTTTTTGGCACAAGCATATGCTGATGATTCCTTCTTCATGCCACAGAATTCTCCTCAGGAACTTCGCATGCTTATGGCCACTCTTTCTTTATATGGGTTAGCAGCGGGATTGCATGTCAATTTTGAAAAATCTAAATTACTCCCCCTGAAACAATGTGACTGGCATTCTATTCTTTGGCCGGGTCAGGTGGTGCATTCCAAAGATATTGTCAGGCATTTGGGATATCCCATAGGAGGGCATATCACCAGAAAGCAGCAGTTAAAATGGATTTTCCAGAGACTTCAACATAAACTGGAATACTGGAAGATTTCTACTTGGCCTCTTCATGTCAGGCTCAGAATAGTACAATCCATTGTGATGTCCTATGTCCAGTTCTGTTTGCCCTTGCTGCATTGGTCCTCCAGGGATATTTCAGCTTTTATGTCTCAAGCTATGGAGATATTACGGAAGACAAAAACTGCTGTAAAAGCATTAAGACTGATGAAGATGGAAATGGTGTGCTCCCCAAGGATGCATGGTGGACTTAATGTCCTCAATATAAAATATCATGTACTTGCAAGGAAGGCTACAATGTTGCATACTTTCTTCCGTCAACAGCAGCCATGGACTTGTATGTTAGCATCCATGTGTGTCAACATGAGGACTTGTGCTTATGGTAATTGGATTACGGATCATTGGGAGGTTGTGATTGGGAGATTTGTAGGGAGGATACCTGGTTGTCCTTTCTCTACTGCCCTCATACTTGATTGGAAACAAGTTCTCTCTAAGGTCAAATGGGCTCCTGATAATTGCTTGGAAACAAACTCGATGAGGAAAGAAAGTATTCATTGGAGTGCCATCTTTGACACTCCACTTGCTTTACAGGAACCTGTTCGGGCATACAATCTTATGAAATTGGAAATTAGGTACATACATGATGTGGTAGATGATCGGGGATATGTCTTACCCTTTCCCCGGGCCACTGCTACCTATGCATTGGGAATGCATCATAGGTTGATATGGAAGAAAATTGTTGATTTATTGCATCCCTTTTTACCTATTCCACCCGTGGCTGACACAGACAGGCTTATGGATTGGCAATTGCAGCCATCTACTACATGCATTCATCCTATTCCCCTTCCTGCCTTAACCTCCATCAAAGCCTACAGGCTTCTTCAGCCTGCCCCATGGATTCATCAACATGCTAATTCTCTGTGGCATATAAGGAAGCCCCTCTCATGGTGGCAGAAGAATCTCCGGATGTTGTGGACGTGTAAAATGCCATTGAAACAAAGACTTTTTCTTTGGAGATGTTTGACAGGCACATTGTCAGTGGGGGTCATACTTGCTAAACGTCACATTGCACCTTCCACATGTCTAAGATGTCAGGCTCCCTCAGAGACTGTTCTTCATCTGCTTTGGCACTACCCTTGTTCCAGGATCCTCCTCAGGAGAATTTCAGATTTTCTTCGGCTCCGTTTCCCTAGTCACATATTTGGGAAACATTTCTGGCTTTTTGGCAGATATATGCGGTCCTTGTCCCAATACTCACTATTTCTCTCTTGGGTGAGATATTGGGCTCTTTGGACAATTTGGAGTGAGCATAATTTGGCATACTTGGGTCCGCAGAATCACCAGTCATATGAATCCTTCAGAGCCTCATTGCGGCAATCCTTATATGATGCCTACCATGAGGGTGATATGGATGCTTTTGTTTAGAGCTTTTCTTTTTATGTTTCTGACATTTGGGATACTCTCCGTTTTGGAGACTTCCCATCTTGTAAATTTATGAGCATATAAATATATTGCACTGGATATTACCCAAAAAAAAAAATGTGTGTGTGTGTGTGTGTGTCCCTCTCTCTCATAGATCCTTTGGGTCTTTTGAAGGTGTTAATATAATTTTCTTTGTTTCTCTCATCATAGAGCGGCTCGGCCTTGAGTGGTCCATGTATATTGTCATAGAGGAGGATGACACAAGATGTGTAAGAGGATACGTGTGGTGTATGCAAGAATATTGTATTACTGATGTGTTATGATAGATGGCAAAGCTACACCCGTGTGCTCTTGTGAGAGGAAGCTTTGATGGCTGATCTTGAATTTTGCTAACATGGAGGTTGTATCCTAATAGAAGCTAGAAAGTAAGCTTAGAGTGATGATTGATGAATTGTGTAGAGAAGGGCCTAGCCGTGTATTTATATAGGCTTATATACATAGGGGCGAATAATACTGTGTAAGTTCGTGGTCATAATCGGCTCCACCGTCGCGGTGTGGACTAGGCCCATCTCCCACAATCATCCGGGCTCATCTTGGGTCTTGTTTGGGCCCCATAATGTTAGGACATTGTGTCCAAGAGTAAAGTCTATCTACTGTATGTGTGGACTGTATGGGATATAGCATCTTGCATATTTAGTAGTGTCCTAAATCTCATCTTAGCCTTCTCTTAACCATCTGGCCTCTTAGGCCACCTTTCCATGTGAATATGGGGATGCTTGGCGTGCTTGGGCTACTACTCAGGGGGCCACACAAACATAAGCTAGTTGGTGCCTAGACAATACAATATGACGGTGGAGAAGGATATCCAACAAGATGAGTACCATTGGTTATACCGATGTACTTGTAGGATTGGCGCATGTCTATTTTTTGTTAGCAATTTTTATCTTGGTGAACTTATGTTCCACTTTCTGGTCTCGTAGACCCATCGAGTCTATGGTTGATGTCAATAAGATCTATTGATACCAAGTTCTACACCCACTATTGGGCATTGATGACGTTGGTGGGGATGTCGTAGTATCTAGTCCATACTATGCATGATGGAGTTGATGGTTTATTGTCTTCTGGATGACTACCATGAGATTATAAATTGCACTTTCTTATAAGGTGAATTTGGGCATGTTCCTGGATTCATCTAGGTATATCTTATGTTGTATTAGCGGACATGCAAATTTCACATTGTGAAGTTTTCGTTCAAGTTGCAGCTAGTTGATATTGTGTTAATTCTTTCTGTTTTTAGTGGTGCATATGCCCTATCAACTACTTTTTTGCTGTAATAATTCTTTCTATTTGTTATGATCCTTAGTGCTAGGCTTCATTATTGCTGAGTCTACCCTGAATCCTTGGAGCTCTGATAGAAACTCAGTACACAGACCTTTGTATGAATGTATGCTCTTATGTGTGTGTGTGTGCGTGGGGTGTGTGTGTGGGAGCATATATAGATACCAAGTTCTACACCCTTTGTTTAACGATATGTTTAGGTTGCAATTGTGAGTTTTGTTTTGTGTCAAATTTCAGCACTAAAGAGGGTTTTGGCTAAGCACAACCAGATATCTCTCCCCCTGCCACCTTCACTACCGTTGCGGATTGCATATGGAAGATTGCGGTTGGAAAAGATGGCAGCTTTGTTTGATGTAATTGAACACCTGAGTGTGCCTCCAAATGGGATACCAATGCAAGAGCCTTGCACAATGGAATCCCTCAATCAGGTATATTTTTCTTCTCACTGCTCACATTTCTGGTGACACAAAAAGTGTGGCCTGTGCAGAATGTTTTTTTAAGTGCATTTTAAACAAGGACATATTATCATGTCCACTTATTTCCCATCACATCTGGGAGGTCACTGTAGTTTGGTATGGATTTGTGAGAGGCATTATCAACCGCCTTTATAAAGTGTAGACTAGATTTATAAAAGCAGTGAATTGTAAAATTTAGTGATATGATTATTCCGTAGATATTGGAAACGGTCAAAATGCTAGGTTTTTGGGCCTTTTCAGCCATTTTGGGGGCTCCAGAGGTTTGAAACACGTTTAAGCCATTCCAGCCATTTCTATTTCTGAAATGGTGTGTTTCAGCTGTTTCCCCCCATGGTTTCAGCCATTTTCCCAACAACATCTATTGTTTCCACCGCAAAGACCCCAATTTTAGGCCAATATTGTTCCTTCTTCCAAGCAATCTTTTTTCTCGCCCTCTTCTTCTTTTTGCATCTCCCTTTCTAACAGTGTTCCCTTTTTTCAGCCCCCTTTAAACTTTCGTTTCTGTTTTTGTTCCCATTTGTCTTTTTCCCGTACAATGAATTATCAAAATCGAATTCAATGTGCACTTTTCAATTCACTTACTTCTCATAACAAAGTATTTATGCAGATATCTGGGTTTGTACTTTACGAGACTGTGTTGCCAGCACATTCAAAATCAGAAAGTTCTCTTTCAATCCCAAAGGTGATCAGAATTCTTCTTGAAATTAGTGTTTCAATATGCTGCAGGCTTTATATGAAAGAAGAAAGACCTTTAATATATTTATCTGATGTTTAATAAGAGAGGAGAAAGTGCTGATATTCTGAAGAAGGCAAAAGGGTTTTTGTCTTATAGAAACAAATCTTTTTGTCATGATCAAGCAAGGCTTTAAGGAAAGGAAGAAAGCTGTACTATATCTTATGGCATCATGTCGTATTTCCATAGATATGTCATTATTACCTATATGCATACCCTTTTAAGCATCAAAAATCACTTTCTACAGTTGTAGATCTACCATCTTTGACAGATCTTATGGTTATCTGGAATTGTAACTCCCGGAATTATTGACAAGGAGCAGATAAACAAGACCAGAGATAACTGTTTCAATGAGGCATGCAGACAAGTGGTTTAAGAATATATCTGCCATATTTTTTAGCATCAATCATTTGCAAGCAGCGAGAGTTGAGGATGATACGTTTGAGGTCAATGGAGCTTTGACTGGCTAGCAGTAGAGGTCAGATGGCTGAAGGAGAACATTCAAATATCGTCGAAAACATGGAAAGACACACGGATGGCCTTGGCATGGAGCACTCAAGGGTATGGTTGTGATAGTAATTCTCCATGTGGGCTCCAGGCAATTCGAGTGTGAAAAAACCCCATTTGTGAAGGGGTATAAAGGTGGGGTGTAACATCGTAAAAGCTATTTCATGGTTTATTCCTTTTAAAAAAATGTCATTTGAAACCCATCTTTTTTTTAAAATCCTTCAAGCGGTTCCCAAGAAGCAGGTAAGCTTTTCTGAGGATTGCATGTCACATTTTAACAGAGCTCAAAGCAAAGGCTACTTGGGGTGACATTAAACCCTCATGAATCCACTGACAATACTTACTGATATTATTAAGCTGTTCATAAGACTCAAGACTCAAGACTACTGCAAAAGATCCTTCACTGGAGCTCGAGGAAGCTTGATGTGGTGTCTAGAGCCTTGGTGGCAAACCAAGTGTTGCTTGCTAGAGCTTGCCACTTCTTGTTGCTGTTATGACTATGGGTGCATTAGACAGTTGTGGAGGGTGATCCACAATTTCTTATGGTCAGGTCGTGATGGCACATTAGGTACCAGGGCCACAGTTGCTTGGGATACTATGTTCCTTCTTGTGGTCAGGGCTTGCTTGCACATGAAGTACCAGGGCGAGAGTCACTTCTTGTTGGTGCTATGACCATGGGTGCATTCGACAGTTGTGGAGGGTGATCTAGAACTTCTTATGGGCACGGCTTGATGGCACATTAGGTACTAGGGCCAGAGTTTCTTGGGAAACTAATATCCTTCCAAAACACGAAGGGGATTGAACATCATTGATCGAAAGATCCAATGCAAAACTCTACTTTGCAAGCTGGTGGTTAGGGCATTCCTTGTTGGTACTGAATAATGGTGGACGGATTTCTTCATGTACCATAGTCTTAGATGTGTGCTAAGAGCGGTGATGACTGGAGGTATTCCTTCCTGGTGCTGAGTCATGGTGGAAGGATTTCTTCATGTATCATATTCTTAGATGTGTCCCAAGAGCGGTGGTGACTGGAGGCACATCACATGTTTTATGTTTTTTGTTGCAGATTACCGCCTCCCGGTCCTCCCCTCTAGTTTCTTCCATCTTCCATGCTTGGAGTAGTATGTGGATATTTTTACGTCACATGCCCCCAAGCTTAGTATATGAGGCTGACAGGCAGCCCATTATGTGGAACGACCTTATCAGAGATGATCTTGGTAGACCCCTGGGTGCAGCAAGATATATGCAGTGGCCAGGCTGGGAGAGATGCGCAACGACAGTTCTTGAGTGGAAGAACTTTAAAGGTCTTCCAGATGATTAGAGAGTGACATCTACGCAGCATCTCAGAGGGAGTCATGGACGGATTGCACAGATTGACGTAGCTATGCCTAACCACTGGATCACTAGTGCATTTTTAGATGAGTGGTCGGGGATTTTTTTCAGGATAGGCGTGCCCCTTCAGGTCAAGGGATTTGCGAAACCAGAGGAGGAAGAGATTGTTGCTTCTATTCCATTCAGTCTGGATGGTGGCAGATGAAGAGATGTGATGTACAAGTGATCACACATGGCTCTGTGATCCATCCAGTGAGAGTAGTGGGTCGCTCTAGGAAGCGTTGGTATACTGACCCTTGCCCAGTGATGGTTACTCATGCTTTGTGGTGCCTATGGCTATATGGTGGATGCCCTATGATACTAGAACCTTGGTGGAGTGAGAATGGACTGATGTGACTAACCCCATGTTCTGCATGTGATCAGGGCCACCTTGGAGTTTCCCCCCAGTGTCCATGGAGATGAGGAGGCACCGAGCTCCTCAAGTGTCATGGTCTCATTAGAGACCACTTCTTGTAGTCTTAACAAGTTAACAGTACAGTGGCACCACTGGTGCCTGTGGACTTGGGGGAGGTTTGGGAGGACCCCTGCCCCTGGGTCTTACTACCTTCCCCAAGTGTGGGTGCCCTGAATGGCCTCGCTGCAATAATCTCGCCATATATGTCATGCAGCAATATTGCTGCAAATCTCCCATTGCTGACAAGAGCCTGGAGTGCAAGGAACTGTAGAGGGGAGTAGAAATGGAAATGTTGAGATCTGATGCTGAGCAACTTGTAGTGTCAGTCCCTCACCGTCCTCCTCGCATGCCATGATAGTCTCAGCCTTTGTGTCCCAAGCCACTGTCCCCAAGTACTGGGAGGCCGATTTGGAGAATCCTCTGCCAAACCTGCTGAGCCTTTGGGCAATCCCAAAGGCAATGACACTGGGACTCCTATGGATGGCCACATCTCGAGAAAACTGTAGATCTACCTCCGATGGCCAACAGAGTGCCAACCGCTAAGCTTTGATGGGCTGCCTGCCACATAAAGACTGTAATCTTCCGCGGCCAAAAATTGTCCCAGAACCACTTCCAGAATTTGAAAGGAAATTGAGGCGATAGCCCTGGGAATGCTAGTGTCCCGTTTTTGCTGGGGTGGCCTCAATCTCGGGCATTTGAATCATACGGCCCAGCCGTGCGGTGTACTCAAAGAAGGGGGTGCCGGGAGTCTCCTCACGGGCAAAGGAATCTTGCCATGTTCACTCTCCTAGGTTCCACCGAAGACGTATGAGCAGGCGGCCCTCCCATAACCATAGCCGCCAAAATCCCTCTGTGACCACCTTGGCGGTTGAGGGTCAATATGCCAGCCATGCTTGTTGATACTAGTCACTAGTACTCTTTTGCGTGCCCCCGGAGAAGGCCCACTAGGAAGTGATGTACCACATGGTGATGAGAAGGACCGGGTTCAACACCACAAAACCGCCAGCCAAAGAAAGCGTGGCTGAACTCCAGTATAGCAACTTCCTTCGAATGCTCAGAAGAAGAGGGGCCAGATGCTGCTCTGTGGAAATGTCATTGCCAACCTGACATCCACGATAACAAATAGGAGTGCCGTATGGGATCCACTGAAAAGCCTCAACTTGCCTCCAAAGTTAGGGCAGGCGATGAGACAACCCAAAAACCACACGACTTGTGCCAGTTGATCCGATTTGTGCATCGGATGCTTGGTAGGAAATCACGATCGCAACGTATGCTACTGTGTCATCGATGAACTTTGAGTCGAGCAGCTCCTCCTACGAATGGATAGGTAAGCACAACTCCTATAAACTGATCTCCTGGGCAGAGAGGAAATTGCCCATGGCCTTAGCTACCAACAAGAAAAGGAAGGATGCGAGAGGGCAGCCTTGTCGGACCAAGCAAGTAAGGGGTAATTAGTCTCCTTGGGCCCCCTGACTGAGAACCTGGCTAGTGAGAGGGGGAGTAAAGTCAAGAAACACCTCGGATCCACTCCACTGGAAAGCCCATTTGACACAGTGTCCCCTGAAGAAATCCCTAGCCCACCTTGTCGTAGGCCTTCTCAAAATCAAGAAGGAGAGCTATCAAATCCTGATGTTGCAGACGGGCCAAGGCTGTTGCCTCCCAAAAAGTGAAGATGTTATCAAGGGTACTCCTATCCCAAACCAAACCTATTTGTGTGCCATGTATAAAAGTCGGGGAGGAAAGGCTGCGAGCGGAAGCTGATGGACTTGGCATGAATTTTGTAGGTGGTCCCTAGGAGTGTGATGGGCCAAATCTCCAACCTATCTCTAGCCTTTCCTTATGGAGGAAAAGGTTACAGGTGCGAGCTGATGTACTTGGCTAGAATTTTGTAGGTGGTCCCTAGGAGGGTGATGGGTCTCCACTGCCGAATCTCCAACCTACCTCCACCCTCCTTGGGAATCAAATGTATCAAACCCTCAGTTAGCCTCTGTGGCATCGGGCCTATGGCCATAATCTCATTGAAAGCGGCTTTGAAGTCACCTTCCATGAGATTCCAGCGTCAGAGAAACAGAGAGACTGGAACCCCATCCTCCCCAGGGCATTTTCCCCTGGGGAGTGCGTGAAAGCTTCAGCCAGCTGCTCAGAGGTAAACGTTGTCATCAAGAAAGTCCGGAGAGCGAGGGGGACCACCTCTCTCGTGTGGCGCCATACCCGATCCCTTGTGTCCATCACGTATGGGGATAGAGGGGCTGCAAAAGGAAGGGATCTGAAAAAATCTGTGGCAATGACTCGAACGTGAGGGGGAGACAATAGAGCCATCGTGGCCACACAATCTCCGGATGCCATCCTTCTGCTTGTGTGGACCAGTGTGGTCTTAAAGAAATCTCCGGTGACCATGTCTCTAGCCTATGTCCAGAGAAGGAAGCTCTAGCGTGATATCTGTACTCCGCCCTCCTCTCCTCTATGGAACTCAGCTCTGCCAATGTGAGTATTTGGTGTTTGTAACAAGATGTAACTATCAGTGATGGACGGGTCAGGAAAAAGAACAAAAACTCGGGTACTCCATGAGAAGTGGAAGTAACCACTGCGGCCAAAGGAGACCAAGGTATCTTGGAAAGACGGGTACTTCGAGGACATGATCAAATGCAGGTCCTATGGAAGCCAATAGCTTTCCCAAAAACTTGTGGAAGAGTGCGAAATCTGAGAGAAATTAGAGTAAGGCGCTAATCTTCTGGCATAGGATCAAACTCCAACCGCTACTTGAAGAAGAATTTCCACGGGCCAAGGGGAAATGGGCTGCCGGCATGTGCATGAGTAGTGGCTTCCGAGGAGTTGAAGACATTTTGGAAGAACCCTCGTCCAAGTAAACGTGCATCAAGAAAGTGCACGGCCATTTCTGTCAAGAGGGCTGCCAAGAGCGTGTGGGAGTGGAGAAGGATTGGCTTGGGTAGAAGCCATAATGGCAATCAAATGACGGCGGATGACTTGAACACAATAAGAATTTTCCGTATGCTGATGCAGGCAAGAAGCGGGAGAGGCTTATCTACACATGAGAGGGGAGAAATGGTGAGGGCAGCAAAGAAGGTGGGTAGGAGCGGGAGGTGAATGGTTGGCAGGGTGAGGTGGATGGCGGGCAGGAGGAGAGCTGCGTAGAGAGGAAGATGGTAAGGTGTGGCGGGCAGAATGTGCAGGCACACAGGTATGCAGCAGGGGGGTGAGGAGAATGGCAGGAGGAAGGGTGCACAGAGAGGAAGAGGGCAAAGTGATGCAGAATGCGCAAGCACACAGGTGTTCAGCAGGGGAAGGTGCGCAACAGTCAGCAGTACAGGGAGCTCTCTTCACCCATATAACCAACATTTGGTGCACGTTTTTTGGAAATGGGAGGGGAAACATTGCCTCTGTAGGCAGGCTAGGGATGCATATCGTCTTAGCAAACGTGCATCAGCAGCTGAACTCATCAAAAAGATTGGGCCTGTAAAAGTAACCCCAAGGTACAGGTAGGATGAAACAATCTCCACCTGAGCCCCCTTGTATGAGAAAGATACGCTAGATGTGACATAAAATGTGTTGAAGATTGTGACCTTGGTTTTTCGGAGATTGACCATGAGGTGGAACATTGGTATTTGTGGTCCAGGCAAGGGGGAAGCCTTCACAAAGGGCTCTATTCCAGAGTTATGTGAGAATGGGGGCTAATATATGATGTCCATGTGTGAAGTGCTCTGCACGCAGATCTTCGTGTACCTTTCGCCCTGCCATTTTGCAGGTTTAATATAGCCCTAGTGACATTGACACAAGCCTTAGTCATGCCCATTGCGCTATAGAAAAGTAATCCTATATGGTAGTTTCACTAAGACATAGCTAGGTCAATAGAGCATGACAAAAAGACGTGAATTACAGTGGCTCATGTTGTAAATCTGTTGAAACTAATGATTGCAACTATTAACTAATCTGATGACTAATGCCATGGTAGTAAAAGAAAATGGCCTCACAAGTAGCATTTTTGTAAACAATCATTAAAGTATTTGTTATGGAAACACATGTTGGGCTATGCAAACAGGATTGTCAATGCCTGTTGGGCTTTTGGCCATCGTTTTTGAAATTTTGTAGAATGCGTCCCTTTTTATAAAATGAGCCTGATCTTTTTGTACTACTCATACTTGAGTTGAAAAATTCTCCAGACCATTAATTCTTGCAGGATCAAAGTGTTTTCTAAACTGAGATGTATAGTGAGATGATGCTCTTGTATGCATTAGCTTAAAAATCAAGAAGATTATGTAATTTGAGAACTTTACAGTTTATGGAATGCAGGGTCCTTGCGATTTCAATCAAATGCTGAAAATCCGTTTTTGCAGTTGCATGACAGGGCACAGGTTTTTATATGGACTAAAGAGGATCATAATTATGCGGAGCCTTGTTATGTAGGCAATATGGAACGCTGGTCAAGCCAAAATCTTACCCTTCCTCCTTATACATCTTTGCCAGGCTCAAAGCTACAAATACTAGTAAGTTAGCGAATGCGTGTGCATTCATGCATATGATCTCACATGTGCACGTGTGCAAGTTTTTAACTCAAGCAGTGTGAACAGGTCTCACAACAGTGAAATGGCTGAAAATGAATTGTTGAATTTGTGTCTATTCCATGGAAATCAGAATAGATGCTCACACACACATGGGCGTGTGTGTCATTGCAAGTATGTAGAACGGTGGCTTTTACATTAATTCTCCATCATGTTAGTCAACAGTTGGCGTTTTTGGGCAGGCAAATATAAACAGACACACATTTAGGGCTAGCTAGGGGCTCACTAGCTCAAATGTCGCACGGCATAACTCTAGGCATGACGACTGCAAGATGTCAATCTGTGGATGAGCGTCAATAAGAAGTCAAGTGGAAGTAGATGTGGGTGAAGTTTGGGCGGGGTTGGGGTGGTGAAAGCTAGGTTAGTGTGATCAGCTCCAATGGCAGAGGAGGAATGGTAAAGTTTTTGACATGTCACATAAAGGCAAGACACCTCATCAAGTATTCAACCGCACTTGAATCATAACCATGTGAAAACAGGCGAGTCTACCAGATGATGACCAT
The DNA here is from genome assembly GCF_041138505.1 of Cibotium barometz. NCBI lineage: Eukaryota > Viridiplantae > Streptophyta > Polypodiopsida > Cyatheales > Cibotiaceae > Cibotium > Cibotium barometz. Next base: position 40,480,916 of record NC_141061.1, on the reverse strand, counting down.
TGTGATAGCCCGTTGTATACCATCAGCGTATGCATAGCACCTATCTCTAGAAGGAATCCGCTATAGTCATGGGAACAACGGCATCCGAGAGCCGCTGAATCCCAAGCCTCAGATAGGACCAGTGGCTCCGCGTGAAAGTCAGACATCTGCACCTGTGCATTGGCTGTCAAGGCGTTGAAATCATCCACAAGGAGGACGTCTCCTTATAAGGCGAACTCCACAATGTCTGAAAGAATGGGAGCATGTGGTGATCGACCATCCTGAAATAGATGGTCTGCCAAAGCGAATGTCTCCGGAGGGAAATAACATACTGCATTGGACATGGTCGGTGTTCCTGTAAAGGCTAGGTGAATCCAAAAAAACCTGGCCTCCCTATCCTGTCTAATGACTGTAATTACCTAGGCAGATGAGACCTGAATCATCGCAATCTTCCTTTGTTCCACCTGTAGGGGTGTGAGATCATCTATCACAAATCTTAATCCCTTTGAGTGTCCCCCTCCTCTTCATGAATCCATGCACATTTCAGCATCCCTGAACTAAAGGGGCCTCTTTTTTATAAGATCCTTTCCCCCTTGCCATGTATGGATAAAGGGTGTGCCCTCCACCCCCATTTGCCTGCAAAGCTTCATTCCATTTTCCTAAGTGGAGCTGCCCATGGGGAGTCCATTCACTCTAACAGGTTCGTGGCATATCTAAGCTTGTCCAAGAGCCACTAAGGGCCAGCCGAGGGCTTAATCCCGAGTCGGCCCAGCGGTAGGGCCATGCATACTGGTAGGCGGCCAGCATAGACACTCGTCCAGCTGGTCATGGCATGTCTATGCTTGTCCAAGAGACAGCAACGGCCAGCCGAGGGCTTAATGCCGAGTTAGCCAGCCGTAGGGTCATGCATACTAGTAGTTGGCCAGCATAGAGGCTTGTCCAGCTAGTCGTGGGCATTAACATACAGGCCAACTAGCATTTATGTGAGATTCGGCATTTATTTGTCCAAGGACCTGACCGAAAATAGGTCTAGAAACGGACTGGAGCATATGGAGAAGTATTTATTCAGCCCTTCAGTCCAATCTATTAATCATCTCGTATTTCTGCATGTGCCAAGTGTCCAAGGCCTAGACAGCTAGTAGGTGGAAGGCGAAGATTGAAGACAAATGCACACTTATGGTAGTGTTACGTGTGAACAACACCTAATCAAGGGAACTTTTTCCCATGTGGTTTTTCCCCTTGGATATCCAGTGTGAAGGACACTCTATCTATTGCTTTGTACTTTCATATTATTATGATGGATGGATATATGTGAATGGTTGACTCCCATCACCTCCACCGATTCTCAGTCTCAACTTTTGTGTACTGACTCTCTCCATCTTTGTGTGTGGCTTTGAACTGAAACTTAACACTCTCTCTCTCTCTCACATACTGACACATAGGGCACTTATTGAAGAGGGCAGGGCATAGAAGAGAAGGATATATTGCTGCTTGGTGGACTTCCGCAAAGCCTTCGATACTGTACCACGTGTGCCAGGCTTATGCACAGATTGCATGACATTGAGGTACCTGAAGACATGTAGTGGGCGATATATGCTTTGTATGAGTTTGTGACAGGCAGAGTTCGAGCTCCAGGCGGACTATCCGATATGGTGACCAGCATGATAGGGGTGAAGCAAGGATGCCCGCTATCACCCACCCTCTTTGGACTATACATTGATGTGGTCTCCGATTATGTAGACAGATTGGGAGGCCCAGGGGCATGCTTGGCAGGGGTGTTGATACCCATCTTGTTATATGCTGATGATATTGTTCTAATCTGAGACTCTATGGAGGGATTACAAAGACATCTGGATGCATTACAGACATTCTGTGCGGATAGAGATCTGACAGTGAACCTTGGGAAAATCAAGGTTATGGTGTTTAACACCACACAAGCATGGGTGACGAGATCAGAGCCTCAGTTCACTTTTCGAGGGGAGCCGGTTGAGTAAGTTAGGTCGTATGTATATTTGGGACTTACTTTCACAAGACCGCGTTTCTCCCTGAAGGAGGCAGCAGCAACTAGATTAGCTCGAGGGCATGCAGTCTTGGGGGCACTTGAGAGGCAGTGTGACACATACAGTTTCAGGAGCCGCACACCAAATCGTGGCTATTTGATACACTTGTCACACCGACCCTCTTGGACAAAGCTCCAATTTGGGGGCCCAGCATATATCACAGATCTCAGAGAGGGACGGATGAGGGATGGAGCGGCTTTGGTGTGGAGTGATCCGCTGCCACCCATTTCTGCCACCTTACCGGGCGGCACTAGTGCACGGCCGCCAAGCCAGTGGGCAGTGCTACAACCACAGCGAGCGACGCTCAGCCCACTCAGGGGCTTACATGGCAAAGGCCACATTTGCTTCTCTGTTGACGTTGCTGTTTGGTCCTCTCTGTCGTCGTTCGTCTCATGTTGCCGACGGCTCCTTCATTCCATCGCGGTGTTGTGGTATGCAGTGCCGGTTGCCACTTTGTTGCCGTTCCATCTTGGGGCCAGCTCTCCATCGCCGTTGGTCTTAGGTCGCCATCGGCTTCTTTGTTCCGTTGCCGTCAGTGTGTTGTGCACTGCAAAGGGGTTGCCGACCAGATCACCGTCGCTTGCTGTACCTACCCGACCAAAAGCTGTCACCTTTGTCGTTGCTTGCTATACTTGCCCGACCAGCTGCCTTCGCCGTTGTCTCCCAACCAGCATGCCATTGTTGCTGACTTGATTGTCGCGTGTTGGTACTACCCAACCATCTACCGTTGCTGTCACTATCAGTTCCTACCCGACTAGCACACTGTCGCCAAGGAGCTTCTATTTGTCGAGGGTCTACAGGTCTGCACTTTTGAATCCAGTAATTTCATGAGGCTTTAAGCTTGCAAGTACTATAGTATAGAGTGAAAACTCTTGGGGCTTTTCTCAAATCCATGCAATTTAGTGAAACTTAAAGCCAAATCTGTATACAACTTTTGGGGTGTATAAAAATTTAGTCCAACTTACTTGAGGTTCTCATTTTTATAGGCAAAAAGTTTGCATAGGAACATTGAGTTGCGTGGCAGTGCATGTACGTGCTTTTTGATTTCCCTGCAGGTATTAAAGTGTGGATTCTGACATCATGGCTCAAAATGCTAGAGATGTATTTGGTGTGCTGTCCTAGGAGGATAAGCTAGATGGATCAAACTACTACTTGTGGAGTTTCATGATTCGGAATCTGCTAGTAGCCAAAGGACTTTGGGGCATGGTGTGTGGTGATGACACACGCCCACTTACCTTGCAACTAGTGATGCTTTTGCAGAAGCATCATATGGTCAACAATATGCCGCCTCTTGGGTCTCCAACAAGACATGCATGTGAGGGGTGTATTTTGGGAAAGATGCACTGCAAACCATTTCCCAAGGATGGAGCTGTTAGAGCTAAAAATAAATTACAGCTCATACATAGTGTGGTCCGATACGGACACCATCCATGGGGGGCATCATTGCTTTGCCACATTTATCGATGAGTATTCAAGGTTTGCTTGGGTATATCCTTTGAAAGAAAAAGTAGACGTGTTTACATGCTTTCAACACTGTGGCAATGGCTGAAAATATGTCTGGATGTATAATACAGACATCTGCTTAGATAGAGGGGGAGAATACATGTCTAATGCATTCAAGGATTATTTGCTTGAGAAGGGTATCAAACATCAGTACACTATGCTTTACACCATAGCAAACTTGTGTAGCTGAGATGGAATAGCTAGCGAATCAGCCCCCTTCTATGGAAGAGGTTGACGATGTTGTCAGGGACGAGCAAACAGCCATACAAGGAGCCAAATTTGTGCCTAGATGGTTCTTGAAAACCTTGCAAGATAGCAAAAAATCATCTCCACTGATAGGAAGAACAAGGGCTAGTTCTAGCCATGCATTAAATGTACATCATTGGGAGTTTGCATTTGCCATGCGGGGTCTCTTTGATTCGGAAGGGCCTTCTTCTTATGAAGAAGCACATGAGAATGAGCACTGGGTTCAAGCCATGTAGGATGAGATTTCTTCTATCATGAAGAATAATACATGGGATCTTGTGGGCTTGCCAGAGGGCAAGAATGTCATTGGAATAAAGTGGGTGTATAAAGTCAAAAGAAAGTTTGATGCTACCATTGACAGGCATAAGACCATATGAATGGCTAAAGGCCATTCTCACAAAAAGGGAATAGATTATGAGGAGACTTTTGCTCCTACTTCGAGGATGACTACTGTCCATTCAGTGATTGCATTGGATGTACATAAAGGATGGAAAGTGTTACAACACTTACACGTGGCAACATGTGGGATGCATACACACCGTTACATGGGATTTACACGCTGGTAATGTGTGGGACACATGGACGGCATGGGAAAACCAATGGCGGCATACTAATGCACATCATCGCTTATAATAATAAGTGTGAATGGGTATCGTTCATGGGTGATGGTTGTAGGCCAAAGATAGTGTGATGTGTAGCATGGGGGACTGGGGCACCAACGGGGGGGGGGGGGGGGGGGGGGGGGGGGGGGGGGACACCAGGGGCGTGTGAGTGCTATGTGGCCGGGAAGGTACACATTGGACGCCTGGGGTCACTGGTATATATAATGGTTGGGTGGTTAAACATGGTATGCAAAGCTAGGTTTCTTTTTGCTATTCTTGGGTTCGTCTTCTTCTCTCTCACGTTTTTTGCATGAGGCTAGACACACACATCTTGGTTGCCTTGCATGGAGGCCTGGCATTTGATATTAGAGCCTAGCCTTTGGTTCTTGGCTATGGAGGAGGCTTTGCTGCATTATTGAGCTTGGAGAAGTGTGGAGATCAACTACAGTTCGTCCGTCGTCGACTGCTTGACATCCATCGAGCTATTGCCCTGTCGTCGACATTTTGCTGTGGGCCGTCGCCTCTCAGCCGTGGTGGTTAAGCCCTAAGCATTTTTGTTAGGTGCTTGCCAAGCCGCTTGCTCGCTCTCCATCTTGACCTTGCTGCAGCGCACATCGCACAAGTTGTCGACTGTTGTGACAGTGCCAAGGTGTGGCTAAGCTAAGCCACAAGTCTCGTCTTGTGGTGTTCCTTACATAGCAGCCAGCAGGCTGCCGCTTTGCCTCTCTTGTGACCCTACAACACAGCAGGTAATCGCCCACGCCTTCGATGCCTTCGCCGTCGTCAACAGCGCAGTGTCGACGAAAAGAAAAAAAAGAGAACCCATGATTTCCTTACAACAAAAAGGCTTATTACAAAAAAAAAAGAAAGAAAGCCTAAGGCCTTCATTGGAGGAGGTTCATACGTGGTGTTTCTTGGCAACAATATCTCCTTCCGGTTGTCCGTTGCTCGCAGCACTTGGCTAGATCTACGACACAGAAGCTCTACACGGCTTCAAACTTCATCGGCTTCGACATTCATACGACCAGGGGGCTGAGTTATCCCTACTCTTTTATTTTCTCTGGTTTCTTGCTTCTTGCATATTTATGGTTAAAAATGGATTCCGATCACTTTGCTCTACAATCACCCGAATCTGTCCCTCTTTGCCAACAAATGCATGATTTGTGGGAGCAAATGAATCTATTTATGAATGATATCCACACTATGATAACACCTATAGTACCTTAGACGCCGACTTCAAATATCCATCCCTTGGGCAATCGTGAGGGTACTCTGGAGACGGGATTAAAGCTAAAACTTGCACTTAAGGATTTGAAACCACCGAAGTACACCGGCACTTTACCTTCTCACACAGCTGATGCAGATCAGTGGCTTTGTAAGTGGGAATAATGCTTTACTTTATGTGATACATAGTCACAAGGGACGGGGGACGGTGACGGGGACGGGACGGGGGACGGCCATAAGTAGGGAACGGGGACGGGGGAGGAAACGGCACTCAAAAAATACTTTTTTTTAAAATTTTTCTACTCTCCACTTATTCTACTTTGGAAGTACATCAAAATGAGCACAAATTTACACTAAAATGGTAAGCTTTTGAGTCATATTAATAATTAAGTAGATACAAAATGAGTCATGACTCAAGAGTCAGGAGTCAGGACTAAGCCTTAAGGAGGCAGAATACATGGACGGACTCAAATGAGTCAATGACAAAAAAGTGCTGAAGACTAGAGGCTAGAGGCTAGAGCTAAGTAGTAAGGCCCATGAATCATGATCCATGAATGATCATCCACGTGAAGTGCTCGCCTCATGGTCATGGGTAGCTTGTGCCAAAGAAGCATCAAGCTCATCCTCAGTCTCATCTTCACTGGCATGCTGCTCCTGCACCTCATCCTCTGGTTGCTCTTCTTGTTGACTCATCTCCCACTCGGTGAAGGAATCTGCCTTCTTGGTCATGCTCTTGCAAAGCATTCGCAAGTTCGCGCTGACGAAGACAAGGTCATTGGCACGCTCTACCCCGAGTCGGTTCCTCTTCCTAGAAGCAATGTGGCTGTAGGTACTCCAAAGTTGCTCCAAGCAAGAGGAGCTGACGGCCTGGCTAAGTATGCGGATGGCAAGCTGCTGCAGCTCCAGTCCATCTGAACCAAAGTCCTCCCACCATAGAGCAGCACCAACTTTGGAGCGGTCAACCTGTGCATCATGACAGCCATAGGAGCCATGAAATGACTTGTACATCGAAAGCTGGTCCCTGATCTTGTGCCTAACCGATGCATCAGGCACAAGACGATCCAAGATGATCCTCCATCCAGCGCTCATCTCCCGGTCGCTCTCCTGCTTGTTGCCTTGGAATTCTGGGTCCACCACATAAGCTGCTGCATGGAATGGATAGTAGGAATTCCACCTTCCTAGACACAAGGCATGGATCTCCTCGTATATCTGTCTTCGTCAGGCACGAAGTCTTTCAACTTCTCTATCATGCGATCCATGGCCTCGTAGACCTTGCCTATGCATGGTTGCATAGCATCTACAATCCTCAATAGGTGGACTATGGGCCTCACCATAGCATCTGTGGTCTTCACACGCTCCCACTAAGAGGCGTCAACTGCCCGTAGCCTACACTCTTGGCCAGTGTTTGTATGGGACTCTTGCATGGCGACAAACTCGTCACTAAGGAAAAGCCCCCTCAAAGCACCGCTACAATCCTTCAACCGGCCCAACATGAGAAAGTTGTAGGCAATCCGGGTGTCGGAATATTTGAGGAGAGAGAGACAGGACCTCTTGTTGAACTCATGCCGAAGTCTTTGGTGGTTGAGGACAAAGGAGACCATGGTGTTGGCCTCCTCAATGAGCGGGCTGATCCATGGTAATGCCCCGATGTCCTTGAGGAGGTTGTTTAGGCAATGAGCCATACAAAAGGACACCGTGACATGTCCATACATACCTTGGAGAATAGCTCCCGCCGCCCTATTGGAAGGCTCCCCATCCGCAACAAAGCCCACTACATGCTCGGGGCCAATGATCTCCATGGTGGTAGCCCACTCCGCCGCAAGCACATCCGCGCTCTTCCCAGTGCCGGATGCATCATGAGATGAGATGAAGTAGATCTCTCTGCGGGAATATGCAACCATGCCGTGGATACTCCTCTTGCAGGTGTCACTCCATCCATCCACAATGAGGGAGACTCCGTTCCTCTCCCATTGCCGCTTTGTGTTGTCGGCCGCTTGCTCTACAATGCGCTTCTCCTTCTCGAGCAATGTAGTGCGCAAGCTCTCGGATGAGGGGGGCGTATAGGTTGAGCCATACTCCCCAATCTTCTTAACCATGACCTTGAAGTATTCCGACCTATTCAAGAAAGTAATTTACTAATGAGAAGGGGACTAGGATGATGAAAACATGAATGATGAATTGGCAATGATTGATTGCACTTACCTAGCCGCTTGAAAGGCAATGTGGTCGTGGAAGAAGCGGGCCACCGCCATATCCACCTTCTCCTTCAACTTGGGGTTCCAATTCTCCCCAATGGTAGATTGTCGCCGTGGGCCACGTAATGATTGAGAGGCCGTGGAGATGGAGGATGCCGGCGTCGTGGATGGAGTAACATTCCGACTTGATGGTGAAGGTGATGGTGTGCATGATCCCGATCCACCACATGACTCCATTGTAGAGGCTTGAGTTCCTCTCCCCATCATCGCGGGATCCACGGCCACTCGTGGTGTTCTTCTTGTCGCTTCGACCGCTTCGTACGCTAAGCTTGTCAAGAAGTTCCCGTCTCTTCTCGGGCGTGACATTTGTGCAAAACCTCACCTCATGCCCACTCTCATGCAAGAGGTGGGCTCGCACTTTGTCGGCGCCACCCGTTCGCCGGTACGGGCAAAGCTTGCATACCCATGGCCGAGATCCGCCTCCATGAGCGGATGGGGTGTAGTTAACCTCCTCCCACCATGTCCATCCAGTTGTCCTTCTATGAGAAGCCCCGGCACGTGAGGAGGATGCCATGGTTGAAGATGGCTTGACTGTTGAGCCTTGAGGAATGAGAGAGAGAGAGAGAGAGAGAGAGAGAGAGAGAGAGAGAGAGAAATGAAATGAAATGATATAATAACGTCTTCAGAAGGCCAAAATGACCTATGCGATCAAAAAGGTTACAACAATTGGTGGATCTGATACAATGTCTGTGTAAGAAAAGCTAAAAACAACTAAACAACTAACTGAAACTGAAACAACTATGAGAAAAAGTACGGTACTAGGAGCTTCTAATGGATAACATCTGGGAGGAAAACTCCAGCAACAAAGGTAAGCATCATACACATCACTATCCAAAGATGTCTCTCATCGGTCGATGGCAGATATCCTCAATGTCCTCCATGGTGAGTACTCTGACTAGACGTCTCCCATGCCGTGCCAGTATGGTCCTAATCCTCTGTTGTAGTCTCCGATGGGCCTCTCATCTTGGGGCGCCTGGACCGCCCCAGCTCTATAGCCCGATCAATCAGTGTACCTCTGGTGCGGCTATACTCTGGGGCTAGCTGCAATGCCTGCTGGCCTGACTGCTCAATCTCTGGTCGAAAGAAGTCTGTAATCTGCCTTTGTAGGTGTCTCTCCCTCTCTGATCCCCTCCCTCTCAAGAGACCCTCTCTATGTCTACGAAGCTCCAGCAAGTATAATCCGAGGCATCTCTGATCCTGGTATCTCATGACTCTAGAAAGTGGTCCGAAACCCTATCCAAACAGGCAGTGAAAACGGCCTCGTATCTCATAATATACTGGACAGTGACATATGTAATGTAACTTGTCTCTGGCTCCATCTGGCATAGCTGACAAATCCTGGCCTCAGCTGGTACTCCTCTAAATCTGCCAGTCTCAATCTCTAGCTGGCGTGAGGATGTGCGCATCTGACCAATAGCACACCGTACCCCATGAGAAAGATGAGTATCCATGTAGCTGGGTCTAATAGAGAAAGAGAGAGAGGCCTAGAGCCTAGAGGCTTGGAAGTTGGAAGACTCAAGAGGCTTGAGGGAGAGGTGAGAGAGAGAGAGAGAGAGAGAGAGAGAGAGAGAGTCTAGATTCTAGAATCTAGATAGTAGGGCGGCAGCCCGCGGGCCTTGTGTGAGAGCCTAGAGGCTTGGAACTTGGAAGTTGGAAGCTAGAAGAAGCTTGAAAGCTTGAGCCTTGAGAGTTGTGTGTGCTTGTAGCCTTGTAGAGGCTTGTTCTTATATAGATAGGCAAGAGAGAGAGAGAGGAAAGCATCAAGGGCAAGAGAGAGAGAGAGGGCCAAGCCTCAAAGGCTCAAGGCTCAAGGGCCAAGGCCCAAGGCCAAGCCAACAGCCATAAACGGCTAGAAACGGCAAGCGCAACGGCCAAAAACAGCGAGCGCAACGGCAAAAAACAGCCAGCAACGGCTCTCTACCGTCCCCTCACAGAGCCGTCCCCCACCGACGTCCCCGTCCCTGCGGCGACCCCGTCCCCTGTGAGTGATGCGTCGTGGGGGACGTCCGTCCGTCCCCGTTCGCTGTTCCGTCTCGATTCGGCGTCCCCACGTTCCAAGCAGCCGTCCCTTCCGTCCCCTGTGACTATGATGTGATATCACAGATGAGCACATGAGAATCCAACATGCTACACATAATTTACAGGATGTGGCTCATTGTTGGTGGAGGAAAATTCAAAAGGACAAGGCAATCCTGAATACTTGGGAGGAATTAAAGGATATGTTTATTTAGAATTTCGTGTCACCAGATGAGCAGAGTAGAGCATTGGAGTATGCAGACAAGTATCGAGAGGTGCTTATGAAAATTCCCCAAATTTTATCAGATTTCTTACAGGTTCATAAATTCACGTGGGGGTGAATGATAAACTTCGACCATTAGTACGCCGTGAGAAGTGTCAAACCTTATCCCGAGCTATAGAAATGGCTTTAGTTTATGAAGATGGTCGAAAAGGTCAAAGTTAGGTAGTGGGTCAAGGTTCCAAGTCACATTTTATGCGACCTACTAATGAAACTTCGAGGTACACTAGTGGGCAAAAGGGAAAGGCATCCATGTCTAGTGTATTGTGTATATTGGTCTATAAAAACTTTTGCAAGAGTTAAGAGAAAGATGTCAATGAAAAATGACCGTAGAGCTTCTCTCACTCTCGAGCAGTTTGAGAAAGTAAATAATGAAGGCTTATGCTATGCTTGTTCGGGCAGGCATCAAAGGCGTGATTGTTTCATTCGCCCTATTTTCTCACCGTTCGCTTGTCCGGTTTTGCTAGTTAAGAAGAAAGATGTTTCTTATTGAATGTGTATCGATTACAGAGCCTTGAATAAACTTACTGTAAAACATTGATATCCAATGCCAAGGATCGATGATTTGATAGACGCTCTAGGTGGAGCTAAGATCTTCAGTAAGAGAGATTTAAAAAGTGGATATCATGAGATTTGTATTAAAGACGAAGATGTATCTAAAACTGCTTTTTTTACTCGTTTTGGTTATTATGAGTACCTTGTAATGCCATTTGGGGTTACTAATGTGCCATGGTTAAATTTGTGGTGGATTTTATTGATGACATTTTGGTTTATAGTAAATCTTTACTGGAGCACGAACCACACTTGTTTACAGTATTTGGCGTGCTAAGGGAAAATGTGCAGTATGCCAACAAACATAAGACTTTCCTATCCAGCTAGTTACAAAAATACTTCCGTGTATCATGATCTGTGTATACCTTAAACTAAGCTCCATACAAGTAATGGCTCCACACCTTGAGTTTGCATGTATAACTGCATACGATTCAAGCTCATGTGTGGGCCACTTGAGTTGCAACCTACTGAGTTTCTTACTTTCAAAAGCCACTAGTCGGCCTTCTTGGCTCAACACAGCTCCTATGGCATTACTACTAGCATCTATCTCAATGACAAAAGGTAATGACAGATCCACGATCTTCAACACAAGTGCAGAATTTATCGAAACTTTGTTGTTGAATGTCGGTCCAGACATAAACAACGGTAACTTGCAACAAGTCAGTCAATGACACTACTATTCCAGAATAGAAAATAATAAACTTTCTATAAAAACCAGATAGTCCTAAGAAAGATCTGGGCACAGTAATGTCCTGTGGAACAGACCAAGATGTAGCTGATCGAGAACGTGTGGGCGGCTTTGCACAAAAGGATGGTCGTGGCCATCGCAGCATATATACATGATCGCTACAGTAGTGGTCGTTAAGGGGTGACCGTGGTTGTGTTGAGACGGTGGGCAGCAAAGGTATTGCTCTCCAGCAAAGGTAGTGACGGCGATGGCAGTAGGGCTGCTGCGGCTGGTGTCTGAGAGATGCAGAGAGTTTTTGTGTGTTACGTTGTTGGGTAGCCGCCTCTCTGAGTGCAGAGTGGTGTGCTTATTTGTATAGCTACCGCAGAGCCGGCAGAGCTCATGTTTGGGTTGTTTCGTTGGGTTACTGCCTCCTGGTATCTGAGGCGAGGGATGTGTGTGTTTTGTTGGTTTGTTGTCGCTGGTGTCTGAGGGCTGTTGGAGGGCTGAGGTGATGATGTTTTGAGAGGAGGTGAGAGAGGGATCAGTCGTCATGTTGGGGTGCAGCTCGTAGTAGCGCAGCAGTTGTGTTGTTTTGTTGGGTTGCTGCTCTCAGCCTATATGTTGCCAAGATGAATGAGGAATGGTTGTGTGAGTATATATCTCGTGTGTGTTGATTGAAGCTGTATGGAAGTGGTGACTGGGAATTCAAAGATGAATGATACTGGTGATGTATCTGGCTATGGTTGTGTGTTGGTATCTTGTGTGTGTTGATTTGAAGGAGAAGGCGTGATTGACGTGTTTGGTGGTGTATTCCACGGGTTTACACTCTGACAGCGCACTTTGTGCCAGCCTTCGATTACCTCGTCATGCACACAGTGAGAGCATATGTGTTTGTTAGGTGATTACTTTGTCTATGGTGCCCCTGTTTTGTGCTAGTGATTCCAAGGTTGGGGGAGTGGGAAGCTATAGAGGCCTGTTTCCTTGTCTTTTTTCCACTCCACAGCTTTTTGGTGCCCCCACTGAGGAGAGCCAAGTGTTTTTCTTCGCCTACAAGGGTATATGACCCAGGGGTTGAAGGTTTCAGGGAAGGTGTTTTTCTTGTTTTTTTCTTGGGATTTGAGGTGAAGCTTGGGGATTAAATTGATGTCGTATCCAGAGTTTTTTGGTGGTCCTAATGAAGATGTAGCAGATTTTCTTGAAAGGATGGAGGTTGCGTGCATAAGCAACCACATCAACGAGCCGGCACAGGTATTGCGGTTGCTGAGTATATGTTTGAAGGGAGATGCGAGGACATGGTTCAGAACTTTTGAAGAGTCGTTAAGGGATGCTGAGCCACGCATTCCAATGACTGAGGATGGATTGAAGACTGCACTTTTGAACAGGTTCAAGAAGGTTGAGGATGCAGACAGAGTCCTGCATGAAGTGCAGGGGCTGACACAGGGCGAATTGGAGCCAATTGATGATTATGTAAAGAAATTCTCCTTGCTGTGGGAGACTTTATGCAGGGCTTTAGGGGAGGATCAAGTGTCTCCGGACATGATGAAGAAGGATCGTTTTGTTGCGGGATTGAAGGAGGGCATTTGCTGGAAGGTTGAACTAAAGAATCCCAAATCTTATGAGGATGCTGTGGAGATTGCCAAATCAAAGGATTGGAAGTTGCAACGGATGAACCAGTTGGGGATGGTTCTAGTGGTAGTGAGGCCTGAAATTAGAAGGGTAGAAGCGGTACCGATGACAACTGTGCTGGAAAGAGTGCAACCGACAGAAGCTCAAATGAATAATGCCACATCACAAGGGACAAAGGTGGCACCCACAACTGTTATAGCTTCTGATGAAGGGCTTCAACAGGACATGAGGCAAATAGTGAATTGTATGAAGAATCTGAGTTTGAAAATGATAGGGAACACAGGTGGTGGTGGACGTGGCCGAGGCAGAGGTTATAATCAGGAAGGGGTTGAAGGTCAGATAGGCTATGGAAGTGGCCGTGGCTTTGGTAGGGGTAGACAATTTATTCCTACATGTTGGAATTGTGGTGAATCGGGGCATATAAGTCCTGACTGTGAAAAGCCGCCGTGAATGGGAGGTGATATGTATCCCTTACCCTCTTAGATTCCCAATAGGGCAAATGATTATGGAATTGAAATTAAAGGTGAAGTAGGGACCAGTGGGTTGACAAATGAGGAGAAGGGTAAAACTAAGGTGATGAATGTGGTCACCCTTGAGAAGACGAAGGAGACGGAAGCTGATGTAATGCCTTTGGGGAAATGAACGCCACAGGAAAGGGAAGGCAGAAATGCTGCTATGACAGGCGAGGGGACAAAAAGCAGTTTAATATGGATAATCAGAAGCCTGTTGATGATGAAGGGGAGGATGAAGCAGATTCAAGTGTTGATGACACGACTAGTAGCACCACTACTAGTGAGGGAACAGAAGACACTTCATCCAGTGAGGAGGATGCAGAGATGGCTGCCCTGGTTATTGATGAGGAAGTGCTTGGTGATAAGGTTGCTCAACAAGAAGAGCCCGTACAGGAAGAATGTGAGGAAGTAGCAATTGATTTTATGACAGAGGATGCCCTTGAAGAGTGTATGTTTTTTGAGGTAGATTTTCTTCAAGATCCTGATGTACTTCCTTTGGATGCTATGGTTGAGGTACAAGTGAATCATGAGCAGATATATGCATGTGATGTGGAAGAGTATGCTTTTGAGTCTTTGGATGATGTACCTTTGTGGGATGAGGGGGATATAGAAAGTCTGCAGGACGATGAACCCGAGTTGGAGTTGGATGATCAGATATGCATTAATGTTAAGAAAGCCACGAGCAGAATTGATGCTATGAGGGAGGAGCAACACCAGAAGACTATGAATGATGTTGATGCTATGGATGAGATTATAGATGCTGTGATAGATGAATTTCTTATTGGCCTTGATAAAGGTGAGCATACAAGAACTGAGGTGGATACTTTGGCAATGGTGCCTTTTGAAGGGGAGTTTGTTTTGCCTGTATAGTGGATGGCTTTGATGGTGATGTTTCTTATGTTGATGGACAAGAGAGTGCTATGGGGCAACAGGTTATAGAGTCTTGTTCTTTGAGATGTGCACAGCAGGTCTTTCTTGATGAAGCTTTCATCAGTTATTACCCTCAGTAGGAGTTGCTTCACTGGTTTTCTAATAATAGCGTTGACTACATTAGTGATTATGGAATTGAAATGAGGCAGGATGCTATGTATGTCAAGAGCTTTGTTTCCAAAAGTTCTTATGTTATGTTGTGGGATGTGGGATGGCAAACTACGTTTTGGGAAGATGACAATGTTTCCTTGAACACATGGAATAGAGATGTTTTGGTTACATTGTATGATGCTCAAAGGATTGACAGAGGGAAACGTGGTCGTATGCTTTTTGCTGCTGATCATAAATGATTCAGCAGGCTAGGGGTTGGGCAAAGTATGTTAGGCAAAATTTTGCAAAAGTGTTTTGGGCTTGTGTACATATGGGATGCATGGCATGTAAAAAAGCTTTGCCTTGAATGCCCTGGCAGGTGTACAGAGTGGATGGTTTTGTACATGCATGGTTTTTTTTGGGAGCAGGTGCTTGAGGTTCGAAGTTTCTTTTCATTGTAGCTGTGCGTATGGCCTTGAGGAAGGTTGGTCTCCAATGTGTGGAAAGCTTGCGGAAGGCCTTTGATGTTGGCAGCCTTTGGGCTTTGACGCATGTATGTTGGACCAGGGTGATTTCATGCTCTTTTAAGAGCTCTTGGTAATGCCTCCATATTGGGATAATGATTGGACAAAGCATGTATGGAGTCATGGATGATACCTCCACGTGAAAATATATGGGAACCCCAAATGTGATGATGGCTGGTCGATCGTGGGCTGATTTTGGATGTTATTCTTTGGCGCCTATAGTGTGTAGGTGTTGGCCATATTTAGTAAACATGTGACAATGGTTGGCAGCGCATGGGCAATAGCCATGTTTGGTATTTTTGATGTAGCTGATCGAGAACGTGTGGGCGGCTCTGCGGGAAAGGATGGTCGTGGCCATCGCAGCATATATACATGATCGCTACAGTAGTGGTCGTTAAGGGGTGACCCTGGTTGTGTTGAGACGGTGGGCAGCAAAGGTATTGCTCTCCAGCAAAGGGAGTGACGGCGATGGCAGTAGGGCTGCTGCGGCTGGTGTCTGAGAGATGGAGAGAGTTTTTGTGTGTTACGTTGTTGGGTAGCCGCCTCTGTGAGCACAGAGTGGTGTGCTTATTTTGTACGAGCACGTCTTCGCTCGATTTGGTTCCCCCTTGGAGATCACCAGTGATCGTGGGACCCGCTTTGCCAATGAGCTGATCACCACCCTCCTCACTCAGTATCAGATCTTCCAGAGGAAGTCATGTGCCTATTATCCTCGCGCTAACGATCAAGCTAAGAGCACCAACAAGGTCTTGTGCAGGATGCTTCGTAAGGCTTGCTACCAACATCCTACAATGGCCGGATGCCTTGATTGGCATGCTTTGGGCCTACCGCACAACCTCCAAGGCCACCACACAGCACACTCCGTTCCAACTAGCATTTGGTTTTGGTTTCCCCCTTCGAGTTTAACAGGGACTCCCCTAAGGTGGACTCTCCATGCTCCTCCGAGCCCCATACCTCACAGGAAGCAAGCATCTTGCGGCTCTCTATCCTTGAACCCTATGCCCGTGCCAGTCAAGCATTGGCCGCCAAACAAAACCGTCGCTAAGCATGTCACGACCGTCACTTGCGTCGTCCGCAATTCAAGGAAGGTGACTTGGTTCTTGTATACCAGGCTCGGTACCTCAAGTGAGCCAAAAAGCTTGTTCCCGCATGGTAAGGCCAGTTCAGAGTCCAGGCAAATCTTACCCCAAGGCGCGTAAGAGCTCCACACTTTGGATGGGCAGGCACTCCCGTTGGTCAACGGCTCTCGTCTCAAATTGTATCGCCACCCGGGGTCCCTGCCTTATCTACCAATCTTCCCTAGCCCTCCCTCCTTACAAGAGGAGGCAAAAAAAAAACAAAAAAAAAAGGAAGAAAAAGAAAAAGAGAAGCTAAGAGACAGAGAAACGAGAAGAAAAAAACAAAAGGGAAAAAAACCAACCCGCCAACCCCCTCGGCCACACACTTAGCGCACCCCCCATCCCCATCTTGCGCACACGTGTCTGCCCCCGTTGTGCGGACCCCATACCCGCCTTGCGCACCCCCCCCATCGGCCATCCCTCTTGCACACCACCCCATCCCTGCCTCGTGCACCCCCATCGGCCACACACTCTGTGCACCCCCCATACCCGCCTTGTGCACCCCCCCCCCCTCCCCCTCAGTCGGCCATCCCCTTGCGCACCACCCCATCCCCGCCTTGTGCACCCCTATCGGCCACACTTTGTGCACCCCCCATACCCGCTTTGCGCACCCCCCGTCGGCCATCCCTCTTGCGCACCACCCCATCCCCGCTTTGTGCACCCCCGTCGTCCGCACACTTTGTGCACCCCCCATACCCGCCTTGCGCACCCCCTGTCGGCCATCCTTCTTGCGCACCCCCATCACGCCATCCCCCTTGCGCACCCCCCCACTTGCGCAGACATCACCCTTGCACACACCTGGCTGTTCCCTTGCGCATACCCCCCCCTTGTGCATACCCGTCGGCACATGGTCGGCTGCTCTCTTTGCCATATCCTCCTTGCGCACACCTGTCCACCCTGCGCACACCTGTCCACCCTGCGCACACCTGTCCACGCCTGCCCCCTCCACGCCTTGCGCACACCTTCCCCGCCGCCCTTGCCATCACCCCGTCATCCCCCGCTGTTTCACCTGCATACCTGCACACCTCTTTGCGCCCAGCAACCCCAATTGCCTCCTCAATTCCCAGCAGCCCCCACACCCCTTCGGCGCCCATGCTTTCCGCCTCTCTGGTTCCTTGCCATGGCCTCCAACCACACCGCCTCATCAGCAGGTGCCTTAGCATCCTCTCTTCGACCCCTGCACACCTCAACCTCCACCGCTCCTGTAGTCACCACCCTCTCCAACCCACCCACTGCTGCTGCCATCCCCTCCACACCCCCCTCACCCTCTCTGTGCTCAGGTTCTCATTAGCCCCATGCTTGTTATTTTGGAGAGTGGTATACCATCTACTCGGAGCTGATGTTGCTCTCATGTTTCTATGTTCTTAGTATTCCATGATGACTTTCCATGGACAGTTTTGTATCACCCGAGTGTGTTTATGTTTTCTTTCTGTTTTATTTTCCATTCCATGATGAGATATGCTGTGGGCATTATTGTATCACTTTGGTCTCATAGGCCCATTGGGTCTTCAGTAGACGCGTAATATATCTTTCTTTCTTTCTTTCTTTCACGCCTCCTACCTCTCCATCCAGGCAACCCTCCACCTCTAGGAGGGCGCTCCAACCGCACCTTGAGCCCGAGTCCGCTTACTTTACTACAGCGGCAGTGCAGATGCCCCCCTCATCTCCATCGCTTCTGACAACGACATGCCAGTGGATATATGTTCTTCACCCACTACCACCCCAATCACCTCCTCCTACTCTGCTCCTGACGCCACCTCTGGCAGCGAGAACGACGATCCCACATACATCCCTAGAGCTTGGGCACATCCCCCTCCCGCCTCCTCCCATGTCCTCTTATATGAAGTCACCCATTTCCACCACACCTCGAAACTGCTTCTCCTTTCAGATCCAATTCCACGAGTCCCACCCTTTCCCATGTCTGCCCGTCACCACTCTCTTCACTTGCACTCAGCTCACCTCTCTTGGGTTGGCATGCCTCGCCTCTTTGCCCCTTCCCACCGTCGACCCCTCCCTCTGTGCATCTCGTATCTGCAATTTCCCCTCCTTCAGCCAACCTTCCCTCATAGACTGCCTATCCGCACAGCACATCACTGCCCTCATGGTCCCCCACACCCCTCCGTGGCACGCCGCAATTCCAACACCTGCCACCTCCGACTATACACCTTCTTCCACTACCACTCCCTCTTCAGCGACATCCCCTCAACCCCTCGCCCTCTCATCTCCGCCCATGCCACGAAAGCTTTCTACTACCTCTGCACCGACATACCCTTCCCCTTTGGCCACTTCATCTACGAAACCATCTGGGCCAAATGCCGTCACTTCCGTACCCAGTACCACAATCTAAATGGCTCCAGTTTTTATGGTTCTCCATCTGCTTCCTCACTGCCATCCTTCTTCCACTAGCACATACCGGTAGTGTCCCTTCTCCTCCTCGTCATCACCGCCATCGGATTAGGGCACGGGTCCGTCAGGATTCTCCTCGCCCTCGCCAACACCGCTGCACAACCCCCCGCACCTCAAGCCCAGTGGTCACTTTTGCTTCCTTCACCCCCATTGTCGCTGCCACCACCATATTCGGATCCTGGATCTCCCTTGCCCCCATCCCCACCATCCTCGGCACCACTGTCTCCGTAGGCACGCCCCCCACCCCCACCTCACTAGCTTTTGATCTCGTGGTGCTTCCTTCCCTCGAGAACATCCATTCCCGACCATCTCCACCCCTTCCGGCCAGTTCCATTCCACCACTAGCCGTCGCTGTTGTAGACATTTCACTGGGCCTCTCCACCTATTCGCATGGCATCACACCCTCACCATCCCCTTCCGAGGCCCACTCTTCCGCCGACACCCACTCCTCCTCTTCCTCCCCATCCCCCACCCGTAGTGGCTCTCCTTTCACTGATGCCATGCCTGACCCGTGGTGGAATGTGCTTCCCTTCACTAGGCTACCCACTCTCTCCATGCCTAGCCCTGTTTGCGTCTGTCGCCTCGTCCCTCCCCATCCCCCACCCGCAGTGGCTCTCCTTTCACTGATGCCACGCCTAACCCGCTTTGGAATGTGCTTCCCTTCACCAGGCTACCCACTCTCTCCATGCCTAGCCCTGCTCGCATCCCTCGCCTCGTCCGCGCTTTCGACGGAATCTCCCTTGACACACGGATTTACTCAGAGCATTGCACACACTACTTCATTCTTCTCTCTCTCGAGTGGGAAGGTATGCGCAATGCACTTCGCTAGGCACAGGCTGCCCTCACTCAGGTCCGCTTAGAAGTTGCAGCACCTCTCTAGCAAAATCTTTAGCAGGCCCGGGCCTCCCTCTTGTAGTCGTGTGATGAGCGCACAGAGCTGTGCCACTTTCTTACAACATCCGAGAGCTTGCAATCAACCTTGGAAGCTAAGTTAGCTGCCCTATGGGCACGCTTCACCACCATTGAGACCAACCTTGAGGCTACTCGCTCTCGCCTTGAGGCCGCACAACATGACCTCCCCGAGCTACCATCTCTTCAGGAGCAGGCAACACAGTTTTAAGGCATTTGACAGACACTCCAGTTCGCTTTTGGTGGTCTTGGCATTGCTCCTGCTACCACTCGGGGGTTTTCTGCCCATCACAGCTTCCCCGGTCCTTTTGGTGGACGACTGTGACCTTGGAGGACCACACCGTTCCTCTTTTTTTTTTGGCTATTAGTTTTTTTAGAGTTTTTTTTCTGTTATGTTATTCTGCCTTTCATGGCAGCGCATTGTATATACACGTCCAGACTGCTGCTACATGGCTATTGCTATGTTGTTCTTGGTTGGTTCATTGCATACATAGTTGTCACGGTACGAAAATACGATACGGTACGGTACGATACCGTACGGGAATATTCGGTACGATATGAAATTTTGGGATACGGTACGATAAAATACGGTTTTTATTTTTTACACTTACAAGCTATGGAGCTTCAAGCTTGAATGTGAGGGAAGGTTGGGAGGGGAGGAGTCTACAGTGCTTGAGAAACCAGTACATGGATATGTGTCTCTCCCGGTTGGATCTCCCGATTGTCTCCAAAAAAGAACCTGGATGGGTAATGCAATACCAAAGGTCTCCCAGTGTAGCGTTTATGACTAAGGGACCATCCTTGCACAAATACGAGGAGTGCATCTAGGGTGATAAGTTTAGGGACTCCTCTCTAGATCAAAATGGCCATGTCCAAATGTTCTCCCTTGTGCATAACTTGAGAATCTAATTGTCTAGCCTACCTATACCAGGGATCCCCAAGTGATGTAGCAAGATTCTCTCATCCTACCAATCAAGTGTACACTACCAGTCTACCTCGCCAGATTTTTTAGGTCTCTCCACAACCCCATATGGAATACTGAGTGGACACGAAAGTTGCGAAGTATTACGAGCATTTGGGATCTTCGTACAGCAGGGTTTCTATTTTTTTTTTTGCATTTGGAATTTTTTTTCAAGGAAAAAAAAAAATTGGGGGGGGGGGGAAAAAAAACCTAACTCGTACCGTACGATATCGTACGAATTCGTACGGTATCGTACCGTACGACTTGTACGTACGAATAGGTTCGTACGCGTACGAGAAACAACTATGATTGCATAGTTCCATTTTGTCACACACTAGCATGCATTAGGTTTTACTTCTGGTTTTGGATGAATCCTGTGGTGGCCACTCATTTCTTACTTGTCCTTCTCGTGAACACGTTGGTCCTTTTTCCTCGACACTTCCTCTTGGACCTGTGGTGGTCCTCCTTCAATACCTTCTCTTGGACCTATGGCGGTCCATCCGTAGCTTCACCTCAAGATGTGCTTCTATGCTTCTAGTGTTCACTGGGACGGTGAACGGATTAATTGGTGGGGGACCTGTAGCCATCCTCACAAGGGTCACTAGTAGTCACACAAGGAGGTAATCCTTGGCTGTCCCACTCGCCAAACTTAGGGGCCACATTGGCTAACCACTTGACTGCTTGGGAGCGGTGCTCACCTACTTGTGTTCGGCGCCTCTCATCTACTGCAACGGCATTTGTTAGTGACCACTTTTAGCACTTGGCTCGTGATGGCCCAAGGGGCCATGCCCATTGTATAAAGAGAGACCTTGGTGTACTGAGAGGTGATCCCCAATGCAATACATGGTTTTGTGGTGTTCCAACTCTTGCCTACTCCAGTCTTGTGTATGCTCTGTTGTATTCCGTTCTTGAGTTTGTGTGAGTGGGTAGTGGAGTGGGACAGAGTGGTCGTTGTCTCCCTAGCTTGTGCCAACTCTTGAGGGTATATTGGCCTAGAGAGGACCCTAGTGATTTTTTGTGCGCCGACACGTCAGGCAACCGAGTTTGCTACAATGCTTTTTATTCTTAAGCTTTTTTTTAGCCTTTCATCTGTGGGAAAAACCTGTTCTCACCTTGGTTCCGTTCTGTGTGGGCTTTCCCCAAAATACTGATCAAAGCTGGTGAAAAGCTAGAATCGTGACATCCCCTTTGCCTTAGAAGTAGTTGTCCACAACTGTATAAGTCTGGTACCACCACCATATGAGCCAAAATACATCATGAAGCTTTAGCTCTGTGTTGCTCAATCATGAATCCAATAAGTAACAATAGTCACACAAGCATAGCCATAAGAGCACCGCTCTTCAAGCATAGTCACAGGGGGACAGAGGGGACGGACCCTTGGAACGGGGGGACGCCGTCCCGGGAACACTTTGGGACGGTGACGGACGGGGACGGATGGACGTCCCCAGGTGGGTGTCCCTCACAAGGGACAGCGTTCCGGCGACGGATCCAGGAGGGGACGGTTGCGAGGGACGGCTGCATGGGAATGCCCCAGGTTGATGTTTGGGCAACGATCACATTTCTTTTTGCTGTTTGGGGAGGGCTTTTCGTGGGCCTTTAGCCATAGGCCTTGAGCCTTTGAGGCTTTGGGCCTTGGCCTCTCTCTTGCCTCCCTCACACACACACTCCCTCTCACACTTCAAACTTAAGCTTCACACACACACTTTTTTTTGGTAAATCCATGAACAGTATATTATCAATGAAATTTACATGAGAGTCTCCAAAACGGAGAGCCTCAACGGGAAATCACACACACACACACTCTCTCTCTCCCTCAAGCAGCAAGCCTCAAGGGCTAAGGTTTCAAGTTTCCAGCTCTAGCCTCTCAAGACTCACACACTCTCTCCCTCACACACACACTCTCTCTCAAGCTTCACACACACACACACACACACACACACACACAGTGCACACATACCCCCACCCACCCTCACACTCAAGTTCTCCCTCAACTTTCATGGAGGCGGTGCACGGCCATGGGCATGTAAGCTTTTCCCGTGTAGGCAAGTGGGTGGCACCGACAAAGTGATTTTTAAGTGCCGTTACTATCCCTGCCCCCGTTCCCTACATACGGCCGTCCCCCGTCCCCTTCCCATCCCCCGTTCCTTGTGACTATGTCTTCAAGTCTAGGAGATCCACTGTCCATCTGTAGTATTCAACCACATCCATACCAAAGAGTAATTCCACCAAGTAGCCAATAGGCACCTTTCACATTGGGAAATGTCCAAGCTGGTGACATCCTACCGAGCTTCGTAAAAGCAACTTTAAGCTTCAATCGCTATGTCCAAGAGATAATCATGTCCCAAATAAATGGGCGAGGCTAGGCGAGTCTCCA
Source organism: Cibotium barometz (assembly GCF_041138505.1). Taxonomy (NCBI): domain Eukaryota; kingdom Viridiplantae; phylum Streptophyta; class Polypodiopsida; order Cyatheales; family Cibotiaceae; genus Cibotium; species Cibotium barometz. The sequence goes on along the minus strand of NC_141061.1, from coordinate 40,458,079 downwards.
TAGATCCATAATCATGTCCCAACTTCCACGAAGTGGGTGACTCTATCGGTTACATTCACAGCAAGATATCCATCCCTATTGCAGAGGAAGAGTTGGGCTCAAGTCCAAAATCGGATATATACAAAATTCGGGCATTAAAGCCAACCGTGTTCAAGAAGATATCACGAGTCCAGATCCACGATCCGAAGTTAGATATGGGCACAAGAGCCAACTGTATCGAGAAACAAACTTTGGCTAGCTCCACCGGCCATATCAAGAGTCGACAACTCTGGTAATAGCCAGACATAGGCAAAAGATGCAACTGTGTCCCAAATATCCATAAATCCATAAGTAGCTATGAGTAGCTTTAAAAAGATGATAGAGAGAATACATAGCCACAAGACATCTTGCCATGCCAATGGACTCCATAAGGGCACCACCCCTATGATCCATACACATGCTACTGCACATGTCCATCTGTTCACAGGTACCTCCACCCTGCAGAAGAGTACAACTGGTTCACCAGGGCAACTACCCTTCCATGAAGCCAAACATGCTCGCCAGGGTTTCCCCTTCCACAAAAGTTCGCTCACCAAGGCTACCACCCTTCCATGAGCTCAGATAATACCACCCTTCTATGAGGTCACAGAATCACTCACTAGAGTTATGACCCTTCCATGAGTGAGTCCATGAGAATACATCCACAGTTGGCGTAGACATAGTCCCCTGTGAACAAGATGTCATTCCACATGACCCTTGGTGTAGACAAAATTCCCCTGCCAACGAGGCATCATGTCCACTGTACCACATGCACTTCATGTCGGTATAGCAGAAGACATACCTTGGAGGAGAGGTGGGCTCAAGTTCACTCTACCATAGCCTACTTTGGTCATTTATAGAGAAGGTGGCTAAACAAAGCAAAGCTTTTGGACATCTTTAGCAAGGAAGGTCACTTTTGGCAAAAAGGAAAAGCATGGGCTTTATGTTTAGAGCTGGCTGACTCAAAAAGACATGGGCTCAAACTGTCCTGCATGTCCATGAATCCATGCCCAAACAACCAAACTTTAATGATGTCTGAACACATTGACTCATTAACCTTATAAGTCTCATAAATGATTAAAATCCATGATGCTCATGCTTTGTGACCATCTTTTAGGCCTATCCCCATGCTAGTGAGTCCTTTGGCTTAACCCCTTCTTCTGTGGAAAATCCACATTCTCACCTTGGTTCCGTTCTATGTGTGGGCTTTCCCCCAAACATTGATCAATGTTAGTAAAGGGACCAAAATGGTGACATTGGAGCTATAAACAACGTTTGATTACTGCTTGTGCACCACACATGGTTTAATCTAGTTGTCATCCGAATAGGATGGTCCAATTGTGAAGAGAAACTCTTTTCTTGAACCCAAAAGAATGATAAGCATCGCAACCAATTGGTCCATAAATCTATTTCATACATGCCAGGCATAAATATCGTCCTGAAACATATCCAAAACAAATACAGTTCTTCTTGCCTTCTGCAAATAAGGACAAGTTTTGCTAGAAAAAAAACATAAAGCAAAAGAACTGAGCATGTATATATAAGTTGAACAAAATGTACAACTTGCATCAAGTGTAATACTTAGCTGAAAAGAAAAAGTAACCATTGGAGGATTTGATCAAACTCATAGCATACAGCTATGCCAAAAATTATTCTCAATACATATTGCTAATATCAAATATCAAATATCCGGAGATTCACCGATAGTTTCATCGTGCTCCTAATTTTCTTGCCGGGTCGGGAGGTTACAGAACACCATCATGTGTTTGATAGAACCACAGTTTAGACAGACCAGATGTAAAGCTTGCTGACGGGCTTCCGGTTGTCTAGAAGATGGAAACATCATATCAAGTTGGAACCCAATATCATTTCTGACCCTGTACTTGGGCTTTGTTTCACTAGGCTTATTCCGAAGAGTAAGTGGTATATGAGGGGTCTTGTCCAGTTCTCTGTTGTCCACCTGAGGTACCACTGAAGAAAGACAAGGTCGCTTCTTTCAAAGCGGGAGTGAGAATCCATGCTGCCTGGTCTCTTGTTTCTGTACTGTGGAGGAGGATTTGAGATCATAAGCTGATTGAACAGGTTCACCTCTATCCCGTTCTCCCACAAACATCTGTATGCCAAATCCTTGGGATTCTTTGCATACATCTGAGCCAAGTCTCCAAATATGACCATCACTGGGCTACCTTACCAGATTGTAGCTTTTCCACACACGGGTAGCGACGATAGTGGCTCAACAAAACCTCAACTTAGCCAACTGCTCCAGGATTTTGTCCAACTGTCCCATATAGAATTCCTTTTGAGTGTCAAGGGTCTTTTGAAACCCTATAGGCATATGCTCAAACAATACTTTCATATCATACCCCAATAAAGTTGTTCTGTCCATGAGATAGACGTCTGAAAAACTATGAAAATATCACGGTCCTTCCAAGATCTTTTCTCTTCTCCAACAATCAGGCAAAGAAGCTGAGCTCTTATACCACTGTAACCGATAGGAACCCGGACTAGCATAGAGAAACACTTCAAATATAAACAGAGAATAACTGCAGAAAGCTACTGAATATAAAGAGAGCACATTGAGTCAAAACGGCTGGCCCCCCATAGGTACTTCTTTATTACGTAGAAGCTTTTGCAAAGAATGCAAGGTGAGGTTGCAACTTGCACTGGATTTTCCACACGTCCTGAGTAGCCTTCTTCACAAAGCACAGCTGAGGTTCTGACAAAGCTTCACAAAGCCAAGCCAAAACAGTTCCACAGAATAGTCCGAACAGTTTTGGAGTACACCTGAAGACAACCCGCTGTCTGCAGCATTCTGTCTGAGGGCAAAAGAGGGAAAAAAACTGTACTGCCCCTGTATGATTTGCTGCTGTATGACCAGCTCTTGCGAGGGTGCTGGTATACGGCCAGCTTCTGCAGAAACCAGTCAAGAGAAGAAGAGAGAAAATAGCTGCTGTACGGCTAGTCCCTTGCGAGGGTGCTGCTGAACGGCCAGCTTCTGCAGGCGACCAGAGTTGAGAGAAGAAGAGAGGGAGAACCAGCTGCTGTCAGAGCCAGCCTGTAGGTGACCAGTAAAATTCAGGAAGAACTCTGCTGTCGGTTGCAGACATTGTGTGAGTTCTCCCAACACGGGGATATCCTCTTCTTGAGAAACTTCAATGCATGGACAACTGGAATGCAGGTATTAGCAGGGACACGAAAGATGGGAAGTTTTATCATTTATAGAGAGCTTGGTTTAAAAAAGCAAAAGCTGGGTGTTTTAAGTAAGCCAAGGCCACTTTTGGAGAAAAGGGAAAAGGATGGCCTAAATAAAGCTGGCCGGCGGCTCCATCTAGAGAGGGCATGAGCTGAAGCGATTAAAGGCAAGTTGGGGGTTGAACTTTTGAAGGATGTGCATAAGGGCACAGGCTGAAGCAACTGCATTTTTCTCCCCCTCTCTGCTGGTCGACTCAAATAGGCCGCCTACTGCTGCTGAGCAGTACCACATTCTGAAGCTAGCCCTGGCTCAACACATCCACTTGAAATGGAAATCCTCATCTCGTCTGACAAATGCGAGTCTCTTGCCCATGTGAGGCGGAAACAAGCATGCCACTTCTTTTGAACCCTGCAAAACCCCCCACCCCCCTTTCCTTCTCCCCTCAAAAAAAAAAAAAACGTGTGGTGCATGATTGCCCTCTTTAAGCTGGTCCCCATACATATCCCAATCCATCAGGTAAGCCCCCTTTTCCGGCTCTGATGAGTCTTTGTATAAAAAACGATCTCTCCTTGGGTCGGATTCCATGTGGTTTTCGGTGAAGCATATCCTTGGTCTCATAGACCCCGCCTTATCATGTGAGCATCTCACTGTTATGATGACCTGACCACCATGATAGAAATTTTTACGTCTATGAAAGACCCAAAGGGTCTATGAGACCAAAAGTAATACATGTGATTTGTGGGTAACTCAATGCCAACAAAACATGCAATGGAAAAAAAAACTACCTACCCAAAGAATACCTTGTAGGCACTAACGTAGTACGTGGGGGATGAAAAATTGTGGGATGGGATTAGCATAGGCAGTATCTTACTTAGGTTACTGTCTTCTCCAAAAGGGACTCCAGGTCTGTTATGATAGTGTCTTTTGGCTAGGTCTCCATGGACTATTTAACCTAGTTCTAAGTGATTGCTGATATGAAAAAGTTGTAAAAGGCAGTGTTGCACTCTGTCCTCCTCAGTTAACAATCTGCTATTGGACTATTTAACATAATTCTAAGTGATTGCTGATATGAGAAAGTTGTCTAAGGCAGTGATGCACTCTGTCCTCCTCAGTTAACAATCTGCTCATTCAAAGAGTTTGTGTATTGATTCTATGACAAGGTTGAATGTGTGGCAAATTGCTAGGGTATAGAAAAGAACATGAGATGAGAGCTAAATCTCCTTTTGAAACTTGTGGTTGTGACTTTGAATTGCGAATACGAAGTCGTCCTTGATGCTCATCTTCTCTAATACAAGTGCTTGTGCCCAATCAGCCTCGCTTCTTTTGGCATTGTCAGTTGGAGCCTGATACTAGTTGTCTCTACTTATGAAAGCACATTAAAACTCTGTGTTGGTAATTCTTCTCTAATACAAGTGCATATGCCCAATCAGCCTCGCTTCTTTTGGCATTGTGTTGTCAGTTGGAGACTGATATTAGTTGTCTCTAGTCATGAAAGCACATTATAACTCTGTGTTGGTAATTCTTCTCTAATACAAGTGCATGTGCCCAATCAGCCTCGCTTATTTTGTCTAGTCAGTTGGAGCCTGATATTTTTTGTCTCTACTCATTAAAGCACATTAAAACTCTGAGTTGGTAATTCCTGGTCAAAATTACCTTGTTCGCGAATAATCGTTTTTCTTTTTGCTAAAAGGGGTTTTCCACTCAACAGTGAGTAGATGGCAGAGAAAAAAATATCGTGAATGTTGCCACCTCTTTGCACTTCCTTGGCTTGAGAAAGTGTTTGCTTTTGCAGGTGGAAAACATGGGGCGGTTGAATTATGGGCCCTTCTTATATGATCCCAAGGTTGTCTGTCAACATTATCGTAACTTCTTCACATGGTTGTATACAGTTTGCATTATCAATTCCCTTTTCCTTCTATATATTTGCATTGCATTTCTCCTTCGGCCGTTTGAATTATCAAGCCCTTTAGAAGAAGCTTGGTTTAAGACATCCCAGGTGCTTGTATCAGAACTAAAATCTAAGAACTTTGTGTGTGTGACCACATAGCATAGTTGAGTGTTTGACTTCGTAGATACATGTTGATCCAATCCTGTTGTTTCTGTTGGACTAGCATTTGGGTTAACAGACTTTTCCTCTAAATTCTTTCTATATAGGTTACGTGATGTTCTTATCTTCCTTACTAGCTTCACTCTCAACAATGGTATTCTTGACCTCTCCTTTCAAAACGACTCTTGAAATTTTAGTCACTGATCAAAAGTATCCCGTGGATTGAACTTGATGAACGGAAGGGCTAGTGGGTCATCCTTCTACCTGTGGTACATGTGATGCCCTCTAGGAGTTCCAGCAATTCTGCCTCCAAGGCTCTGAAGATCTGATGGCAAAGTTTTGCGTGTTCACGATAATATTTTGCGTGTTCACGATAATATTTTGCTATTTGGAGAATAATTTCTTCGACATGGAGGCAAGGCCTGTGCTCTGCTTGGAGGATGGCGAGGGTCATGTCCTCAGACTCACATATCTGTGGATCACCACCATGCCTGCTGTTGAGGTTTTGGTAATCCCTTGGACCAGGGAGCCCCTCAGTAGTATTGGGGCTTGGCACATCTGACCAGCGCACAACAGTGACACTATGGAGGCTATGGTGCCCCTCTCCCCTGCCTTTTTTCTCGGGGGAGTGAGTGGAGACCATTTGTTTCGTTTGGACAGGCTTTATCCGCACCCCCCAAGGACACTTTCAGGGTGACTTAGAGGTCATGCAGCATAGACATGGGGGGGAGGGGGGGTACATGCCCCAAATTTTTTATATAAGTTTATAATATGCAAAAAATATGTTGCCTTGCCTGCAAAACAATATTAAACATGCATCATTTACACATTAAACCATGTTTACAAGTTAAAACTAAAGAATCTTGGTGACCTCTGGGCACCCAACCGACCAATTGGCATCCTCTTCTTTGTATGGAAGAGGGCCCGAGTGCTCGAGTTCCTCTCACAAGGACCAGAACTGCAATTGTGTGAGAGGACTCGAATGGTGAGGCGTTTCTGCCATTAAAAGACAGAAACTTTGTAAGTATTAACCATCATTGATCAATGCATTATGTACGTGTTATAACTTATAAGTTGAAATAACAGTCTTGACTTTTAGTGTTGAACTCACCAAGTGAGGGGTATTGATCCCATACTCCTCCCACCATGAGATTGGTTGAAGCTGTGTCTCTCGCATGACAACAATCTGTCTACCAAATGCGTGGTTGGCATTCGTGTACACTAGCCGCTCATCCTCCAAGCATCTCATGAGTTCCACGTTGCCTCCTGTCCATTTGTGAATGTAATCTTGACATCCGTCTTCCAACGTTGCACATTACCATACTGCTCCTCACTCGGCCAGAGAGGATGCAATATCACTATCCTCCCAAACCACAATGAACTTATGTGCAAATCTCGTTTGTGAGGGCTTTAGTAGCTGAAGGTCACTATTGGCACGATACATTGCCAAGACCTTGTAACAAACCTCACTAAGCTATGCACAATGTCAAAGATGTTCGCAATCCACCCAATCTTTGCAAGATCTTCAATGAGCATGTCTAGGCTATGGGATGCACATGGAGTCCATATAATCTGCAAGAACTCATCCTCTAGCATTCGTCCCATAGAGACAGTTGCTACCATTGTCAGTGACCACCTCCACTATGTTTTGCGGGCCTATCTCCATGATAGCCTCCCGCAAGTGTGACCATATAAACTCTTGTGTCACGAGTGTCTGAGGTATAGATGCATCAATGGCATGCAAAAATATAGTGCCCTTGCAACAGGACACCATAAGATAGTACACATTCCATAACATAACAATGTGCAACCATATTTGGTCCAAGTGGCTTTTAATGGCTTAATCTCCACCTCCACTACTTGCTGCTCCTTTTTGAGCTCTTTAGCGCGCAAGGTCTCATAGGAGGGTCCCTCCCACTCACATCCAATGCGGCTGATTGTCCTCATGGCCTTTTTTCCATCGTGGGGTGCGCACAATGTGAAAAGACAAAGCACATTGGATGAAAAGCCTAGTGAGTTCCCTAGTTGCATCATTAATTGCTGTTGCATGCTTGCTTGAATGCTTGCTCTCTTTAGAGAGGCTCTAGGTCCTACAGGCAAAGCTTCGTGTTGCTGTGGAAGTGGAACTACTAGCACCCTCGAATCTTGCTATGGGAGTGGAACTACCAGGACACCGAATCCTACTTGGCTATGTGCATCTTCCTATGAGTCCAACCGTATTCTCTTTGATGCATCACCTATATCCTCACTAGCATCAATATCTTTAGACAGAGCATCCTTAACACGGATTATGGTACCTCCTGAGCAAACCCCACAAAAATTACATTTCCACTTTTGGGTGCTTGAACCACCATATCTTTTGATACAAGAGTGACATGAGCCCACATGGCATCCCTGGTGTGAGCCATCTTGACAAAGGCAAGGCAAGATTGGCACCCTGGCTTGAAAACCCCCAAATTTCAAAATCCGCTTTTTTCTTGCAAAATCTTCATTTTATTTTTTTGCAAAATCAAATAAAAAAGGTGAAAATCAACATAACCAACCTGAGAGATGGGACGCAAGTAAGCTAAGAAGTGCAGGAGGACCTTGAAGGGGCTGATTTTTGCAACGTAGGAGCTTCCTCGTTGGTTTTCACTAGTGTTTTTTTCGAAGAAAGAGCTCTCTGGATTAAAAAATGCCCAAATCATACTGATAACAAGTGGTAGGAAAAAAAATGTGTTTCATTTGAGAGAAACGTTTCTGAAACGTTTCGTTTCATAAAATTTGAATAAAACACGTTTCTTGGCAACTATGATACGCAGGGTGGCCCTAACATGACCGCGCAGGTTTGCGGTCATAGTCTGTGTCACCGTCTACGGTGTAGACTTGGCCCATAAAGATGTACTAGACATTGTGTAGCAGTGTCTCCACATGCCCCACCTCCTATGGCTTTTTGGCCTCTTCTTGGGCCCCATTTGGGCCCAACAATGTTAGGACAGGGTGTCCAAAAGCAAAGTCTTATCTACTCCATTTGTGGACTATTATGTGATAACGGTCCAGTGTAGCATGTAGCCTACTTGGCAGCGTGGCAAATCTATTCGAAGCCGTCTCTAAACCATTTGGCCTTCCTTTGTCCCCAAGCTTGGACAAGTTTGGCACCAGGTTCAACACACTATCTTCCATGCTTATGACGATGGCACAGAGAGCATCTGAATCCCTTCGTCCCCAAATTGGACAAGGTCGGCAGCAGGTGGTATAGGGTTGCCCTCTGCATCCCTTCTTGGTGGCGGGTGAACATCAGCACCAAAGATGGTGTCCCAAAGCTCATAGGAGGAAAGAATAGCGTTAAGCTTGAACTTCCAGAGGGGATAATTGGTGTCGTTAAGCTTTCCATCAACATTGAATGGTGGTGGGCGGGGTCTTGCCAACAGATGCCATTTATCTAAGGGACTGCTAGACAACAATTAGAAAATAAGTTTTGTATCGACCGGAGCTCTGATACCATGGAAGAGAATACAACGTACGGTGGTATACAAGACAACACTCACAAGAAGTAGGATCTTTCACACCACAAAACTTTAAAACTCAAATTGCACAACAACAAAGATAGAGAAGAATACCATATTACTGAAGTGATACAATAGATGGCAAATCCTCACACCTATTTGCTCCTATGAAGAGAGCTTCGATGTTTGATCTGGAACTCCCAAGATGCAGGCTATATGCTAGTAGAAGCTAGGGAGTAAACTCACAGTGATGGCTGATGAACTGTGTGGAGATGGGGCTGGCCGTGTATCTATATAGCCCTGTAAACGCACGGCGGCTTTGACATGTCCATGTAGGTCTGCGGTCATAGTTGGTACTAAATATAATATCCATAGTTGACAGGTCCATGTAGGTCTGCAGTCATGTTTAAGAGCATTGATATCCAATACACACACACCCTCCCCCCCTTCCTTTTCCCTTCCCTTCTCTTCTCTGGCAAGTATGTAGTGTTCCTCTCCAAGAGTGGCCAGCCGTGGAGCCCCGCCTCCCTTTCCCCAAGGCTGTACTCCCTCCGAGGGTGCCTAGCCATTGAGAGATTCCCCCACCCCCCTCTTTTTTCTACTAACAGAAGGATCTTTTTATGGGGAGAGAAAACCCGCTGATTTTGGATTCTTTGTTGCAGCCTTGAAGTCAACCTTGCTGACCTCCTCCAACTGTTGAGACTGCTTGGAGGCATTTCAGTGATTGTTTTGTTTCACTGTTTTGTGAAACTATATGGTTCTCTTGCCCATGACTTTTTAACCTCACTGTTTTCGTTTGTGCATGTTTTACTCTTTTGTATCAAAAAGTTCCTCCTCTGTCTTCCGGAGCAGCATGATCTTTGTGAAAGGGATTCTCTACAACAGTGGGTTCTATGGCCTTCTTTAGTTTCACCTTACTATCTTCCATGAAGATGGCATCCCTACTAATTACCACCTTCCTCTTTACTGTTTCATAAAACCCATATGAATCACGTTGGGGAGCATAACCCCGTAATATGCATTTCCCTGATTTAGCATCTAGCTCTGCTCATCTGAAACACGTATGTAGGATATATGGCCAAATGTTCTCAAGTCTGTTATTCTCCTTGAACCATCCACAGAGGCCTGAGATTTTCTTTCATGCATTTATACACCTTTCTACTAATAGAAGTATGTATTTTTTGGAAAAGGAAAAAAACCTTAGATGTTCATGTGTGCTACAAGAGATACCTAATTAGAAAAATGAATTTGGTTGCCAGGGAATACTCTCGTCTGTACTATTGGATGGAGTGCCAATACTAGAATGGACCATTTACTCGATTCCTTTGGATAATCTGTCACCACTGAAATCTTTAATAATAAGAAACTTGCAACAGAAGTGCTTGGCAGTGACCACAGGATCGAAAAAGTTATTAGAATCATCTACGGACTCAACATGTAATTCAGGTATTGTGTAAGGTTTTATAAAGTATGACATCGAACTGAATTTGCACTTTGATTATATGGTTCTAGCATCACAACCACAAGATGGCTAAGTTGGAATCTCCAGTCAATGAAAAGACCTAGGCTAGGCTGTTACTCTCGGTAATGTTTACAGTGCTAAGATTACTAAGATTAATGCTAGGAGTGGTTATGCATGACAGAGATTTTATCGATGGACATAGGCTTCTACTCTGGTGTGTTGCAAATTGAGCAGTCTGAAGAACCAGCTGATTCATTCATTTCATTGAAGGGGTGGACTAAGGGCTTGGCTTTTGTGAATGGCTTCAATTTAGGACGCTATTGGACAGTAAGCTAATAGATTTTTCAAAGAATAAAAGTTCCACCATTGACTTTATGAGAAGTCTTTGTAGCAAGATTCTGATACTTTTATTGCTTGTGAGCACTAGATAAGATAGCTCTAATTTTTTTCACACACAGCTTAGGGCTAACTAAGTTGCATATTCTATTAGATTAATGTTTGTTCATTTCTTTGCAGACTGCTGGGCCTCAGTGTACGTTATACATTCCAGGCCCACTGCTACATCAAGGAGGAAATGAATTGGTGAGGCCTTAATAGCTCTCTGGCATATTATTGTACTATGTTGAAAATAGAGCCTTTAAAATGTAGATCATGTTTTGTTAGATTGAATATAGTACCTGAATAATAATGTAAAAGGAGACAGATAGTTAATTGTTCATTTTTCTCATCTCTTGACATGCAGTTGATTTTTGAGCTAGAGAAACCTCATACTGAACTTGAGGTGGAACTTGTACACGAGCCAGATTTCACATGCGGGGGGCTTCGAAATGCTTGATGTAGGCATCATTTTATCTCTGCTTCTGGGCAGTCGATGGTAAATAAATGCTTATTTTACCTCCCCTAGGAATCCGAATAAGTTGAGGTTGGAATTAAATGTTTCAGTGTTGCAAAAAGAACATGCTTGCACTAACATCAGAGACACAAATTCCAAATTAGACTTTTGACTTGGGAATCAATTCATGAAACACGGGGCATAAAAATCAATACTTGCAAGGTCATTAGGTTTCAAAAGTTTCGTGAGGTGGATGCCTCTAACTAGGCTTTCCCAAACCACTATTTTTTTAATTCAGAAAGGAGACTTCTATTAAGTACGAAAATTTTTACAAAATGGAGATTTCACACCAAGCAAGGTTGAGATCTCAACCAATCAGGAGCCCAGTGCTGCCAATAGGGTCCTGAATGAGAGGATGTGAAAAAGTGTAACTCAAATCTGGCCTGCTGATCATGACATAGATCAAACTCTCCATAATATTCCAGTGGGGTCCTCTAACACATAACCTGCATCCACACTGAGCTTGCCATTTTGATCTAATGGCACCAAGATTGGCTTACAACCAACCATTCCATACTTGGAAACATGTCGAGTACATACTGTGTTTGTGACATCCAAATACCATCAAGTGTGGGAATGACCTCAGTGCCCAAAAAGTAGCGCATATCTCCCAAATCCTTTATGTCAAACTTCCTTTTGAGAAGACTTTTCACATGCTTAATCTCTTCCAAGTTGTCACCCCCAACAATAAGATCATCTACATAGATGGTGATGATCACAATACCCTTATCACTTTTCACATGCTTAATCTCTTCCAAGTTGTCACCCCCAACAATAAGATCATCTACATAGACGGTGATGATCACAATACCCTTATCACTTTTGTGCACATACAAAGAGTGATCTGCATCTACCATATGAAAACCAATAGTAACAAGATACTCAGTAATCTTGTCATGCCATGCTCATGGAGCTTGCTTCAGCCCATATAAGGCCTTATGAAGCTTACATACATACTCTGGGTGACCTGTATCCTTAAAACCAGGCGGCTGATCCATATACACTTCTTCTCTTCTAAGTCACCATGCAAGAACACATTTTTTACATCCATTTGATATAAAACTAGCCTTTAGCTACAACCACCGTTATCACATCCCTCACAGTTTCCATCTTTGCAACAGGGAAAAAGGTCTCCTCATAATCCCATGTGTCTGCGCATATCCTTTGGCTACCAATCTAGCCTTGTACGTGCTTATGCTACCATCACTGCTATGTTTCACCTTATATACCCACTTACATCCAATAGCTTTCTTGCCTTTAGGTAATGGCACCAAATCCCAAGCTTTACATCTTATTGGCTCATCTATGAGACATCTACCCCTTTATCTATGGCAACGGAATCACACTAAGGATAGAGCGACTCACTCACAACCTCATATCCCAATATTCTAATGCTTGGCTATTCCATCAACTCCTCTCAGTTTGACTAGGCATAATCCATGAGGTTTTTCCTTTAAAAATGACTTGCACATGGTCTTTTTTTTTAACAACGGCCATTTTTAGATTAAAAAAACGGCCTGTGCATGGAAAAAAGACCAACACACATTGCTCCACTCTCTCATAAATTGGGCGCGCTTCCTCTCTGTAACCCTCGAAGATCCCTAGATTCTGGCCCAAGTACCCATAATGGTGTGAATAATATCACTCCAAATCCTGCAAAGACACTAAGAAACAAGAACGGGAGTACCCTCAATGGCCTCAGTGCATCTAGCCTTCAAGATATTCCAGGCTGAGATGATAGCAATAATCTCCCAAGAACTGTCTAACCTCTATGCCGGAGGGACAAAGTGTGAAAGTGGCAAATCCTGAAGACAACACTGCCGAGCAACTCCTTGCCTAACCATAATGGCCAAGCTCCTGTCAGTCCCCTCGAACCTCAGCTGAGGCCCAGACTGTGCCAACCAAATGATAGAACCAAAAGAAATGATAGCATCCCTCTTAATCCTACCAAAGAGAGGTGCAATCGCAGACCAAACCCTCTGTGCTTCCCTACATTCCGTTAAACAATGGTAAACTGATTCCAAAACTCCTGCACATCTAGGGCATGCTGGGCAAGCACAAGTAGCCGACCTCCACTGATTGGTGGCCAGACCACCGTGAAGGGAAACCCAGATAAAGGAGGAAATCTGTGGCTTCCTATAAGAATGCCACAATCTCCGCCAAAATACCCTCTGAATGTCAATCGAAATGCCGTAAGACTCCCAATGGGGTCTAAGAGTAGGGACACTTTGAATGTGTCCCCCAAGATAAGATGTCTAGCATTCCGCACCGTATAACTGAAAAAATGCATGCTTTTTAAAGGGTTACAAGCATCCTTCCACTCCCACTCACTGGGGTCCCAATGCAAATGTCTGATAGGGCAGCCACCGAACAACCAAAGGCTAACACTCTTTGTGATCATCCCTCGGGGGGGGGGGGGGTGTTGGGGGTCAACAAAGACGTGCTTCCCTAACCTGCCAACAACTCTGACTGGACGAATCTGGGGGCCCTCAGTAAGGTACTGCACATCACATCTCTCTAGCTGCCATCCGTCCTGTATAGAAAAAAAGACCGGTACATCATCCTCCCTAGGCAAGGAGATACCCATAACCTGAAGAGGAACACTTGTCCCAGAGAAAACCCCAAACCAAGAATGATGACGACCTTCCAAAAAAGATCCAGAAATCCAGTGGTTGGGAATGGCTGCATCAATCTGAGCAATCCTCCGGCTAGAGCCTATCAAATGCTGCGTGAAATCCAATCTTTGCACCTCGGTAAGGCTCTAAAACCTCTTCCAAGCCAACACAGTGGGGCATAGGGTCTCCCAACCAGCCTAGAGAATATTCATAGCTGCCCCAAGAGGCCTACCATGCACATCTAAGATCAAATCATTCCAAAGAATGGGCTGCCTGTTAGCTTCCTCCGTTGAACGCGGGGGGATGTGTACCAAAAAACTCCTCAGGCAGTCCCAGGCCCGTAGGAGGGATCTAAGCAGGGGGGATGAAGGGGAGCGGTGAACTGCATCTGAAAAAATAAAGCGTGAGCTGAGAATCTAGTCACCTCCGTGAGCAGGGACACACTGCATGATCTGCTGCATGAGAAAGTCCTTCCACGGCTCAGTGCCTGGAAGAAAGCCCCTAACAACAAGCTTACTGTCAATGATATTCAATCCCCCTTCCTGCTTAGGCCTGATAATGGTTTCCCAGGCAACTTTGGCCCTGGTGTGTGCATTTCCATCAAGCCCTGACCAAAGAAAGTTCCAAATAAGGCGACAAAGCTGGCCAATGCAGCCCTTATGAAAAATCCAGCACGAAGCAATAAACCAAGTCGTGGCTAGCAAAACTTGGTTAACCACCAAAGCTCTAGAGGCCAAGTCGAGCTTCCTCCTACTCCAGTGATGAAGTTTGCTTTTAATGCTTAAGAGCACTAGAGCAAATTGTTGTGGAGGGGAGATGTCAACGCCCACCTGACAACCAAGGTATTTGGCAGAGCCTCTCTCAATCCAAGTAAAATCAACATCTGTACCCCAATCTGCAAGAGGAGAATCACTGATCCAAAAACCAACTGATTTATGCCAATTGATAGTAGCTCCTACTTCCAAACAAAAGGTCTCCAAGGTTGTCCGGAAAGCACATAAACAAGCATGTGAAGCCTCAAGGAACAATGCCGTATCATCTACTAACTCAGAGTCCAAAAACACTTCCTCTGTGCATAAAGGCAGCCTGAGACCCACAACACCAGGGGCAGCCTAAAGAAACCTGCTCATAGCCTTAGCTACAATGACGTACAGTAAGGGGGCGAGGGGACAGCCCTGCCTCACTGAACGGGAAATCTGAAAACGCTCGCCGCGCCCCCCACAAGCTAAAACAGTGCTATGAGCCTCCCTGTATAAGCAGGACACCCCTCTGATCCAGTTTTGGGAAAACCCCATATGTGCCATAGTGCCCTCCAAAAAATCCCAATCCACTCTGTCATAAGCTTTTTCAAAATCAAGCAAAAGAATGGCAAGAGGCCGCTGACTAGACTTTGCCCACTCGACAGCTTCCTAGAAAGAAAAGATGTTATCAAATATACTCCTTCCTTGGAGGAACCCATTCTGTGTATCATGGATAGTCCTTTGGAGAATCGGCTGCAACCTTATACTCAAGGCTTTAGCTAAGATCTTATATGCAGATCCAAGGAGAGTTATGGGCCTCCATTGTTTGATGTTAGTCTTGTCCCTACTCTTGGGGATAAGGTGAATCAGCCCCTCCGTGAGGTATGGCGGCATCATACCCGACAGCCACATTTCCTGAAGGGCAACAGTGATAGCATCTCCAATATGATCTCCAAAAAGAATAAAGAAGGCGGGAGAAAGACCATCATCCCCTGGGCATGAACCACTGGAAAGAGCATGTAGTGCGTGAAGGAATTCATCCTTCGAGAAAGGGGCATCCAGGGAAGGACACATAGCATTTGTAATGAGCCTGGGCATGCACTCCCAAACTTTCTGCCGTGCCTTCTCTCTCGGAGGAGAGGGTACCTCTACGTCAACAAAGACCGATAAAAATATGAAGCAATACCCCTTACCTTATCAGGCTCAATCTGAACCTCACCTTGTGAATCCTGCAAATACCTCACAGAATCCGTGCTATGGGAAGGCCTGTGCGCTGAAAAAAACTCTTTGTTGCATTTGCCACCCATCTGAGTCCAAAAAGCCTCGTTCGCATGAAACGCGATCTAAGCCCTCTTGTCAATGGCCAATTGCAGCTCTGCTCTAACTGTGGTCAAGAGGTCTGTAATCCAAGACGTATGTGGATGCTTTTCATGTTCCCTCTGAAGAGAAACAATCCTACGCCTAATAGCTCTCTCCTTGTCCAGAGCTTCCTTCTTCTTGGACAAGGCAGCGCTATGAAAATGATGGCTAGTCCTCTCAAGAGCCAGCGCAATATTATGACGAGGATCAGGACCATCACAAGATCTCCATCTCTCTCTGATCTCAAGGGAGATGTCAGCATCTAGATAAAGAGAGTCGGGGATATGGACACAGGGAGAGGTTGAGCGAGCCCCATGCTCCCTGAGACACAAAACAACAGGGCAATGATCAGATTTGGTGGTGCCAGGCATAATAGCAATGGTGCCTCCTCTCTCCAGGGACCAATCATCCACATAAAATCTGTCCAGACGTGCAAAGATGCTCTCATTCCCGCTCTTGCGGTTATGCCAAGAGAAAGATAAGGAGTTTGGCCTTCTCTGGAAGTCATCCTCAATCCAGCGATCCCTGCCAAAGAAAGAGAGAGTGAACCTCTCCCATGAGGCTCGCTCCAAAGGGTGTAAACCCCCTTCGCGTCCACCCTTCGTGTCAGAAGGTTGCTCAACCATATTGAAGTCTCCTCCCACTATCCAATGATCAACTTGGGGAATGACATTTGTAATGGTGTCCCAAAAGGCCACCCTTTCACCTCTCACGTTAGGTGCATAGATATTCAAGATTCCCAATTTCTGACCCTCATGCATGATCAAGATCCACTGCGCTCTAGCAGGGATGATAACACCGTGCCCAATAACATGAGGCATAACAGATGCTACCATTGAAATGCAAACACCTGCTCTAGTGCCAACAGCCGAGGACCAGAAGGTGTGGCCAGAAAGCATCTTACCAGTTTTGCCACACTGAGATCTATCCAATTTGTGTTCCTGCAACAAAAGTATATCCATAGACCCTCCTATAACAGCAGGGTGAAGCTGGTCCTTCAGAAGGCGCTTGCTACCATGGGTGGGAAGCCCTCCAAGGCCCTAGGCCCTGAACATTCCATGAGACGAATCTCATGGAAGAGGAGGGTTTGACCCCCGATCTAGGAAGACAATGGGCAGCCTGAGGACACCTCTCATAATGCTGGAGGACTGGATAATCCACAGGGCAAAGTCCCACTGACATGCCCTTGTCCGAGGCCCTGCACAGTACCTACATATGTACAAGAAACCTGTGCGCCCTGCGGGGCATCAAGGGCAATGGCATCATGCTGAAAATCTTGCAATACATGATCCCCACTGCTGAACATCCTGCATATCACCCCCTCCAAGTAGAGAGGACTCAACAAAATCATCCTGATCTGATATATCATCTCCCTGCAAAGAAGCATGAGCTGATACATCCCTCTGCCTAGAAACATCATCTATCTGAGGTACAAGATCCGAGGAGGTCTTCCCATCAATCGCACCTGGGGGGCGGGCATGAGAGAGAGCTCGCCACACCTGGCGGACTGTAGGACGGGAAGGATCCAAGGGAGGTGGCGCCTGAGAAGCACGCTTGCGAGGCCTCCTGCGACCCTGAGCTGGAGGGCAATCTCGAGCAAAGTGACCCTGTTTTGGTGACAAACCCGGCACTGATTAGGTTTACCTACAATCTCCATACGTTGCTTCAAAAGACCACTAGGGCCCAGGAAGAAAAACATAGTCCTCAAAGGGCTCACAGTCATGGGCAAGAACCATGACCCTAGGGACAGCATCTGCCGAGGCAGTGACCACCTGCGGGCAGAAGATTTCGGCAAAGTGTGGAGGGGGGCACTTGAAGAACTAGCCCAAAGGCAGACTCGATGGCCTCTAGCATAGGCCAATATGCGCAAGGAAGACCTGGGAATCTGAGAGTAATCGGGAAACGGTTCCGGTCTTTCTCAACAGGGTCAAAATAGCTGGAGTAGGGAAGAAAAAAAACCTTCCTCGGGCCCAATGGCAAAGGGCTACCCTTCAAAACCTCTCAGGCTGCGTCCATGGAATCAAAATCCACTTGGAAGAAACCAAGCAACCTGACATCTCGAAAGTGTGGAGCGAGGTCGGAAGGCAGAGCCCCCAGGACCCAATCCTGAGCCTGGAGACGGGAAGGGTGAGATCCAAAGATTCTGGCAATGAGGGTTGATTTGGAGTCTCTCTCGATTTTGGCGAAGAGCACCGCAAGCTCGGCTTCGGAAAAAACAATGGTGCGCTCGGCCTAGGGAGAATGATTAGTCATGATGCTAATCGAAGAAGAAGGCCGACTTGAACCCCGATGAGGAGCAATCCAAACCAAGGGGAAGAGGCAAGCAAGGAGGCGAAGGAAAGGAAGGGAGGGTGGAAACGGGAAGCAAGGGGAGGGGAGCAGAACACAGGCGAAGGGAAGAGCTGCACAGAGGGATGGGGCGGAGGAATGAGGGGAGGAAGAGGCGGGGGCGACCAGCGAGGAAGGATGAGAGGTGTAGGAAATGAACGCTTCACAGAGAGATGAGGCGGAGGAATGATGGCGGGTAGAGGCAGGGGTGAACCATGGAGGAGGATAGATGGAAGGCAGAGGAAGGCTGGGGCGACACTGGCATAGAGGCGGAGGGGCGCAGGCAGGGTTTGGGGAGCTTACACAGTCATTCAGATCACTATTTTGCTACGTTATTATGAAATACATGATCAACTAGCTTTGAGCTTCAACCTTTTGAGCCAAGAGCACCAGCAGGCTCCACTTCCAGCCACGTGAAGGCCTCTAACTACCCTTCTTCATTCCTCCAATTTTTACCAAATGAAGGGCTTGGAAATGGTGGTATGGTCAACGGTTCAAGCTTTGACATTATGATTTCCTTAACATTAGAACCAGCCCAAAATTTAATGATTTAAAATCTAGACAAGCGTGCAACTCTTGAAAATTTTTGTTTGGGGACACGAGAAGAGCTGCCAATTAAGTATTTCCCACAGAGAAGACAACCAAAGATGCTTGATCTCTTTCTTTTTTTCTTTTTCCTTTTTTTTTCCCTGATTGGCGAGACATGCTGTGACAGATTCCACCACGTATCCAAGAGAGAGAAATAAAGAGAGAGAGAGAGAGAGAGAGAGAGAGAGAGAGAGAGAGAGAGAAAGTTGTATTAACGTCTTCAAAAGGCAAAAATGCCCTATGAGACCAAAAGGTTACATCATGAGAGAGAAAGAAGAAGAAAGTTGTATTAACATCTTCAAAAGGCCAAAATGACCTATGAGACCAAAAGGTTACATCATATCCATGAGGTACATCATCCTGGGTACAAAATAGTAATAAAGAGCAGACACCCACCACCATTCTCATTGATAGTCCGAGTGCTATGGCCATGGCACAAAATCCCATATTTCATGCACGTACCAAGCACATTGAGATTCATTATCACTATGTCAGAGAGAGGATACATGCAGGGGAGATCAGTTTATCTTACTGCCCTACATAGGATAATGTTGCAGATCTATTCACAAAGGCTTTACCTTGAGAAAAGTTTGAAGCTTTCCGCAAAGCTTTGGGCTTACTCTCATACAGAGATTGATCTGCTACCTTGTACAGGTTCACACTTTCACTACAAGGGGGGATTTGTAGGCATATGCTCACTTATGGTATAAGAAGGCTTAACCAAGGGCACTTTTTTCCATGTGGTTTTTTCCCTTGGATATCAAGTGTGAAAGGACATTCTACATATAATATTTTGTACTTCTATATTATATGGATATGACACACATGCAAAGGTTGACTTGCATTTTGTGGCTACCACACTTTTGGCTCTCTCTCTCTCTCTCTCTCTCTCTCTCTCTCTCTCTCTCACACATACAATAATAATAGTAATAAACGTGAATGTACTTAAAGTACTTATCTTGATGCATACTTTACATACTCGTACCGTACACGTACCATACCGCACTGTACTTAAAGTACTCAACCACTATGCTTCTCACTAGATTCTAAATGAAAATCCCCATCTGAGATGAGATTGCCATCATCATCATACTCAGGGCTCCGAGCATCTACATCCTCAAGGGCTCCATCCTGACCAAGCGATGCATGAGGCCTCATTTGCAGCATAAGTAGAAGAGCTAGCAGAGCCGCGTCGCCGATATGTTTGGATGGGTGGTCAAGCTCCTCCCCGTCTAATCTGGCAGCCGCGACTCACCACACTAATGCCTCCTCTGCTTGTGGTGGTGGAATGAGAACCACTAGCAGCAAGGCGCTCACGACCTCGAGTACGGGTGACGCGCATATCTGTCTCCTCTAGCTCTCTATGGAGCTCGGCATAGATGGCATCTTCCGGTGTCTCTTGCCTCAGTTGAATGCTCCTAAGGTTCTTTGCAGTGAGTTGGATGTCATCGGGATTTACCTACATTCAAGTTGACAGAATAATAACTTGTAAGTTGTAACTTCTAGGTTACAAGAGAGTCGAGACTAAATAGAAAGCATTAAAATTATAAATTTTGATTATTAGAGAATCGAGGTGCCTACTTGCTTCGGGATGTGAAGCTCTTGAAGATTTTGCATCATCTACAAGTTAGCGCGGCAATATACAAGGCGCTGTAACTGGGATGTGCTAAGCTTGTTCCTAATCTTTGTGTGCACGAGGGAGTATGCACTCCAATTCCTCTCGCATGCACCCGAAGAGCAATCCTAAGAGCAAAAAACAAAAAATTTTAATTTTAACAATATGACTAAATAGAATAAATAATTAGAAGAGGCAATGACAAATGACCGTCACTTAGGCAAGGACCCTCATGGCAAAAGCTTGTAGGGATGGCGTGGAATAGCCATACGTCTCCCACCATGAGAGTGGCTTCACCATCATCTCTCTTCTTCTAGAAGTAGGAAGAGCGTACGATTGCCCGGTCAAGTTGTTGTAGGCAATGAGCTCCTCGTCCATCTTGATTTGTGCTTCGTCGTCAAGCACACGACGCATGTAGACGTTTGCATTGGACCGGATCTCTTGATCCGAGTAGAGTTTTGGTGTTTTGTAGAGAGGATAGAGAAATGCGGCCATACCATGAATAGGCCTAATTGCCACCTCCTCTCCACAATGGTCCTGATCTCATCAAGCCTATACAAGCACATGCCACATTATACATAGCAAAAATTAAAATCAAGCTTACAAGTTACAAGTACTATGTACACAAGAGTACATGAATTAAAATAACTTACTAACCTTCTTACATCAAGTGTCATGCAAGCTTGGAGCTCCTCAATTGCATTTCTCATGAAGTGTGTGAGAAGGCCCAAAAGTGGATCCCTCCATGTCTGACATGCGAAGTACTCGGTACCATGCAGTCATCGCAACTATGACGGCCCGTGCATCATCCCAAAAGGAAGGATCCAAGCACTTGCTTTGCACCGCATAAGCCTCGGGGCTTAGATGATCATCCCATTCTTCCCACTCTTGGGACACCACCGTGCGTTGAAGCTCGCTACAAACGGCATGTAGTCTCTCCAAAACAATCCACATGTAGGCAAACCTTGTTTTGGAGGGCTTCACGAGCTCCGATCGCGAATGAACACGGAAGATGGCCAAGGGTTTTACCTTCTTAGTGAAGAAGGTCACAATGGTGGTTGCTTGGGCCAAAATGTCCTTGACCTAAGCCAACTTGCTGATATCTTCCATGAGCAAGTCAATGCACTAGGATGCGCATGGAGTCCAAACAATTGTCGGAAACTACTCCTCCACCGTGCGACCCATTGCACGACAATTGGATGCATTGTTGGTGATGACTTGCACCACATTTGCATGGCCAAGCTACAATCCAAAGTGCTCATGTAATTAGTACTATGTGACATGTACTATGTTACATGAACATGTAGACTTATAGTATGTACAATGAATAATTTACCTCGATGATTGCTTGGCGGATGTGTTGGAACATGAAACTCCCACTTGTTTTTCTACCACTTTCCTAACATCCGCCGCCTGTAGGAAATACGTGCCAAGAGGGCAAGACACGAGGATGTTGATGATGCTTCTCCTCTTCCGATCACTCCATCCATCGGAGAGAACGCTACATCCATACTTGGCCCATCCCAAACGAATAGGCTTAAGTGTTCTACCAATCCTCTTCTTCTCCTCGGTGAGCTTCTTCGTCCTCATGTCGGCGTAGCTCACTCCCGTCTATCCATTGCATGGACCGACGGCGGCAGCAATGGCCTTGACCATCCTTCTCCATTGCGGGGTTTGAAGAACATGAAAAGGGTTTGAAGAACATGAAAAGAGAGATTGCACTCAATGATGGTGTGTGCAATCTTGATCTCTACCACTCATTGCCGCTCTTTGACATAGGCCTTCGTGTTTTGAGTGGCTTGTAAAGTGGGTTGCACAAGCCCTCTAGCACCGGCATCATCGGAGGGATGTCGTGGTCGCTTTGATTGGGAGATTGACCCCGATCCTTCCCCAATATTGATACTCGCGCTTCCAGATGCCGAAGAGGGCATGAGTGTCTCTTTCTCGAGCTCTTGTTGTCGAAGAGGTGGGCTTGACCTTGTGTTATCTGCTTGCAAATGAGAGTTCTCCCTAATCACCTTTTTGGCAATGGCTTGTGGAATGGATTGACATCCAAAGATTCCACCTACTCCCAACTTTGCCATGTGACGAAGCACTCGCGTGATGGTGCTATTCCCTTCTTCGAAGCCACATTACCGGCATCCCCCCTCCCCCCCCCCCCCCCTCCCCAGCGGTGGAGGGTTCAAGCACTATGGTTAACAGTCCCATGGGGAATTGGCCGGCTTAGGCATGATGGATTATGAGGGAGAGTGTGTGTGTGTATGAGAGAGGGAGAGAGAGAGAGAAATGAAATGAAATGAAATGTTATATTAACGTCTTCAAAATGAATGAGAGAGAGAGAGAGAGAGAGAGAGTGTGTGTGTGTCTAGAGATTAGTGGCCATGTTCTGTCTTTTATAGATGCTTGTCCTAAATTTGGCCTAAGTCATCATTACCGTCCCCTATGGGAAAAGATTGAGAGTTTGTTGGCCCCTTTTGAGCCTCTTCCCGCTCTTGAAGAGTCGGATAGGTTGCACGATTGGAGCTTGCATAGGCCCATACTTACTCGTGGTCCTTTGTCTCTGCTACAGCTCTCGGTGCATACAGTCTATGGCTTTCTCCTTCCTGAAATTTGGGTTCATGATTATGCAAATGATGCTTGGAGAATGCATAAGCCTTTGGCTTGGTGGAAGAAAAGGCTCAGGATGATATGGAGCAGTAAGATGCCGTTAAAATGTCGGCTTTTTCTATGGCGATGTCTATTGGCTGTTCTGCCAGTTGGCTCTTTCCTGGCAAGGCACCATGTGACATCTTCAGATTGTTGTGTTTGTGGAGCGCATGATGAAACAATTCTCCATCTGATGTGGAATTGTAATGCAACTAAACTTTTGCTGGATCATATAATGGCTCTTCTTCGAGCTCGTTTCCCTTCTGCTTCTTTTGGGAAACATTTTTGGTTGTTTGGTATTTTTTCTCCTGCTCTCAGACAGTATAGGGCCTTTTTTGATTGGCTTCGTTACTGGGCCATGTGGACGATTTGGTACTCCAGGAATCGGGCTGTTTTTGGTGAGCCGCCCATTCAAGCCTTTCACTATTTCAAAGAATCTTTACATCAATCCCTTTATGATTGTCTCTCTCTACATGAGATTGACCCATCATTGTATAGCCTTTTCACGGATATATTTTGATCATGCCCCTGTTCACTATGAACTCTGGCATTTCTTGTATATGATGCTTTTTGTGGGTTTTCCTCATTCTGAGGTTTCCCACTAGTAATCGAAATAATCATTACAAAAAAAAAAAAGTGTGTGTCTAGAGATAGAGGCCTTGAGGGAGGAAGAGAGAGGGTGTGTGTGAGAGGGAGAGAGAGAGAGTGTGTGTGTGTGTGTGAGAGAGAGCCTTGAGGGAGGAAGAGAGAGGGTGTGTGTGAGAGAGGGAGAGAGAGTGTGTGAGAGGGTGAGAGTGTGTTTGTGTGTGTGTGTGTGAGAGAGGGAGAGAGAGTGTGTGAGAGGGTGAGAGTGTGTTTGTGTGTGTGTGTGTGAGAGAGGGGCTGCCTTGAGGGAGAGAGAGTGTGTTGACTTAAGCCTTAGAGGGGCTGTGGGAATGAGAGAGTCGAGAGGGGGAGAGAGAGTGCTGTTGGCTCTATCAAATAGCCCTGCCCCCGTCTAAGACCAGTCACCAGACTGAGTCGACCCAAACGGGTATAAACGGACAGAAACGGGCATAAACAAGCAAAATCCCAAAGTTTCTGAAACGGGCGAAAATGGCGCAGTCGGCGAAAAAAATAAATTCAGTGAGATCCGTACACCTCGATCAGCCGTCCGTACGCCTCAAACACATCGTACATCTCGAACGCCTCGCTCGGATCGGTGCGCACCTGGAACAACCCTGTTCTTAGCATGGGCAATAACAATGGTTTACCATAAATAATCTCAAAAGGAGCTTTGCTTGTCGATGAATGAATTGCGTTAATATAACCATACTCAACCAAAGACAAATACTTCTCCCATTGATCCTTCGCTTCGAGAGCATAACACTTTAGCATATCCAAGATAGTGAGGTTTGCAATCTCACTGTCCATCAGTTTTATTCCCATGTTGTCGAAAAGAGCTCTCCAAAAGAAACTAGTAGTATGAGAATCTCTATCCCCCACAATGGACTTAGGCAATCCATGGTGCTTGAAAATCTACTGAATAAACAATCTTGCCATATGCTTTGTGCGGATAGTCTTCTTTACTAAAATGAAGTGGGCTCTTTTATTGAATCTATCAATAATAGTCCATAAATCATCATTCCCATATCCTCACTTTGGCAATCCAAACATAAAATCTGTAGCAACTCTCCCATGGAGCATTCGGGATTGGCAATGGTTGCAATAGACCTACGGGCTTTTGTCGATCAAACTTGACCTTTAGGCAAACCAAACGTTTAACATATAGCTCAATGTTCTTTCTCATGCTAGGCCAAGAAGCAGCTTTCCAAAGCTTGAGTTGTAGTCAAGATGCCTCTGCCCCATGTAGGGTGGAGCATGGCACTCTTTCATTACTTTTGGCTCAAATCCTTTGTTACACATAAATGAGTTTGCATCATAAGGAAACCGTCCTTGATGACATAGGAGGTCACCAAGTCTCCATTCTGCAATCTATTCCAAATATCTTTGAAATCCTCATCGGTAGCATAAAGATCTTTCATGGACGTAAAATCCATATGATAACCCATAGAAACCACATGGCTCATGGGTCTCTGAGATATAATGCATCTGCTACCTTGTTGTCTTTTCCATGAGTATGTATAATTTGGAAATGAAATTGGGCCAAATAACTAGCCCATCTTATTTTCTTTTTGGATATCTTAGGTTGAGACATGAAGTACCTAAGACTTTGATGATCCGTCTTGATAACAAACTCAACACCCAGAAGATAGTGCTCTTCGACTTTCATAGGCCACAACATGGTCCTCTTGGTTCAAGACTGCTCCAATGCAATCTCCTGAAGCATCACATTCTACCATAAAAGGTTTTGACAAATGCGGAATAATCGACACCAATCCTTTGCTAGCATAAAATTTCAATGCTTCAAAGGATTCTTTTTCAACGTTGGTCCACCGAAATCCCACGGCTTTCTTAGTCAAATCATGCAATGGACTAGCAACCACTGTAAACCAATTGATAAACTTTCTGTAGTAGGAGCATAAGCCAAGGAAACTTCGAACCGCATGCACACTAGTCAACTCTGGCATTCCATAATAGCCTTGACCTTGTCTAGGTCCATCTTGACCTCTTCCTTGGACACTATGTAGCCCAAGTACTGAATTTCTAACAAAAAGAACTCACTCTTCTTGCCATTCACATACAACTTGTACTTCTGCAGTTCCTGAAACACAATGTGCAGTTGCTTTTGATGCTCTTCCTCATTCTTAGAATGCACAATAATATTTATTATTTCTTCTTATGCCAAGGTATACCCAAAATTACATCACAATGTCCAATTTTACCAACAATAAAGTTTTCATGATCCACATAATCCCCAATCTGTAAATGAACCTTTCCCAAGATAAGCCTAAGTTGGTCATCTCAAACTCCTTTGACAAGGCAGCCTTCGTCACACCAATGTGCTCCACATGACCGCTGGTGAGAATGAGATCATCCACATAAAGGATGATAATCGTGACCATGTCGCGTTCCCGAAAGAGATACAGGTTAGGATCTGCAACCGATCTCTGAAATCCAATCCGAACAAAGAAGGAATCAATCTTCTGATTCCAAGCCCTGGGAGCCTGCTTAAGACCATACAAGGCCTTACGTAACCTGTAAACCATCCCTTCTGATCCTGGAATAATAAAGCCTGGAGGCTGCTCAACATACACCTCCTCCTGTAGGTCACCATTAAGGAACGCAGATTTTACATCCATTTGATACACGGGCCACCTCTGAGAAGAAGCAAGGGCAAGAACGGTCCGAATCGTGGACATCCGTGCTGTCGGTGCAAAGGTATCCTCGTAGTCGATGCCTGGCCGCCGCTGAGCATAACCTTTAGCCACAAGTCTGGCTTTGTGTTTGTCCACCGACCCATCGGACGCATATTTGGTCTTAAAGATCCATTTGACACCAATGACTGACCGTTTCGACGGCCTCGGTACCAACTCCCATGTGTTGTTCTTCTCGATGGCATCAAGTTCCACCTACATGGCTTTCCTCCAAGTATCCTGTGGAGAGGGCTTCCTTGACGGAAGTGGGCTCCTTGTCCCGCATAATACAAGACATCAGAGCATAGTTGCATAGTTTACCTGAAGAAGCTTCGCTGTATTGCTTTTATCTCGGACTCTGTGTGATCGTCGAGGGCCATTCTTTGTGGTCCACTTGGAGGGTAACTCCGTGACACCCGACTCCCGAAGGGTGTCTAACAAGCACCTAGGTACTCGAACAGATCGTGGAGCCTCCTGTGGTCGCGGGGGCTCTACTCTAGCTGCGGGCTCAACCTCGTGTACTGACTGAGGTTGATCAACTGGAATAATGGTCTGGGAATCATCATCAGACTCCTTTGGATCTCCAAGAAGTGGCGGCTCCTGGACAGTGGATACTAGAACATGCTCGTCAAAGGCCACATCCTGGCTGACAACAATCTCGTTCCTGTCTGGATCATACAATCTATATCCCTTGGAAAGAGAATTATACCCCACAAATACAAGCTTGCGGGACTTGGAGTCAAGCTTCCCCCTCTGCTTCTTCGGAATATGTACATATGCATCACTCCCAAAAACACGGAAGTGCGAGACATCAGGTTTCCTTCCAAAGCATGCCTCAAATGGAGTCATATGAGGTACTGAAGTCGTCGGAGATCGGTTGACGGTATGGACAGCCGTTGCCACAGCCTCTCCCCAAAGTGGACGAGGAAGATCATGATGCTCCAGCATGGTCCTCGCCATCTCCACCACAGTCCTGTTCTTGTGTTCTACAACTCCATTCTCCGAAGGCGATCCTGTATTGGCCAGTTCCCTTTTGATGCCATGCACAAAATTTGAGAAATACAATCGAGGAGAATTCCCCTCCTTTGTCAGCCCTGAGAGTCTTTACCTGAAATCCATACTCTTTCTCCACCATCATGTGCCAATCCTTGAACCGTGCAAAAGCTTGGTCCTTCTAGGAAAGAAAGTAGACCCACGTGAATCTGGTATAATCATCAAAACAAGCAGCATAAAGTAGAGAGATCCTCCCAAAGATGGTGTCTGTTGAGGTCCACACAAGTCAGTGTGAATCAACTCCAATGGTTTTGAAGCCCGCCTAGAAGCCTGCTTCGGAAAGGATTCCCTAAGCTGCTTACCACACGTATGCAAGAACTGCAACGCCCTTGCCTACTACTAACATCTTGCAAGCCAACCACCATCTGGTCTCGAAAAGCTCACCGCAATGCATCCACATTTAAGTGGCCCAAACGAAAGTGCCACAAATCTCCGACCTGAGAACCTGTCAAAACGACGAGAGTGCAGAGAGCTTGTAGATACTATTCTCCACACCGCCTTCCCAAACAACCTGGCCAGTCTCACGGTCCCGTAGAGCAACTGAATGCTCCTCAAATTCCACCCGAAAGCCAATCTTGCATACTTCATGCACTGACAAAAGATGAAAACCCAGAGCAGGGACATAAAAAACACGGGAAGCATGCTTGCCTCCCTTGCCATCCAGGAATAATCTCCATTCGGCCCTCACTGTGTATCGGAATAGTGGAGTTGTCGCCAATAAAGATGCGACCTGACTGCCGTTTCAGATCCAAAAAGAAGTCACGGGACGGAGTCATATGCCTAGAAGCACCACTGTCAAGAATCCATTCCCAGGTATCCTTTGCGGTGAATCCAACTGCCTCCTCGCTTGAAGACAATGAAGCGTCGAAGTCCATCATCTCTAAGTGCACAAATGCAGGAGTCTTTGCAGCTGAGGCTGAGGAATCAGCACTCTTCCCAGTCCGCTTAGGACACTTCCTCCAATAGTGGCCTTTCTCGCCACAATCATTGCAGGATCTTTCGGCCTTCAGCTTCTCTTGTTCTGAGTCAGGCTTCTTCTCAGAAGACTTCTGCGGTGAAGCCTTCCCTTTGCCCTTGTTGTTATTCCGGCCTTTCGATCGTTGGCCAGTAAGGCCTCCAAACCGCCGCTTTGAGGAGGGTTCGTGAAACGTTCCTCCTGGTCCAAGACCATTGGCACAAGCTCCTCCCAGGTAATGGTGCTGAGCCTGCCACTCGTAATCAACGAGGAGTAGAAAGCAGAATACTGAGCAAGCAAGTGGGACAGCAAAGTGATGGCCATGTCTTCAGATATCTCCTTCCTAGCCTGGAGGACTTCTTTTGCTGAAGGGCCTGCAGCTTGTTAATGTGTTCCCGCATCGTCGAGGACTTTGCAGGGTTCATAAGCCGCATCTGCACTTCCAAGGAGATCCTTTTCATGGGTGATACCCTGTTATAAATAGAAGCCAACAAGTGTTGCCATATGCCTCTGACCAGCATCATGTTCTTTATGTGATTGATTACTTGTGGTGTGCAGTTGAGGAAAATAAATGACCGGACCCTGGCGTTGACACGATCCCACATGTGTGCATGTGCCTCTCGGTCCTTCTTCATCGACAGCAGTAACTCCCCTTCCTCTACTTCCGGCCGCCGTGGAACCCCGGTGTGACGATGAAATCAGCAAGGTCATATGACTCCAGCACAGACTCCATCATAACCTTCCAAATGCCATAATTGTTCTCGTCCAACTGATGGTCCACAGGGAACGTGGGGAGAGTCGGGATCTTCACGTGCTTCTCAGCCATCTCTAAATCGCGGGGATTAAATTGAAAAAGGGTGGGTGCGTGGGGAAAAAAAACCTTTAAACCTGCAAGTGGCTGTCCAGCACCTTAGCCTGCCTTACTCTTGCAATTTCTCTTCCTGAACAGTCCAAAACAGTCCACCAAACAATCAGCAACTTAACTATCCCCCTCTTGCTCAGATCTATCAAGAGCCTAGGGCTCTGATACCATGTCAAAATACGCAGCGGAAATGATAACCCTCTTGCTCAGATCTATCAAGAGCAAGTAGAGTGCAAAAAATAGACAGCACAAGAAACACTAAGAGACAGGCGTGTAAACTCTTCTCTATACACAAGATCTCGTACAAAACTGAATGAATAAATGGTGAGGAACATGGGGCCTATTTATATGCCCCATGGATGCAGTCGGCTAGCGCTTGAGGGCTCTCCACGATTGCATAAAGCAGTCGGCCAGCAGAAAATGTCTCCACGACTGTAGAAAGCAGGTCGGCCAGCATCAGCACCTCCACGACTGCATCATAGGCGGTCGGCCAGCCACCAGAGGAGCACATGAGGTGCGGTCGGCCAGCACCACGGGCTCCTGCCAACATGTGGCATCCATCCCCACACCATGGAAAAATGGGGAAAAATGGGGAAAAAATATGGGGAGTGAGGAAAAATGATAAAACACCTATACAGGGCGGGCACACCCACAACAAAAGCCCTGGTGTCTGATTAAGACAGGAGATGACTTCTAATAGTGTCGTATTATTTGGGGTAGCTCATGCTTCTACCCATTTGGTGGCATAGTCGGTGGCGACCAAGATGTATCTGTACCTTCCGAGTTTCCTAACCGGTTCTGCAAGCCTCAAAAGTTGCAGTAGTAGCCCCCAAAAAGGCCAATAAACTAGAACCATAAGCAAAGGTCTAGAAGAAGAAGACGTCAAACAGAATGCGTAAACATGAGGCCACACGATCAGTTGTTGTTAGGAGCGACGATGTCGTGACCATCAAAAGTGGTTCAACTGAGAACTTTAAGATGCCTCCCTTGCAGAGTCAACTAATGATCTCCTACTCAAACCCACTCTACCCAAAGAAAAGAAAAACATAGACTATGAAAAACTTCTAAAGAAACTCAAGGAGCGTGTGTGTGTGTGTGTGTGTGTGTGTGTGTGTGTGTGTGTGTGTGTGTGTGTGTGTGTGTGTGTGTGTGTGTGTGTGTGAGAGAGAGAGAGAGAGAGAGAGAGAGAGAGAGTACAAAACACTTCATAACATGACATATAGATCTCAACATCTGTAAAACACATTTATAGCACAAATCTTAACACACCATATTGTTGGAATAATCAAAAAAATATTAATGCCTAGAGCCTTAGGGGTTAAAGGGCCAAATATATCTGGTCAAAATCAAATGTAAAAGCTAGAGATATTACTGGAAATGTGTGCAAAATGCAAGTGGGCTTGGCATCTGCTCTACAATCACTCAAATAGAGAGAATCATGGAGCACATAAGGTCAACCATTGGGAAATTATGGAGAGAGAATCAGTGGGAGATTCAAGGAGAAAGTTAAGGGGGGTGGAGATGATTTAGGAGAGAGATTCTTGACCTAATCAATGACGTAATCACTCATGTATCTGAGCCTATTTAAGAGGCTCACTCTAATGCAAATCTATCACTCCAGTTTCACTTAATCTCTTGCCTCCATCATGCTCATTTAAGTAGTGATTAGCTTAATCTCTCTTATTTAATTAGTATGCTTAATCATGAAGTTTAGAGTGTGCTATGATCCACCATAATTTCATCATGGTATCAGACTAGAGACCTAGAGTGAGCCTCTTAATTTCATCATGGTATCAGAGTAGAGATCTAGCTCAAGTTTATCTTCATTAGCCCACTACACTTCCGCCTACAAAATTAAGTGAAATTAGAGTGACAGGTTTGCATTAGAGTGAGCCTCTTAATTTCATCATGGTATCAGAGTAGAGATCTAGCTCAAGTTTATCTTCATTAGCCCACTACACTTCCGCCTACGAAATTAAGTGAAATTAGAGTGATAGGTTTGCATTAGAGTGAGCCTCTTAAATAGGTTGAGATACATGAGTGATTACATCATTGATTAGGTCAAGAATCTCTCTTATTTAATTAGTATGCTTAATCATGAAGTTTAGAGTGTGCTATGATCCACCATAATTTCATCATGGCATAAAAGCAGAGATCCAGCTCGGGTTTATCTTCACACATATAACACATTACACATGCATCTAAGTAAACATATCATATGATATGAATTTTGACATATGACACATGGAATATTTGTAGTACATGAAATTTCTTTTGTTTTCTTTTATTTTTGATAAGTGCTTAGAGAGCCATGTTATTTAGAGGCATCTATGTCATCAAAATCACCCGAGACTTATACCTGACCCAACCACGAGGCATTCACTTCACCAAAATGGGTGCAAAACCCCAAGTGATAGCGCCCATTCGTTGGTCACAATGCTGGCTTGAACCCAAGTTCTTTACCCGAGGCTTTAATGCCCTATTCACTCCCCCAATGACCCGGGGACAATAATACATGAAATTTCACTACCCTAGTGTATCTAGTTGCAACACGTGATAATTTACAACATATGACCCAAAAAACCACATAAACACAAACATATCACTTGGCATTGTGGTCGGGACTGATCCACACTTTGGTGTCAAAGAGCTCTCTCTCTCTCTCTCTCTCTATGCATAGGGATTTGTTCCCTTGCATAATTGATTGATGCCATAAGCCTCAGAGCTTGATGGAGGGGGCTTTTGGGGTGGTGGAAGCCTTGGTCGAGTGAGAAGTTGCCATGATGGTGGGCAAGAGGGTAAGGAGGGACGAGGATCTGGCATATACGGGATTGGGCCATGGGAGCACGGATCTCTGAGCATGCAGGATTTGGGGTCTGCTAACAGAAGAGGATGTTCGCATTTACGTCGCATTTGGGGGCGATGGATATTGCAGACATCGAGAGAGAGAGAGAGAGAGAGAGAGAGAGAGAGATGGGACGGGCATGGACATGGGCACAGGCAGCTTGTTCTGCTGGACCAAGCTCTGCATCAACTCGAATTGCAATTTTGCACACAACATGGGAGAATTGAAGAAGCCCCCACCTGGCTAGGAAGATATGATGGCTGTTTAGAATGGTGGCAGTGGCATTGGTGGTTGGTACATCGAGGAGAATTTCTCTGGCTAGCTTGTGTTGTCAAGCTCTGACTCTCCGTCGGACCCAGAACTACAAGAAATACTGCGAGGAGGGGTGTCCATAAGGTGCGATTTCTTGCATGACGATCAGGCCAAGGCTCAAGAAAGCAATAGCATCAGCCTACTAGGCCCAGCCGCCAGTAGTCCGATGAGCAGAGGAGGAGTAGGTGGCAGTAGCAGAGGTGGCAATGGAGGAGAATGCCCATCCAACTGGAAGACCCGTACGTGCAACAAATGAGAGATGATTGGTGACCGGTCCACTGCCCATTTGGGAAGACGTGCAACTTTGCTCACGGTCTTGGAGGTATTCCTCAATTCCCCTTTTCTTCTACTCTTTGATCACTTGAAATTTTAAGGGGTTGGAATCCCAATGCAAGGAAACTGGTGTTGGAAAGGGTTGCGGGGGTATTCTAGCACGAAGAAAAAGACCTCCTAAAGAGGAAAAAAGTGCCCCGGGTGATCCTATTGTGTTCACACATCACTACCAAATATAGCTACAAATCTCCTCTGAGAGTGATAATGTGAACAAGGGGTGAGCTAGCACTAAAAGCACAGGGATATGCTACACTCTTTGGACTATGAGGGGGAGCTCTGACTAATCCCTAGAGGAAAGTAACTTCAAAGCTTTGCGAAAATCTTCAAACTTTTTTTCGTGAGAGAGCCTTCATGTGAATAAATTTGCCATGTTGTCCTATGTTGGCAACATAAGGCAAGCTAATTTCCCGATCTTAGCTGATTACTAATTGACCAAAAACACTTTCAGCTGTGTTGACGCAGACAGAATAGAAGATGATTGTACATCTGCTTCCGAATGCTAGCGCTCACTTCTTTCCAAAATGTGCCCTCCAGGATTCTCTACAATCCTCTAGCGCAGCTAACCTTATATCCCCAACCCAAAGACCTTCCTAGACTTCTTGCTAATCCTCAGTTCTGACACACAACTGACACTCTTTTGACTAAATTGGCTAAGATAGACCCAACTGTCCAAAACAATCTCGACTGACCTAGCTGTCTAAACTGAAGCAAAATCCTTCATTCATGGGTCCTCTGACCTTTCCTGGCTCTCAAGCTGCTCTAATCTCAAAGACATACGACACCAAAGACTCTCTTCTGACTCCAATTGACTGTATTCTGACTGTTCTGCCCAAACTGGTCAACATCCGTGATTGGATTAGAATTCCTCTCCTCTATGTCCATTGACCCTCTTAAGCCCTCAAAGCACTCAAACCCCACCAGTACTCACCTCCCTACACTCACAGCTAATAGCTGTTGATGATCTTCTGACTCAGGAATACTTTTCCCTTTGATATTACCTGACTGCGTCTGACAACTAACTATCAGACGACCTGACTCAAAAATTTCCTCTTCAACACAAAGAGACCAAAACTATTCCTAAACACCCACGACTGACTCCTATTGGGCTTCAGCGATCCTAGCCGACTCTTTTCTGACCAGACACAATCTTCAATTAACATCTAGACCACTAACAATGCCCAACCTGTCAGACTGACCTCTGATTGATTCTGATTGTCAGCCCAGACCTCACAAGTGTTAAATAGGACTAAACTAGTAATTCAATAGCCTCAGCTGACTTATCCTAACACACAGTTGACCAAGCTACCTCAAGTAAAACCTGCTGACTTAAATACAAGCTAACTGACACAGTTTTGACTCAACACAAGTCAGCTCTTCACTCACAGTTGTTTCTCCTCAACAAACTCTATCAGAACAACACAACTAAAACCAAATCATAAGATTTTATCACACTAACACAACCAAGGGACTCCACATAATGATCCCAACAAAACCTTGTATTGTCAACTTCACAAAGAACTAGAAACAACCATCATAGCTGCAGCTGTACTCTATAGACAACCACCGATAAACACTGCAGAGAATCATTGAATAAGACTTTGTGCTGGTCAAAGTTCCAACACATTTGTAGCCTTAGAAGTCCTAGAGAATCCACATTAGGAAAATTCTGGACTCAAAAGAGGGCTGTTTCAACAATAATATAATAATAGACACATAGATTGAGTGACATGTAATCTACGAACGAGATTCACCGGTGGTGGGACCTCTGTACAAACCCACCCAAAACGTGGAGAAACTCTTATCTTCATGAAATATTAAAAAAAACCATCACCTTGTCTTAAAATATTTAAAACCGTTTTTTTGTCAGAAACTAACACAATAAAAGAATGTTTTCCACATTCCTGTGTTAGACGTGGAGCACTAAAAAATTCTTTCCACCACCCCTAGAACTAATGAAGCTTGAATGCTTGGAATAGATAGATACACATTCTCCCAGTTATTCCCTCAACTTGGTTCCACTTTTGAATCTTGAAACATCTTTGGTGCCCAAAAGAACACACCGTCCCTCATTTCATCCTCCCTCCTTGATCCACAAAAGCGGTTAGCCCAGTCATCCACTTTCTGCTACTTCTTCTTTCTCATACGTCTGTTAATCTATCATGGCACCCGAAAGTGGACTGAAACGAGCAAGGAGCAGTATCTCATCTGTTGTGTTGTATGACATAAAAGACGAGAACGAAGAATGGATTCCCCAAGTATACAGGAAGTACTCTTGGGTCACTATGCAGCCAGGAAAACAAGGCCACTACCGAGTGAAGGGAAAGACATCTGAAGACTTGGCCAAACATTGGAAAGGAAGGATCCTTGACTTTAAGATGGCACCAGGAGGGAAAACTGTCAAAGAAGTGTTGATCCAGCATGTATTCATGCAAAAAGAGATCAACGTGGGACCATTGGAAGGACTTCCAAGACACAGACCACATTGTAAGTGCTTGTGTTTTGTATTTCAATGTTGCAAATAAGGTGATTGATATACATTTTTCTGCCTTGCACAGATTTGTA
This sequence comes from Cibotium barometz, assembly GCF_041138505.1. Lineage (NCBI taxonomy): Eukaryota > Viridiplantae > Streptophyta > Polypodiopsida > Cyatheales > Cibotiaceae > Cibotium > Cibotium barometz. The sequence goes on along the minus strand of NC_141061.1, from coordinate 40,422,873 downwards.
CCCATCCAATCTTCAGGAGTGGGAGCCTGCACAATGCTTGACGGGGTTCTTGAATGTCGTACATGGTGAGGTGGGGGAACTTCAATATGAAGGTCGTGCACCAAGTGATCTCGCAAGAAGTAGAACATATTTCTATGACTCATTTTATACCTTGCCCACTCAATCAAGTCGACATGGAAAGTTGGAACGTATTCCGTTGCCCGCACTTGATAGTCCTGAGTGGCCATTGCTTGACACAGAAGTGATAGAGTCATACAGGACCAAAATGTTTAATGATATTAAATGTGCTATGAAGCCTACCATTGGTGCAAGAAATGTGCACTTAAGTTTGTTTGTTCCAATTGCATGCTTTGTTCATTTATTTTCTGATTGTAAACAAGTGAGAAAAACTAGAACAACTTTTGTGTGCAAAGATGTAGATGAAGCCTGGCTTGATCATTTGTTTGACAAAGGTTGGAGAGTGAAATCATCAAAGGGAGATGATTTGATCGAATGTCGATTGAACACCTCCGACATTGCATTTCGGTGAGTGTTAAAACATTAAAATGTATTTTTGTGAAACAGTTACAACGCTTATTCGATTATACTCGGAAAATTATCCTAATGATATTTTGGAATCAGATACTATATTGCCAGGCAACATCTGTGCATGTCATTTACTTATAGAAGGTGGCGATGGATCAACAACAACTGGGAAAGCATGGACCAAGATACAAGAGATGGCAGCCACTCTTGCTTGATAGATATAGTTATGATTCGACAGGGTCACCCATCTTTGACATTGGAAGTGGAAGAGAATTGGACTCTCGAATATGTTAGGAAGGAATTAGAAGTAGCTATTCAGAATCCTCCAGATGAATTTTGCTTCAAGCTCGATGGTCGGAAGCTAAGTAAAAGAAGAGAGCATCAGATCATTTGTAAAGATATTGCAGTCCCACATGAATTGGAGGCACTAGAAGATATATGATGTGACCAATTTTTATGTACACAAAAAAGGCTTAAAGTAAGAAAGCAAGCAGTGAAGGAACACAGTAGCAAATTTGATCCTCTGATTTTCAAATGATAAGTGTATTTACATTTGATGTTCTCTCTCCAATACATGTATAGCTGCATATTTACAAACGTACATTTGTTGGAAGAAGGAAAAAACTATTTATTACTGGAACCCATAGGTATCGGCTTCAGGATGGAGCCAGGGCTCTTCTCCCAAGTATGGAGCCCATGTAAGAGGCTCAGGGGGGCCTATCCCCCCTCGTGGATTGGGCGGGATGAAGTCAACTGGCCCGTCTGGAGGCATAACTTCAGCGACCTCGATCAATTTCGCAATCGTTTCCTCCCTAAACGTTTAGACGTCTAGGTCCACGTAGCGAGACATTGATGGAAACTGCCATCACAATTCATGAAGGCATAAATAAGATCAACATGACAATATATAAGAAGATAAACAAGAGCACACATGCGTATGGGAGCTGAAAATGCTTACATCCTCTGAAGGGAGCTGAAAAATGCTTCGTAGCAGCAACATTGCATTAAGTGCAACCCTCCACCCACAGCTGTAGCCATCTTCTTGTTTGGGGACACTAACCCTTCGGATGGTCGATCGATCCAGGGTGTCGATGTCCATGCTGAGGCTCTCGTAAGCTGCCATTAGTTTCCTGACTCCACTGTAAACAGAGACCAATCATTATCCTGATCAATCCGGACTTCTAACTCAAACAATAATATGTATCTTAATGATTTTTACTTACAGCAAAACATTTCCATGGACACCAGATGTCGAATTTGCAAGGTAAATGACATTTTCTTGCACGTCGACTAGTAGAAGACTCCAATGGGAACTGCACAATAGAATTCTATTAGTTTCAATCCAAAGGAAGCACTATATAACTCGTGTACGGTGATTCCTATAAACATCATGCGAGAGAGAGAGAGAGAGAGAGAGAGAGAGAGAGAGAGAGAGACAAACTCACTTTTCATGATATGCCAAAAAAAATACTCGGGCATCGTCCAGCTGGACCTCCCGAAACCAGTTCAGCACATCGAGGTACGGAACTGACTCTACTAGCAACAGTGTTGAGACCAGTGAATCAATCTGGAACACTCGTTGGCTGTACATCCTCGGGCAATAGCGAAATAACAAAACTTCACAAGGAAACATATCAAGAGTGAGGCATCAACTTTAAGAGCCAAGAATGAAAAATTATGGGAGGACAGAGAAAAGAGTATACCTTAAAACACATCTGAGCACTTTGTCATTGACTTCAGTTTTGGGATCAAAGAAAATGTTGATTTCTTCAGCATGAATCGGGAAATAACATCTATGCCCTCTAATATTAAAGGGTACATAGAACTCCGGCAACAAAAATTGCAGCGCCTCCCGATTCATGGCGTGGAGTGCGCGAACATTTTCCCTTTTTGTTTGCAATGCAAGCATTGCAGCTTGATGTTCCCTTTGAGCGCTTGTCATTAAATTTGCCTGAGTCTGATGCTCATGATCTGGACCTCCCTCGGTCACCTCTTCAATTCTCACTTTTTGTACAGGACGGACATCCAAAATTTGTAACATTCGTTCATCAGTAAACGTAACTGGTCTAAGTAACTTATCGTATCTGAAACGAAGGGCTATTAGGCTGAAAAAATCTTTGTCCATTACTGTCACCCTGTGTGCGTGGGCAGCAAGAACGTAACTATCCAAAAAAAATTCGATCATCCAATCTTCTGTGGCCTCTTGCAAGCAAAACAAGGCCGATGCCTTCCACCTAAACAAAATTCCATTCTGCTCACAAATTCTCCTGGCAAGCCTCTGGAAAGGCAATCTGGGAATAGCAGCTGTCGGGTGCTTCATAAACTTTTTGATTTCTCGCAGGGCTACCGAATGCTCTGCGAAACGCCTTAGTCTAGGCTGCGTTTTGGACAATCGGGAAGGACTGCTTGATTTTCTTGATCTTGAGGTTTTCAGAACGCCCATCTTCTTCCCAGTAGATGAGGGAGCTGCATTGTCAATGGGTCTAGCTGTATGCCTTACACGAGCCATCTGAAAACGCAAGAAAAAGCAGAAAACTTTGCCATTCAGTAGTACACGATTAACAATTCACCATAAAGCGAGAGAGGGGGACCAAGAAAGCAATATGCACTTCCTCGCGTTATGGTGAATCCATTCACCATAACGAGAGATGAAGGTCCACAGAAACACAATAATCCTTCTCGAATTATGGTGAACTCATTGACAACAATAAGAGGCGGATTATCGTGCATTCTTTGAGCTTCGATCTTGCGTTATTGTGATTTGATTCACTATAACGCGAGACTAAGAGCCAGTCAAATCAAAACAATCCTCCTCGCGTTAAAGTGAATCGATCTACTACAACGGGAGGAGGGTTCTTACGAATCTCTTAACATTCCGTCTTGCAGTTTGGTGAGTCGATTCACCATAACACATAAGGCAGTATTGAGATTCTACTGGCTCGTCGTCTTCTTTACGGTGAATCGAATCACCATGACGGAGGGCAAACAGTCGAAGAGAAAACAATGGCAGGGGGCAAACAGTCGAAGGAAAAACAAAACAATCAAGTAATACACTTTCATCACATTCTATGAGTGGGAATGGATGGAGACTGTCGTGTAGGAGGTGATTTAATTGACACCAATAAGAGATGGATTATCTTGAATCCTTTGCCCCTTGGTCATGCGTTATGGTGAATCGATTCACCATAACGCGAGTCTAAGGGCCAGTCAAAGCAAAACAATCCTCCTCGCGTTATAGTGAATCGATTTTCGTGAATCTCTTACGTTTGCCTTCTGCCATGGTGATTCGATCCACCATAAGACATGGAGCTTATTGAGATTCTAATGGCTCGTCGTGTGCTTTAAGGTGAATCGAATCACCAGGCAGAAGGCAAACAGTCGAAGAAGAAACAATGGCACAGGGCAAACAGTCGAAGAAAAAACAAAACAAACAAGCAATATACAAGAAACTTACAAAACAATCAAGTAGTATTCAAAAACTTACATTTCTTGCGTGTGAATGGATGGAGACTGTCGTGCAGGAGGTGGAAAGTCGGTTCAGTACTGTGGCGGTAGTCGGAAGTCACCTGGAGGCAAGCAGGAGGACGGACAAGGCAAAATCGATAAGAGGACGAAAAGGTGGCGTGATTATTGGCTTTGATTAGTCTTTAGAGCGAACACACGTGCTGGCGGGCTGCCAGGGCGGCGCTGACATGTTGTATAGCATTAAAGAGGGCTTTGATTAAACTTTATACCTTGTACACGTGCTAGGTACATGGCGGGATGCCACGTGGCATTCATGGAATGGCGGGTGAAAACGCGGCGCTGACGTGTCGCGTAGCATTAAAAACGGATTTTCTAGGATACTCATCTCATTTATTGCCTCTCTTGGAGTTCGTATTCTCATTTATCTCCCCACCAACGGCCTTCATCTCCATCAACGACTGACTATCTCCTCCAACCCTCCTTCATCAATCATCCTCCTGTATCCAACGTCAAAGAGAAACCTCGAACCTCCTTCATCTCCATCTCCTGCGACGATTGTATACAATTCGTTTTCCTGGTATTTTTATCTCCTTTGTGCTTTTTTCTTCTTTTGTTATTTCGTTGTTTTGGTTTCAGTCGTGGAGAACTTCTTTTCATCGCGTTAAGGTGAATTGAAATTCTATGACTGAGGCCTCGCCTTATGGTGAATTGACTGCGAAGAAGAGTATTTTAATTCGTTTGACACCTCCTCTCTCAGTATGGGTACTGGAGAACTATCTTTATTTTTAATTCACCATAACGTTAGAGGCGTTGCCAAAGGATGATAAAGTCGTCATGTTGCGGTGAATCAATTCACCATAACGCGAGCGAAGGTCCCATAGGAAGCACAATATTCCTCCTCGCATTATGGTGAATCGATTCACCATAACGCGAGAAGAGGTCCTTGACTTAGCTGCAATTTTATTTGCGTTAGGGAAAATAGATTCACTACAACGCGAGGAGGAATACCTGGATTCCTCTGGCATCTCCTCTCGCGTTATGTTGAATCGATTCACCATAATGCGAGAAGAGGTCCTTGACTTAGCTGCAATTTTATTTGCGTTAAGGAAAATAGATTCACTACAATGCGAGGAGGAATACCTGGATTCCTCTGGCATCTCCTCTCGCGTTATGTTGAATCCATTTACACCACACAGAGATTTGTTGTTTAAGATCGACTGTCTCTTGATTCATTGCCTGAACTAATATTTTCCATGTCTTTTCTACAGACTTGAATTCAGCCATGGCGCAAGTTCAAGTCGAATTTGATGTGGACGAAGAGATTAAGGAAACACCTGCAACTCTATTATATGACTTTCTCTACAAATGTCGACATCATGATTTGTACCCTGCAATTTCGTTGATGTTCAATTGCGATTTTTCTCTGGAGGACACATTGTCTAGCCATCATGGATACTTCGAAGAGGCAAAGCAAGAGTTTGACGAGCTCACAAATGAAGAACCAATGATGATTGATGGGAAAGGTCACATTCATTTTAATCTCAAGGTGTCGCCGGAGAAGAAGCAGAGGTTAAACAGGGATTGGCACAAGGTGCCATGTGATAAGAAGAGAGCCTTGCTATGCCCATTTCACAAAAGAAAATGCCGCTTGATGGAATATTCTTACGCCTTCTTATGCTTCTTGCACATGAACGTGCAATTAACAGATGAAGAATGTACAGAGCCGCATGCAAAAAGTGAAAATGAAGACACGATTTCTTGTCAGGCTAGTCCCACCGTTGAGGATGTTGCTGAAGAGGAGGACACTCCTCATGTCATTGAGGAGTTCAATGTTGAAGAAGAGAGGAAGCTCAGTTCGGTGGTTGATATTGAGGCAGTTAGAGAACAAAACAGTAATGTAGGTCAGCTTGTGATTGAATCAGATGACTCCTCCCCCATTCCAACGCCATTACTCCCCTCCTACCAAGTAGGAGATTCAGAGTATATATTGCTGACAGACATACAGCATGTATTTAACTTAAGGGAGGATCATTGCATAGCTTTTATAGCCCAGAATCTGGAGGTCGACGACAATTTTGTAGATGATGATGGGATAGACAAGTACTTACTAGTGGATAGCCATGTGAAAGACACCGAGTTCCTTTCTGCTGAGCAACACTAAATATGATCTATGCTGATGCCCTTAGATATGAAGGAAAAGATGCCACAGAGGAAGAGCTACAAGAAGCAAGGGACAAACTGAATATCACCAACATGGGAGGGTGTAGGGATGTGCCAAATAAGTCAGCGGAAACCGTTCCTAGTTCGAGCACTAATTTATGGCAAGACGCCTTGCTTGAAGCAGATGAGAACCAAGAGGTTAGTTTTTTTTTGTTGTGGATTTAGCTTTATCAACTTTGTCCTGAAATGTTTGGTGATGTTGTTTCTGGCTAATGCTCCTTTATTTTTTCAGTTGGAAATATATGAAGACACATTCCTCAAACGTGCTTCAGGCAAGCGTATGGCGGGATTGGGCCACGATTCGACACTAGGAACATATATACACCGCCTAAAATTCCCTCAAATTGTGATATTTCACGCTAGCTACTCCAAGGACAATGCCAGTTTTCCTCTGATGGCGATAAAGACTTTATCCAGGTATTTAGGTGGCTATCACTTAAGGCTGAATGCAAACAAGGCAATACTTCTGGAGCGGCAAGCAGCTGTTCGAATTTTTGGAGAGGGACCTGGAGTATATTCGTTAAGATGTAAATATTATTTAACATATGCTGCTTTACGGGTTGGCATGTGGAATCACAGATCCAAATCTGTTGAGTGATTGCGGGAAGAAGCATCTTCTTAGAACAGCAAGGCCAAAGGTCCCTGTTGTGCCAGTCATAGAGGATGAAGAAGATGATGCAGAAACGTCAACAAAAAAGGCTCGGCTGGGGGAAGTCTCTGTTCCAGATTAACAAATTTAGATTGTTCCAGTTGCTAAGAAGTTTCGTCATATTTCTCAATACTCTTCTTGTTTACCATTACAAACTATGAAATGTATATATATTGGAAACATTTATATGGGACATAGATGAAAGCTCTTGTTCTTTTAAAATCTTTCACAGTTACATCATTGTTTTACAATATATATGTCAATGATCAATTTTCTTCCACACTCTGCCCTGTCTTTGTCGTTGTCTTAGCCATTCAGCATGATTCTGCTTTCCCTGTGAGGAGACATATATTGAACGTCTCCGTTCAGCCTGAACCTTTCTTATTGCACATGACACAGCTGATTCAGCATGTTTGATCTTCACACGAGCCCTCACTTGAATCCGCCTATACCACCACTGACATAGTTGCTTCATGGGATTACTTTTCTTTATTCCTCCTCCATGTTGAGTGGCCCTTTGATAGGCACAACGTGCTTGCCAATGAGATCTTTCCATGCCTTGGGTAGACCAAATCCCAAGGCTTCCAAACTCTTCCGCAAAAAAGGTTCCGTGTGCATGCAAAATGTGCTACAAATGCTCAACAACAACAAGACATTTAGTATCATACAATATTTTTTGAACAACAAAAAATACTCAAAGCTGTAGGTTTTCAAGTAATAACCATGTATTGTGTCAAGTTTGTCGCACCCCATGCCTTTTCATAGCTAGTGTAGAACTCTGTCACAATTGCCTCAAATTTCTCAACATCCCCATCTTCAAACCTTGCTTTTTGCAACAAAGGTGCAAGGCGATCAAGTGCCAACCACGCTTTGGCCTTTGCCACCCTTGCTTGTCCTGAAGAGCCTCGGTCAGGTACAGCTGCATGAAGCTTCCTCCACACCTCAAAATCTGTACCCAGATGACCTCTCTGGGTATGATTAGATAAGAACTTTCTGGCTTTTGCACCTCCAAAACATGGTTTGCTAGGAACATTTCCAGTCTTCCCTGATCTTCTCAAGTCCTTCTCAATCTTCACTTGACCACAATGTAAACCTGCATCTGAAAGCACTTGCTCTATTTTTTTAATAGTTCTTTCACTCTCTACTGCTGGTTTCATATTCCATGAAAATTCGATGTACATGTAGACTAGTTTCTCAATTATTCTAACCAGCGCATGCAAAACACAAATATGAACTCTGATCAAAGGGATAGGAAGAATTGGATCCCAAGTAGGATCCACTCCTGGAGCATCACGATTTGGGGGTTCACGCCTATTACTGATTGCATTTAGGCATTTCCATTCTCTCTCTTTTCCTCCTTTGGAGACACCTCGTTCGGTCATACAATACAGGCAAGGATACTTGGCCATTGCTCCTTGGGAAATACCAAACATGCATTTCAAGGTTTTAAGATCTACAGCCAGGTGCCATTCAACCTCATATTCACCATATCCTTCTACATAAAGCTTTTTGCCATTCGACTGCTTCTGCTGCTGGATAGTGGAAGGAAGCTCAGTCTGGTTGAAGTACCACTTCAGAATTTCATGGGTCTCTGTTGGAACCTGTTAACAACAACTGTTAGATTGTCTACAACATCATAACAAGAGGATAGCAACATAATATTCTTTATTTAAAAATGGATAGCACGTCACCTCAAATGCAGCCAGCCAGCCACCAAATCTCATTTTCGGATTGTACACTAAAGTGCTTCTCATCAGCATTACTGATACTTGCATCCAAAGCTCTATTCGTTAAAGTAATGCTAACCCTTTCCAGCTTCTGTCCTTTGATCACCTCACTCTCATCAAGTTTCAAAACAAATTTCAGCCTTCCATTGCACTCATGTACACTGATGTCATAAAATTTCACCATAGCCATTTGTAATTTCCGAACATCCATGATGAAATTGTTGAACTCTGTAAGCTCTATAATTTTCTGTTCCCCGCTCTTTTTAGTCACTGTCAATGTGCTAGACACGTGACAAGGCTCTCCAACAAGTTCGACCATTCCCAAGTTGAGAATATTTCGAGCTTTGTTTACGTGAAATGGTTTTGGAATGGGAATTACTGTTTTTTTTCCAAGCTTGCAATTGAAACCCTCTTTAACTTTTTTAAACAACATCCTGTAAGACTTTGTGCTTATACCAGCCATGTCACATATACCTTGTGCATCTGCAGGCGTGAATGCTTCACTCACCTCCTGCAAGGATTGCTTTGCTATGTCTGATCGAAGTCTTGCAAACTTAGGATGCTGTATTGCTGACTCCACGATGTCTTTTGTCAGAACTTTGCCAAATATATCAGAACCTTTCTCTTTTGGACCCACAACATCTCTGACCATCCTGAAGCAACAACGATAGCTATTTCAGTCCACCATTCATCTAACTATACCACCCCCACACCCAATCCCCCATCTCCAAGAAAGGAACTAAAGATGAAAATGAAAGTGAGTGCTCAAAGAAATTTAAGCTCAAAGAAATTATAGATCCCAATACCTGCAAGCTTTTACACGACGCTTCCATTGGCCACCTCCAACATTGAGTTCTTCCAATGGTTTGATCTGTCTCTTGCGTGATCGAGCACCCAATGGCGTGTCTTTCAAATATTGCAATTTTCTGTTGAACTTTTCAAGTTGTTTTCGAAGGTGTGCATTCTCACTCTCCAAATTGTTGATTTCTCGAACTGCCAAAATTTCATTCTTCTCCTTAATAGTGTCCTGCATCTTACAAATAGTCTGCTGCAAATGATCAAACTCTTTTTGTAACCCAGCACAAACTTTTGCCTTGTCCTCGTTTGAATCTTGCAAAGATGTTGTGATCGCCTCGATGCCAAGTAAAAATTCGCACCTTCAAGCATTTTTATCCTGGCATCTCTATCACTCAAATGTCTTTCAAAGATACTTTGACATTGGCCAAACAGTCTTTTGCAATACCCAAGCAATCCATTTTCACCCTCACACACAAACTTGAAGAAACTTGTCAACCCAAAGAATGATGGAGATTGAGAGGAGGTTGGATCTGGTGGGTAAATACTACCATCCAACCAAAGGTCCATATTTTTCTTTCCTTCATTTCGAAGCTCAGTAATGCGGGATTCGCATGCTGGCCTAGACCAATTTCTCTTACAGCAGGGAGCATAATCGGGTTCTACTTGGAAGTGGATGTCCACCTTTTTCCTCTTTTGCTGCACAGGTTCCATTGCATTGTTCTGTGCTTTAACAACACCAAAAAGCATCATGAACTCACACTTTAACCAAAAAAAACCAAAGATATTACACTTATCTCCCGTGAAGAAGATTGCTTCATTAAAACCAAAAGACAACATCACTAAATAATACCTCCTTGTCCATCAAACAAACTTGTTGGTATCCTGGATGAACCAAAATGTACAGAGTACTTGTAAGCACAACCCTCACTTGAAAAAGGTAAGAAATGGGATTGTTATTCATGCACAAGCAGGTATGGCGCATGAAGAACAAATACTTTTCCATCCTTTTTCAAAACTTGCCGCCTTGAGAAGAAGAGAAAATCAAAAACCTCCCGCTCAAAAAAACTCGGATTTGGAGTGGTAGTGGTTGTGCAATCGGGAAGACAATGAGGGAGACAATGCAAGATGATGGGTTGCAGGGACGAAGTTTGGTTCAAGTTTGGTTAGCAGAGTTGGCGTCGTTACATTCAGAAGTGTAATGAAGAAAGAGAGTGGTGTCTTTTTTCAATAAAATAAGGCACCATAGTGGGAATAAAAAACTATACTCAAGATGCATTGTTTTGAATTAAAAAACACCCTACATGTCAGTTAATGGAATAAAGAACTCAAAAACGACGCACGTGCCCTCCAATATTATATGTGGATTTATTGGCTTGCTTTGTCCACATCACCATCCCAAGGGATCTCTTACAAGGCCCCTTTTTGAGTCCAAATTTTCCCTAATGCCTCCTACAAAGACCCTCTCACCTTGGCAACCTCTGCTCTGGAAAGACTCAAGTCTACTCAGACAAAACCCGCATCATCTTCTTCTCAAACAGAACAATCACAACAAACTTCCACAGAACCCTTCACCCAAGCGTCTTTTTTTTCCTTCACGACCCCCTCTTGACTTCTTTCTTCTCTCCTCGTTCTCGATTCTCCTCTTTCTATAAAATTATTTTTTCCAAGCGTCTCCAATTCCAATCTTCTCTCCACCGCTTCCCACAACTCTTGCCCTTCTCTTCACAATCTCCCCTCCTCTACTACACACAAATCTTCTTTCTTCTTTTAGCTAGGGTGACAACGGCTAATTTTCATTTTTGGAAAGTGGCCACATAGTAGTTATCTTTTTCTAAGGTTTCTAACCATATATTAATTATTTATTTTATTTTCTTGGGGTGGGGTGGACATATCTATTGGGAATTTTCTTTGGGCACAAAAAAACCTATCATAGTTTGCCTAACCCCCATGGTTAGAGCATTCATGCTCAACCATATGCTGCTGGCTTACTAAGACAATCCTCAAAGAAAAGTACATCCAAATCCCAACAAGTATTTGTTGCATCAACTGGAACATTTGCATCAGTAGATAGGCTTGTATCCAACATCCCTTAATCGTTCTGAATTGGCATAATTCCACACCAATATGGCTTCAACCTATAACCATTGACTCTCTTGGAATGCAGATGGTCATCCAAGTCAGCTACCTAATAAGTACTATTTTCATATATATGTGCAACCTTGAAAGGACCCTCCCACTTCATCTGGAACTTGGTCTGGAAGGTGTTGTCTAGCTTGTTGTTGTACTTGAGCACCAGATCTCCTTCTTTGATACCTTTTTCCTTGAAAGTTTCATTGAAATGCTCAGCTCTCCTATTTCTTAACTGAATATAATGGTCCAAGGCTTCCTCTCTAGTTAACTGCAACTCTTTTATATCCAGCAATCTCTCTCCATATTCATCCAAACTACTATCTTGATGCTTTAGAATAAATTGTAAACTTGGAATCTCAATTTCAATGGGCCTCTTTTCCAAAAACAAGATGATATGGTGAAAACTCAATAGTTGATTTAACAGCTGCCCTGTAAGCCCATAGGACTGAGGAAACATGCAAATCCCACTGCTTGGGATGCTCCTCCAGACACTTAGCCAGCATAGTACACAACTCTCCATTGGAATCTCAATTTCAATGGGCCTTGTTTCCAAAAACAAGATGATATGGTGAAAACTCAATAGTTGATTTAACAGCTGCCTTGTAAGCCCATAGGACTGAGGAAACATGCAAATCCCACTGCTTGGGATGCTCCTCCAGACACTTAGTCAGCATAGTACATAGCTCTCCATTAAATTTTTCTACCAACCCATTGCATTGTGGATAGTAAGGAGTAGAGTACCTATAAGTGATATATAACTTCTGCATGAGCTTATGTACAACCTCTCCTTTGAATCTAGGCTCCTGGCCTGTTAACAACTCCAATGGCATGCCAAATCTAGTACATATCTCTTCAAATACAAATTTGGCCACCTCTTTAGCAGTTACATTCTTCACAGATCTAGCCATCTGGTTAGATAGCCTACTCCAGTCAAAATATAGGCCTTGCCCCTAACAGTACTGGGTAGAGGACCAATTGCATCCAATTCCCATTTCTCAAAATCCCCATATGATACAATTCTCTTTCTCAACTCATATTGCAAAACCTTCTTACCTTGTTTCTGGCAGGGCTCACAGATCCTACACCAGTGATACACATCTCTTCTCAAATTGGGCCATACATACCCAACTGTCAAAATTTTCCTCAGTGTTAACTTTAGGGCAAAATGCCCTCCATAGAAATCTTCATGGCAAGAGGCCATAATGGCAAAGATCTCCTTCCTATTTGGAACTCTCCTCAAAATTAAGTCCTTGCCTTTCATATACAATTGATCATTCAAAAGAGTGTAATGTAAAGCTTTCCTTATAAAACCGTGTTTCTTCCTTTTGGATAAATTTGCAAGTACAAGACCTGTGTAAGAAATCTTCATTTTTTTGCAAATTCTCTCTTCTAACATAGGTAGGATGAGCTACAGTGATGGTATGCACTTCCAAATCCCCAGCCCGTCCTTTGCTAATGCATTTGCAAGCAGCCTGATTTTTCTCCCTCTTCACATGTATCTGCACTTCCTGAAATTTATGCAACATCCTTCTTATCTGAAAATTCCATTCTTTCAACTTAGGGTTTTTAGCTTTCTACACAGCTTGCAGAGCTGTCTAATGACCAAAAAGCTATCTCCCTTGGTGATAAGCCTTCTGATTCCCCTCTTGATACATTGTTCAAGCCCATACTCCAAGGTAGTGTACTCGGCTTCATTGTTGGTCTGCATCTACAACTTAATCGCGTCTTGAAATACTTCTTTGCCTTCTGGGTCCAACAAGACTATACCTCCACTGGCCATTCCTGAGCTTCTCTTGAAAGCCCCATCAAAAAACAGAGCAAAAGCATCTGACAGTCCTATTTCAAGGTCCTTCCATCTGAGCACCTTCTTGTTTGCAACTGTCTCTTCCTTCAACACCACTGGATTCTTCTTGTATGTCAGAATATCAGCTAGTGTAGCCCTAGTGTTGTCCTCCATCATGCAAGTAAACTGGAACTCCTTTAGTTCAATCAACCACTTGGACAATCTCTTAGAAGGAATGTCAGATTGGATCAGATGAGGAAGCATAGAATCATGGGTAAGAATAGTAAAGGGCTTTGGGAGTAAGTAGGACCTAAACTTTCTCAAAGCAATCACTACAACCACCATCACCTGTTTTGCCTTAGAATATGTTCTCCCCCCTTGAGTCTTTGTTTTTCTAAAAAAAATATGCAGGCCTCATATAAGAGTGTTCTTTTCTCGGTTGTGCAACACACTGCTCCCACAACATCCTCACCCACACTAGGGTTTACAAAACATTCTCTGCTCTAGTCAAGAGGCATGACTACTAGCAACTAAAACGATCCTTTTGAGATGCCTGCTGTAATGGATATAAATCCTAAGACATAAGAAAGATAAACCTAGCAAGATATCTTACCTTGTGGGTAAAAGTCAGCAAAACTTATTCACATCTTCAAGAGCTTACAATAAAGGCAAGGCTTTCACCCTTTTAGGATTTTCTTCAATTCCATTCTCTGAAACCATATAACCAAGTAGAGTCACTTTGGCTTGAGCCAAAGTGGCTTGAGCCAAATGACATTTATCAGGGTTAAGCTACCCACCTAGATCATCTAGTCTCTTCAAAGCCAAGCTTAGCTTCTCAAAGTGGATCCACTTGCCACTGTAGATACAAAAATCATCAAAAAACACTCTGACGAAGGACCTTAGATAGGGCTCAAACACTAAATTCATAAACCTTTGAAAGGTTGCAGGGGCATTTGTTAGCCCAAAGGCATAACCCTGTAAGAAAAACACCCCCAGGGGGTAATAAAGGTGGTTTTCCTCTGATCCTATGGAGGAATTGAGATGTGAAAGTGTCATGAATAACCATCACATACACTATATCTTTCATGTCCAGCCACACTATCCAGTATCTCATCTTGAAAAGGCAGTGGTTGGGTAATGATCTCTTTTGGTTATTGCATTCAGAGGTTTAAAATCAACACAGACTCTCCATTTACCATTCTTCTTTGGGGTTATCACACTACTGGAGAAGCCCATTCAGAATTATCAACTGGGTCTATAAACCCTGCTTTCAATAGTTTTTCCACTTCTTCTCTTAACACCTGCTGTTATACAATCCACAATATTCTCAACCTTTGTACAACTGGCTTAGCCTCTAGCTTCAGTTGGATCTAATGTTATAAGAGGAAATGAACAGGTCTGGAAACTACTACAACATACTCAAATACTCCTTTCTCTCAGCCCTCGGTTAGATCCTTGGCCATCATCTTTTGTAACACTTCCTTCTTTGTACTTCAACTTCAGGCTTTAGCTTCTCTCCTTCCTCTGTACATAACTGTACATACATACACATAAGGTCAGAATTAGGCTCTAGTAGCAGCTGGACCTCTTCCCCACCATCCTTTGAACTGGCCTCCTTTATTTCTAAATCCTCTGTAGAGCTGGTCTCTTTATCTTCTTCTTATGATGTACTACTCTTTGGAATTAACTCCCTTCTTTTAGCCATATCATATCTGACTTGTCTTCTCATTGGTTGGTCCAAACCCAAAATTAGATGTCCTCTCCACCAGTCTTGCCCTACTCTCATGGCAATAAGCCATGGCCTTCCAAGAATCAATGGGTATGCCTCATACTTTGTGGGCATCACATGAACATCTAATTCTATTTCAAATCCCAAAACATTTACTTGCAGTTTCTTAACAATTCCCAAACACTTGACTTTTGCACTATTTTGCCATTTTGACTCTAAATTCTGATGGGGCTCCAACTGTCAGGCTAAAATTTGAAAGGTGTTTTTGGTCAGTGTATATATGGTGCGTGTGGTTTGCAAATAAATTTTGCCCTGAATGCCCTGGCAAGTGTACAGGCCGAGTGGTTTGGCAGAAAGTTGGAATATGCACGTGTTTTGTTTTCCGGAGCAGACGCTGGATCTGGAGTTTTATGGCAATTGTGTGATGTGCGGGTGGTTACTAAAAGCAGGGCACCGACAACTGGAATGGTTGTGTTTGGAGATGATAATGATGCTGATGAAGACGGCGGGCAGCTCTCACTCTTATTTTGGAAAATTATGGCCGCGGCGTGATGATCCGAAGTGCAAGGAGAAGGAAAGTTTTTTAGCATTAGTGTGGCCATTACTTTGTGGCTTTGAGGCTTTTAAAAGAAATAAAAAATATAATGTAATATGGCCAATTATAAATAGCCACGTGAAAGTATGGTGGGCCGCCAGCTCAACGCCTGGAAGATGCGGGAAAGGTGGCGCTTCGAGAAGGTGATGGGGGTCAATGAGAAGGCGCCTGCTGTAGAGGAAGTGCCCCGGGGGGGAACAGGAAGAGGCCAGAGTGTTCTGCAGACGGGGAAGGGAGAGCCAAGGGAGTCGTCGCCCTGGCGGCGAAGTGGCTGCAACAGAGGGGGCCTCCGTGTAAAGAGGAGTCGGGCGCGCTGCAGCAGAGCGGAAGACAAAAAAGAGAAAGCCCCTTGTGTGTCTTGTGTGGCTAGTTACAGTGCCAGGTGCAGAAAGCGTGCTGACCGCCGTGTGAAGAGCTGAAGGCTCTGGTGTGTGTGCAGCCAGGAGCGCAAGGAAGCTGGTGGGGCTGGTGATTGCGGGCGCTGTAACAAAGATGACAAGGGCAGAGACACGGTGGGACCTGAGGTGATTGCGCAAGGAAGGCAGCTGGCAGAGAGGAGAGCGAAAAGGAGGATTAGTCGCCTTGTGTAAAAAGGTTGGAGTGAAGGACCTAGGTAGCCGACAAGGACGTCTTGCCACACAGGGCTATGAAGCACAGCTGCTGACGGAGACAAGTAGAGAGGACAGGCAGCCTTTGAAAAATCTGAATACGGCTGGCGTCAAAGGACAGGCTGGCGATGGGTTTAAAAAGCCTTTGAAACTCGTGTTTCGGAGGGTTTGGGGTTTTGGGATGTGTAGCGGTTGGCTACATAAGTGAAAAAAGGTGATTGGAGCAGCAAGGGAGGGCTGCTGTTTAGGAAGGAATTGAGTGATGTGGCTTGGACTAGATATCTGAGGATGCTGCGGTGAGCAGTTAGTCGTGGTGCTGAAGAGATTGTGCAAGGCTCTGGTGGTTGGGGAAGCTGCTGGTCACGACATACAGAGAGTGGGAGCTGCTGAGTGAAGGTTAGCTGGTGTGGGCGCCTTCTGGAGAGAGTAGCTGGTCTTGTGTGGGCAGTGATTGCAGGCAGTGCGTGGATACTGACCAGAGAGGGAGCCTTGGGTTTTTGTGTGGATTGGTTGCAGTAGAGGTGCTGATGTGTGGACTGGAGACAGTGGAGCTCGCCTACGACAATTGGCAGGTAGCAACTGGGGACAGAGAGTAGCCGGGCTACAGAGGAAGTGAAGAAGGGTTGCTGGTGTGGGCGCCCTCTGGAGATTATAGGGACCGGGAGACAGAGGCTTGGTTGTCAGACGCAAGGGTGTATTCCCTTGGCAGTAAATCCTGGCCAGAGTCCTGGTCTTTGGTGTATTTGCTGAGTTTGTACATGGTTGATGCTGTATATGTTTTTTGTTGAATGATCATATGTACCTTGTGGTTCTGAGCTGTCTTATGGTGTGGGTGGGTGGCGAATGTTGAGAGAGTGTTCCAGCCGGTGGCTGGTGGTGTCCCGTTCGTGGTAGTTTTTCCAAGTTTGGGAGGTGGAAGAGCTATAGAGGCAAGCTTTTCTTTCTTTTTTTCACCTCACATCCTTCTGGTGCCCCCACTGAGGAGTTGCTCAGGCATTGTTTGACTGAGGATAGCTCAGGGATTTCTCTTACGAGGGTGTATGCCCCAGAGTGAGAGATTGAAGGAAGGTGTTTTTGGGTTTTTGCTTGGGATTGGAAGTGAAGTTTGGGGATCAAGATGACGTCTTATCTAGAGTTTTATGGTGGTCCGAATGAGGATGTGGCAGACTTCTTGGAAAGGATGGAGGTTGCATGTATAAGCAACCATATTAATGAGTCGATACAGGTGTTGCGGCTACTGAGCATCTGTTTGAAAGGGGATGCAAGAACCTGGTACAGAGCTTATGAAGAGTCATTAAGGGATGTTGTTCCACGCATTGAGATGACTGAGGATGGATTGAAGACAGCACTTAGCAACAGGTTCAAGAAGGTAGAAGACCCCGACAAGGTTTGGCATGAGGTGCAAGCTCTGACACAAGGTGAGTTTGAATCAATAGATGATTATATGAAAAAATTTTCTTTGCTATGGGAGACTTTATGCAGGGCTTTGGGAGAAGACCAGGTGCCGCCTGATATGATGAAGAAAAACAAGTTTGTAGCTGGACTTAAGAGGAGTATTCGCTGGAAAGTGGAATTGAAAAAGCCCAGGTCTTTTGAGGATGCGGTGGAAATTGCTAAGTCAAAAGACTGGAAGCTACAGCGGATGAATCAGCTAGGGATGATTCCAGTTGTAGCACAACCGGAGATTCGTAGAGTGGAGGCTACACCCATGAATGCAGTGATTGAGAGGATGAAGCCCATTGAAGCCCAAGCTATGCAGATGGTGCCACAAGCTAGTCAGGGAGTACCTATGGTTCCTGCAGGTTCTGATGAGGGATTGCGGCAGGATATGAAACAGATGGTTGATCTTATGAAGAATTTGAGCTTAAATTTAATGGGAAGTACAGGTGGTGGACGTGGTAGAGGCCGAGGTAATAATTATGAGGGGGGAGATGGACAAGCAGGGTATGGACGTGGTCGTGGTAGGGGCCGTCATTTCATCCCTACATGTTGGAACTGTGGTGAGCTTGGTCATCTGAGTACAGATTGTGATAAGCCTCAACGTATGGGTGGTGATATGTACCCACTACCTTCACAGCTACCTGACAGGTCAAATGATTATGGTATTGATATCAGGGATCAAGCAGACCCAGTGGAATCACAGCTGAGGAGAAAGGAAAAATTAAGGTGATAGATGTGGTCACCCTTGAGAAGACGAAGGAGGCAGAAGCTGATGTGATGCCTTTGGGGAAACGGATGCCACAGGAAAGGGAAAGCAAGGATGCTGCAGGGCCCAGCAAGAAGAAAGGTAAAGTGAAAGAAGGAGGAGATGTGAAGGTCAAGCAGAAGCGAAAGCCTCGTAGGAAGTTTCAGGTAACTGATTTTCCACTAGGGGGTGGGCAGGATAGCTACAGTTTGCAGGAGGACATGGCTGAAAGGAAAGCTAACATTACTTTTGGGCAATTGATAGAGTTAGCTCCTAATTTGAAGCGTCAGTGGAAGAGACTTGTGAATCCGAGAGAGAAGGAACCTGCTAGGGGGATAGTGACTGTTCTATCTGTCCAGGAGTTGCCTGACATATGTCCTGTGGTGAATGTGTGGTATAAAGGGAAGAATCTGGGGGAAGCATACATAGATGGTGGAGCACAGATTTGTGTGATCACCTTGGCAGCTGTGGAGAGGCTGGGTCTTAATTTTACTGAAGCGTCTGGATTTCGTATTCGGCTGGCAAATCATCAGAAAGTCAAATGCTTAGGTATGATCAAGCAGTTAGAATTGGAAGCTTTTGATGTAAAGGTGCTTGTGGATTGTCATGTTATGCCTGCAGGAATGGGTGCATTCCCCATTATTTTGGGAAGACCATGGCTGAGAGCGGTGAAGGCTGTTCAGGATTGGAGGAAAGGGGTCATTACTCTGTATGACAGGAGAGGGGATAAGAAGAATTTTAATATGGATAACCAGAAGCCTGTCAATAATGAAGAGGAGAGTGAAGCTGATTCGAGTGATGACACGACTAGTAGCACCACTACTAGTGAGGAAACAGATGATACTTCATCGAGTGAGGAGGATGCAGAGATGGATGCCCTGGTTATTGATGAGGAAGTGCTTGGTGATGAGGTTGCTGAACAGGAAGAAGCCATACATGAGGAATGCGAGAAGATACAAATGAATCCTGAACAAAGGTATGCATGTGATGTGAAAGAGTCTGCTTTTGAATCTTTGGATGATGAACCTGTGTGGGATGAGTGGGAAATAGACAGTCTACAGGATGATAAGCCTGAGTTGGAGCTGGATGACCAGATGTGTATTAATGTTAAAAAAGCTATGATCAGAATTGAGGCTATGAAGAAAGAGAAACACGAGAAGACTTTGAATGATGCTGCTGCTATAGATGAGACTATGGATGCTGTAATGGATGAATCTCTTGGTGGCTTTGATGAAGATGAGCATACAAGAACTGAGGTGGATGCTTTGGGAATGGTGCCTGTTGAAGAGGAGTTTGTTTTGCCTGTGGTGGCTGGTTTTGATGGTGGTTTCTTATGTGGATGGACAGGAAAGTGTTATGGTACAATAGGTTTTTTTTTATGAAGCTTTCATCAATTTTTACCCCCAGCAGGAGTTGCTTCACTGGTTCTCCGATATTGGTACTGATCATATCAGGGATTTTGGGATTGAGATGAGGCAGAATGGTGTGTATGTCAGAAGCTTTGTCTCCAGAAGCTCTTATGATATGTGGTGGAATAAGAGATGGAAAATTATGCCTGTGAAGGATGACAGAGTTTCTTGGATCACCTGGAATAGAGATGTGTTGGTTACACTGTATGATGCTCAGAGGATTGATGGAGGGAAACGTGGTCATATGCTTTCTGCTGATCATAAATGATTCAGCAGGCTAGGGGTTGGGCAAAGTATGTCAGGCTAAAATCTGAAAGGTGTTTTTGGTCAGTGTATATATGGTGCGTGTGGTTTGCAAATAAATTTTGCCCTGAATGCCCTGGCAAGTGTACAGGCCGAGTGGTTTGGCAGAAAGCTGGAATATGCACGTGTTTTGTTTTCCGGAGCAGACGCTGGAGATCTGGAGTTTTATGGCAATTGTGTGATGTGCGGGTGGTTACTAAAAGCAGGGCACCGACAACTGGAATGGTTGTGTTTGGAGATGATAATGATGCTGATGAAGACGGCGGGCAGCTCTCACTCTTATTTTGGAAAATTATGGCCGCGGCATGATGATCCGAAGTGCAAGGAGAAGGAAAGTTTTTTAGCATTAGTGTGGCCATTACTTTGTGGCTTTGAGGCTTTTAAAAGAAATAAAAAATATAATGTAATATGGCCAATTATAAATAGCCACGTGAAAGTATGGTGGGCCGCCAGCTCAACGCCTGGAAGATGCGGGAAAGGTGGCGCTTCGAGAAGGTGATGGGGGTCGATGAGAAGGCGCCTGCTGTAGAGGAAGTGCCCCGGGGGGAACAGGAAGAGGCCAGAGTGTTCTGCAGACGGGGAAGGGAGAGCCAAGGGAGTCGTCACCCTGGCGGCGGCGAAGTGGCTGCAACAGAGGGGGCCTCCGTGTAAAGAGGAGTCGGGCGCGCTGCAGCAGCAGAGCGGAAGACAAAAAATAGAAAGCCCCTTGTGTGTCTTCTGTGGCTAGTTACAGCGCCAGGTGCAGAAAGCGTGCTGACCGCCGTGTGAAGAGCTGAAGGCTCTGGTGTGTGTGCAACCAGGAGCGCAGAGAAGCTGGTGGGGCTGGTGATTGCGGGCGCTGCAACAAAGATGACAAGGGCAGAGACACGGTGGGACCTGAGGTGATTGGGCAAGGAAGACAGCTGGCAGAGAGGAGAGCGAAAAGGAGGATTAGTCGCCTTGTGTAAAAAGGTTGGAGTGAAGGACCTAGGTAGCGAAGGACCTAGGTAGCCAACAAGGACGTCTTGCCACACAGGGCTATGCAGCACAGCTGCTGACGGAGACAAGTAGAGAGGACGGGCAGCCTTTGAAAAATCTGAATACGGCTAGCGTCAAAGGACAGGCTGGCGATGGGTTTAAAAAGCCTTTGAAACTCGTGTTTCGGAGGGTTTGGGGTTTTGGATGTGTAGCGGTTGGCTACATAAGTGAAAAAAGGTGATTGGAGCAGCAAGGGAGGGCTGCTGTTTAGGAAGGGATTGAGTGATGTGGCTTGGACTAGATATCTGAGGATGCTGCGATGAGCAGTTAGTCGTGGTGCTGAAGAGATTGTGCGAGGCTCTGGTGGTTGGTGAAGCTGCTGGTCACACGACATACAGAGAGTGGGAGCTGCTGAGTGAAGGTTAGCTGGTGTGGGCGCCTTCTGGAGAGAGTAGCTGGTCTTGTGTGGACGGTGATTGCAAGCAGTGCGTGGATACTGACCAGAGAGGGAGCCTTGGGTTTTTGTGTGGATTGGTTGTAGTAGAGGTGCTGATGTGTGGGCTGGAGACAGTGGAGCTCGCCTACGACAATTGGCAGGTAGCAACTGGGGACAGAGAGTAGCCGGGCTACAGAGGAAGTGAAGAAGGGTTGCTGGTGTGGGCGCCCTCTGGAGATTATAGGGACCGGGAGACAGAGGCTTGGTTGTCAGACGCAAGGGTGTATTCCCTTGGCAGTAAATCCTGGCCAGAGTCCTGGTCTTTGGTGTATTTGCTGAGTTTGTACATGGTTGATGCTGTATATGTTTTTTGTTGAATGATCATATGTACCTTGTGGTTTTGGGCTGTCTTATGGTGTGGGTGGGTGGCGAATGTTGAGAGAGTGTTCCAGCCGGTGGCTGGTGGTGCCCCGTTCGTGGTAGTTTTTCCGAGTTTGGGAGGTGGAAGAGCTATAGAGGCAGGCTTTTCTTTCTTTTTTTCACCTCACACCAACCTTCAATCTTAAAGCCTCCATTGTCTGCTGAGTCATTACATAGACTTGTGCAGCACCATCAATATATACTTTGGGGATTCATCAATAACTGGCAAATAATCCTTGTCTCCCTTCACATGCACTATATTAATATGATCCCCCTTCTTCTCTTTTCTAGGTCATCTGTGTTGACCAACTTGCTCCATGTCCTTCTAAGTTTGGGGAACAACTGCAGAAGATGGGGCCATGTTAGACTAGGACCTTTTTGCTAAAGGTCTTTCATTAAATCATACTCTTCCTCATGGACACCCAAAGGAAAATCCTACATGCCAATGTGTCTTCTGGACCTAGTATTCTTCTTACCATCCTTGGGCTAGTCTTCCACTTGCTTTCCCTTCTTCCTCTTGGATGGACTTGGTTCATCCTCCACCTCAGCCCCTCTAGTCCTTTTGTTGGCTAAGATGTCTGCTTCTACATCAACTCCAATCAAATTTACTTCTACTTGTCTAAGTCCATTTACTCGCTGTTGCTGAACCTGTGGCATGCTGCCAACTCCATCCCTGCCAAAAATTCCTCTTGATCCTCTCCAGCATATCCATGGAACATCGGGTATGTCGTCATGGCTGCCATCTGCTCTATTGAGAACTTTTAGACCTGCAAACAAACTGAAAGGGTGCTTTAAAGCCCTCCTCAGTGGGGGCACCAAAACAATGATGTGTCAAGGATACCTGCCTCTATAGCTCGCCCGAAACACACCACCACAACCCAATAGACAACACCAAATGAAGGCACCAATTCACTCATCTGATGTCCCCTGAGCTTCAGTCGACACAGGTGGATACTTGAGCACACTCCAAACCCTTTAAATTGTATAGCTGCCTTTTCCAGATGTCCTCCCAAGTCAAATCTATCCTCCAATGACCCTGGTTTTCCTTTATAAGCCTTCAGCCGACCTCACCTGACTACCAACTAACGAAAAAGACTGTCAACTCTGACGCAAATAGATTAGAAGTTGACTATATACTGCTTCCGAATGTTGACACTCACTTCTTTCCAAAATGTGTCCTCTAGGATCCTCTACAATCCTCCAGTATCAGCTAACCTTATATCCCTAACCCCAGGACCTTCCTGGACTCCTGTGCTGACACACAGGTGACACCCTTTTGACTGAATTGGCTGAGACATACCCAATTGTCCAAAACAGTCCTGATGTGACTGACCTAACTCTCTCAACTGAAGCATAATTATTCACTCACGATTCCTCTCACCGTTCCCTGACTCTCAAGCTGCTCTAATCTCAAAGATATACCACACCAAAGACTCTCTGCTGACTCCAATTGCATTCTGACTGTTCTACCCAAAGTGACCCAACGTACCTAACTAGATCAGAATTCCTCTCCTTTGTGTCCCACTGACTACTCTCTTAAGCCTTCAAAACACTCAAACCCTATCAAGACTCACCTCCCTACACTCAGCTGACAGCTGCTAATAGTCCTCTGACTCAAGAATACCTTCCCTTTGATACTACTTGACTGCATCTGGCAACTGACTATCAGACTTGACTCAAAACTTTCCTCTTTAACACAAAGAGACCAAAACTATTCCTGTATACCCACGACTGACTCCTATTAGACTTCAATTGATCCTAACCGACTCTCTTCTGACCAGATACAATCATCAATTGACACCTAGACCACTAGCAAGCCCAACTTGTCAGACTGACCTTTGATTGGTTGTTCTGATTGTCAGCCCGGACCTTACAAGTGTTAAACAAGACCAGACTAATACTTAAATAGCCTCAGCTGCTAGCTTATCAGACGCACAACTGACTAAGCTACCTCTGTCAAAACCTGCTGACTCATACATGCTAACTCACATAGTTCTGACTCAACACAAGTCGCCTCTTCACTCACAGTTGTTTCTCCTCAACAAAGTCCATCAAAACAACACAGCTAAAAACAAAGCATAAGATTTCATCACACCAACAAAATCAGACGTCTCTGTATCTCTCGGGGGATTCACTGTATGTAAACTCTCTATATCACGTGCATTCAAGGCCTGATTTAAAAACCCCTTATTTATAATTTTTTCATTAATAAAACACACCCTTTTTCTATTCAATCCGTAAATACCTCCTTTAAATGGTACCCTTTTATATGTTAAAAAATGTGTAAAAAGGCATTAAAAACCCCTTTTTGTTGAGCCCACGTGCTATGCTTACATATTTATGAGTGATCCCCCCGAGATGTATATATATACAACTAAGCAAATCTCAACACCCCTGAGATTTTGGGATTGAACAAAAAAGTGAAAAGCACCACAAAACCAAGGGACTTCTACACAATGATTCCAACAAAACCCTGTATTCTTAACTTCACAAAGAACCAGAGACAACCATCATAGCTTGCAACTACACTCTGTAGACAACCACCAACAAACACTGCAGAGAATTGTTGAATAAGACTTTGAGCTAACAAATTTGTAGCCTTAGAGGTCCTAGGGAACCCACCTCCTACAAGACCCTCTCACCTTTGCAACCTTTGCTCTGGGCAGACTCAAGTCTACTCAAACAAAAAATGCATCCTCTTCTTATCAAAGAGAACAGTCACAACAACAAACTTTCGCATAACTCCTTCACCTAAGCGTCCCTTTTTTCTTCTTCACGACCCCCTCTCAAATTCTTTCTTCTCTCCTCTTTCTCGACTCTCCTATTTCTACAAACTTATTTTTTCCAAGCGTCTCCAATTCCAATCTTCTCTCCATCGCTTCCCGCAATTCGTCCTTCTCTTTGCAATCTCTCCTCCTGTACTGCATGCAAGTTTTCTTTCTTATTTTGGATGGGGCGACAACGATTAATTTTCATTTTTGGAAAGTGGCCACACATCATTTATCTTTTCCTAAGGTTTCTAACCATACATCAATGATTTATTTCATTTTATTAGCGTGGGGTGGACATATCTATTGGGCATTTTCTTTGGGCACATAAAAACCTATCAACGTTTAAGCTTGTAAACCCATTTCGGTGCCAATGGCCTTCTTGCAATGAGGCAAATTAGACAACTACCTAGTACCATTTTTTAGTAAAGCATCATACTTAGATTGCATAGCACTCATCCATTGTTTTGATTCCTTTGCTTCATTAAAGGAGACATGTTCCTATTCATTACATAAACTGGAATAAGTATATGACGACCTATGTCAACATGAGATGCTCCTTAGACATATACTCCACCCCTCGATTAGTACGCAGGGTACCAATCTTACATGTAGAAACATTTTCAACTGTTGCACAACAAAGTGTTTAAAGCATAAAAACTTTTGATTTTTGTTTCAATGGATATACCCAGGTATTTTTGGAATAATCATCAATGAATGTGACAAAATAGAGTTAGCACCCAATAGATGGTGTCCTCATAGGACTACATATATCACTGTGTATAAGCTGTAATTTTTGGACAACACTAAGTGAACCATATTTGGGAATTGATGCCCCATGTATTTTTCCAATAATACAACCCTAAAAAATATGTTTGATAGGGGCTTCAAGATATGGCAGCTCAGACACCATGTCATGCTTATGCAAACATAGCAAACTTCCAAAGTTCAAGGGACTAAAGTATGCATGCCACAATAGCATCACCCATTATGTTTGTGGCAAAAATTGTACATACAATATGCTTTTGTCTTTCATATACATCTAGTCTGTAAAGGCCATGAGACAAAGTACCACAAGCAACAATTGTACTACCATCACTGCGATCATGAACAATACATATGTCATCCACAAACTAAACCACTAAGCTAGCCTTAATAATGGCAGAGAAAGATAATAAGTTCTTCTTTATCCATGGTACATATAATACATTTGATTATTCCACCATTTATAACAGTGAGAACAAATTTACCAACTCCTTTTACATGATATGAGGAGTTGTTTACACATGTAACAATGTTTCCTTGTGTAGCAGATTCAAGGGATGAGAACAAACTACGATGAGAAGTAATGTGCTTACTAGAACCACTGTCAAAATACCAGACATGTACATCAAATATTGATGCATCAACTACACCCATACCTGAGTCTTTCTTTTTCTCCTTCTCTAGCTTCTTCCTGCACTAATTAATGTAGTGACCAGGTTTCCTGCAATAGTTGCATTTTCTCTTTTTCTTTGGTTTATTTCCTTCCTTGTCTGTAGCACCCACCGGTGACTCTGGTTTCATCTTATAACTACCATGAGGAAAGGATTTACCTCTTTGTTTACTTGCAACAAAAGACTGATCTCTTATATGCATAACATATTAGTTTTGCCTAGATTTCTCTTCTTGCAAGAGCAGAGAAACCAACTTCTTAAACTTCAAGGTATTTGGATTGTCTTTTATCATGAGTTTAATAGTAGAAGCAAAACGTTGATACGCGTTCGACAATGTATTCAAGACAGTATACACCAATGAATTATCAGGATATCCTTCATCACAACATTGGCCAACTACTCCTTAAAATCCTTTATTTTTGTAAGGAAATTATCCATGAAGTCTCCCTCATTCATATGCTCTGACTCTAATTGCTTGCGTAGATAAGCAACACGTGCTTTATTACGTACTTGGTACAATGACACAAATACATCCCAAGCATGTTTAGCAGTCATGTGTGACCGAATGTGAGGAATGATACTCCTCTTAATTGATAAAGCAAGTAACACATGTGCTTGCGCATCTCTTCCATCCCACTTTATTTATTCCTACATAGGAGGTATGTTATCTTATGGTAATGTACCATGTGAAACTGAGTTCGTGTCTACAGATGTGCCTTCTACATCATGTTCATAAGAGGAACTAGGATGCTTTTGAGTACAAACCATAGCATTCCATAGCCCTTTGGCTACTAATACATGCTGCATCATATAGGACCATAATGGGTAGTTGGTCCTGTCAAGCTTATCCTCAGCAAATAACATCCGAAATACATCACTGTCTACCATTTCTGATAATATCCAAGTAAATAAGCACCGTCTACCATTTTTGATAATATCCAAGCAAGTAATCACGCAACCTATAAGTGCTAAGTAATCCTTTAACCAAGGTGTCTACTAATAAGGCCATTGACAATGGAGACATGCAAGGTATATGAAAGAAATGTAGAGTAAAGTGAGTAGAAATTTTACTCATAAGATGTAGAGATCAAAGTCACTGAAGTGTAGCTCGTAGATAAGATCCAGTGTGGTGAGTATTTGATGATGTTGTCACATCTGCACACATGTATGTAGTAGATCTGATAATATTACTCTAGAATCTGGTGAAGAAAAATGCAAATATGATCCCCGATGTCTGTAAAAATTTGAAAACCGCATGAACACGCCCCAAAATACACCCGAAATGAAAGTCTGATTGCAAAACTATAGTACAAAGTACTGTACACTTCACGGTCCTCTTTCTTCTCCTAGAAGGACTCCTTCACAAAAATCTGACTACAAAACGACAATACAAAGTACATGCACACTTCACAGTTCTCTTTCTTCTCCCAAAAGGACTCCTTGGTGTCTGATTCAAGAAGACCTGTGACTCGGGGTAAAGGGTAGGCAGTAGCAATAGGGGTGAGGAGCATATACTCTAATACCAAATGTTGGAAATAGGATTACAAGAATGTGCGTGCACACACATGCATAGTGGAGAAGCTCAAGGGAGCGCACAATGAGATAATAGATAGATAATGAATGTGTGTTGTACAAAGATGATAAGTATAACCCAAGATGGGTGTATACTAGAATGGGAAAATAACATCATAAAGAGGAAAAAAATTTCCCAATTGGTCCCAATGTATTCACATACATCACTACCAAATATGGCTATAGTTGGTTTAGTTCCTGGTCACTGTAGAGGGTGGATGCAGTAGATGCAAAATTTAAAAAAGAAAAGAAAACTGGAATGTTTCTGTAGGCTATGATCTATTTTTTGCCATCTTACAAACTTCTATATGTGGCCTTAAGAAAAAACAAAGTGAAAAAGTTTAAACATTGAGTGGTCTCGATAATCTATATTTGAGCTTGACATTTGCACTGGTGTTTACAAGTTCTAAATTTTTTGTGACTTTCATTTGCTGCATCTTTTGGGAAGCTACAACCTAGCAAAGTGACTATAATTGTTGACATAGAAAATTTTAACTCACTTTTTATTTAATTCATGGAGCTTGCACCCACATTACAGAGTTGCAAATGTATGTTGGAGCTCCAACTGATTTTGATGCCAAAATAATTTTTTGTAGTGGTTTATCAGGTGACAACAAGCAAACTACCCAAACAACTTCCAAGAATTTCCTTGACATTGGCTCTCCATATGTAACTACTATGTATGGCACAGATGGACATAACTTAAGCACTATCTTGAGACACAAGCACATACTCATCATCTTCAAAAAGGCAAAAGCAAATGAAGCTATTAGCAAACTGGAAGGGTCAAGTAGATGAGATTTCTACCATTTAGGGTGATTAGATTGAGGAGAAGGAGGAGTGAAGTTGTATATAAGCCGCAACAAACATGATAGTTAATTATAAGAATATACTGGTACAACTCCTTGATCTTGTATTTCATGTCAAGGGAGTTTTCTATTGGTTGAGACTTGCAGCATAATAGGAATGCTACTAGTGTTGTAAAAAGGCAAAGATAAAGTCTCGGGGGGTTTACCTCTAAGAACTTTTATGTATCACGTGCGTTCATCAAGGGGTATTTAAAAAAACCCTTACATACTTTTATGAATAAAGTGACCTCTTTTTCTTCATAAACTTACGGTTTTTTTTTTCAAAATTGGTTTTAAAAATCCCTTCTGTAAATGTAATTCTGTAACTTTTTTGACACTTACATATTTTTAGGTGAACCCCCTGAGGATAAAGTGGCCAACATGGTAGTTGAACTTGTCTATAATGTGAAGATAATACTGTAAGTAATAGTGTGGGATGTTATGCCAGCACAAAGAATTATCAATAGTGCCAAGCCTTGCTTCATGGTAGCATTTAGTACTAAAATTGCAATAGTGCTTATCTTCGTTTGTACACTTGCAACATCTATTGGGTTGTTATATATTGTTCAAAGTGTGGTTTTGAGCTACAGATTCTATTGGGTGCATCTAACTCATTAGAGCTTTCCAATGGTGCACTATTGATGCAAATGCACATGCTATTGTATATGGTATGTTGGTTTTTATGTTTTGCATAATTTGTAGAGGATGAGGCAATGGAGTTGTAAAGTACAGATCTGTGTTGAGAGTGTTTCATTTCATGGATTTGGCCAATCGCAAAAGTAGATTACTTGTACATAATACCAAAAGAGAGCTCCATGCAAGGGGGCTGTAAGTAGAGAACTTTCATGTGGGTTCCCAATTAAAAAAAAGAGAATTGTGTTACGTACCCTAATTCATGGATCTATCTAATTGAAAGTAGGTTATCTGGGGTAAGTAGACCACCTCATATCCACTTGATTATGCAATCATGACACATGATATTTTTCACAACTAGCAGTTAGAATATGTAAATCATGTCTAGGATTGGGAAATTTTATCAAAGCAAAAGTAATGGAATGCTGTTGTTGAAAGCATTATGTTGATGAAAAAGGATGCTTGGAAGTTTACCGAATTTGCATCATGACATGTATCGACTCCAAAAGGTTGGAACTTGGGGTCAAAATTGTAATTGAGCAAGTCTTGTGTTGTCAAGGAGTGGTTGGACAAAATCGATATTATCCTACTTCGACCATGGATTGAATTATACTTTTTAATTCTTGCAGTTGTATGATAATAGTATTGGATTACATTTGTAGCAATAAGAACAAAATTATGGATAATAATTATTTGTCCGTGAAGATTGGACTAGTTTAAAGTCTCATTTATGCAGAAGCTGGTAGTTGCAAATGCAAGAGTAGCACCACACACCCTTGCTTTGGGGCTCCACTACTATGGTACTACTCACCAATTAATAAAAGCAATATACCTTGTCCCAGATTTAATAGCCTAGTTTCACTAGCCATCATTATTGTCCTTTAGGCACATGACATTCTCAATTATAATTAACTATAGCCTCACATGAAATCGGAGAATTATCCTCTTATACTCCTATTCCCTCAACTTAATCTTGCTTGTGACATTCTAAAACCTTCCTTTGTTCATGAGAGACAAGCTGAGTTGTTTTTTAATCAATGGACATGTGTGGCCAAGTTAAATAAGATATGCGAAACTGACATGCCAAGAACGTCGACCAAATCTATTAGCTTCAATTTTGAGTGGTTGAACAATTACATTTGTAGTTTAGATGTGGAAGATATGAGCATTGCAAGATCCAACCAAAATAGTTCTACATAATCAAAGCTATCTTATGTCCTACATGCTCTATTTAGTCAAGCTAATCATTTTTGCAAGTTGAACATACAAGGCAAACACTCTTGGTTTGCATTTCAGATTGTGAGCAATGCAGAGATTTTTTTGGCAATTTGCAGAAGAAGTTCGAACTTAAAAGTTCTAAAAATTAGTAGACCAAGTTGATATCAATCCATGCAAAAAAAAAACACACAAATCTGTTATCCATACTTTGCACTATTCTACACAAATCTTACATATGTTTCTAGAAGAACATTTTTAGTCGAATTGTTAAGATTCCAAAAACATAGATAGGAAGGACTCTCTCCACATTTGATCATAAAATGTATGATGATCCATTGATTTCATTCATGTCCTATCCAATTGAGTATTTAACTTTTTGAACACTTCATCTGAACCAACAATAATGAGTAAAATCTGGGATCACGGTAAATGCTTTTGTACAAACAGTTGAGTTAAGCATAAACTAGATAGTGTAGCCTTTGTAAGAACAAATCTGACAAATTTTGTAGAGTAATCACATACATCATCATATCCTTGGCTAGTTTATGCTAATCCAACTAAAAAGTGAGTAGAGTTTTCTTTCCATAAACCTATAAGGGGCGTAATAAGCTATCCTATGTGAAGCAATCCCTCTTATCAACTTGGCATTGTTGATAGTAATGAATGTATCCTAGGCTAGTAGAATGAGTATGACCAAGCCTGAAGTCTTCTAAATACCAGGATTGTCTAGTACATGAGTTTAAATATTCCCTCTCATGTCTTGAACTTCATGCATGGCTTTATGGACCCAAATGCATGTGCATGAGTTTGATGCTGTTAATGCATGACGATAGTGGGTCTATACTGTGGGATGTGAAAGTTGGTATCAAAGTCAAGCTCTCACCAAAAGGAGGACTTGTTGCAAAGGAGGACTCACCACAACAAGAAGACAAAAGAGCAGAGAAAGATTGTGAAAGAAGCATTAGCGTAAATAAAAACATAGTTAGCAATCCAACTATCAGCTTAACATAGATGTAAACAAGGGAGGATGAAATATAGAGAGAGCAAGACACTTAGTGTTAGGACTCCTTGGAAGTGATAATATCCCTTAACTTAAGCTCCCAAAAGAGGCACTTACCTAATTCGCACAATAAACTAGTTCTAGTCACAAAAATAAGCTTATTTGACACATCAATGAGATAAATTAGTGTGTAATGGCTTTTTAGGTGTCCTTGATCAAAGCTATTCTCATTTGCACCTCGAGTTATTCTCGCACTCCTTTGATCGCACTTGATGCAAGAAAGAACACACTTGCTAAAATTGATCAAACTTACTCATGTGATTTCACACACCCATACCTTTTGTGTGTCATGCCTCAACACTTTATGCTACTAAAAATTATAAATCTTCATAGGATGTAGCCGAAGTCAATAAAATTGATCACTCTTATGATGATCACAACTGATTTAAGCTTATAAAAAAGGGTTAACAATAATCCATGTCTTAGGCCCTACAATCATAGTAATTTTCTTTGAAAATATATAGTGGAAGCTCCTTGAAAGCCTGTCGCTCGTCGTGCATGCCCTAGATGTGCTCTAGGCAAAACAGGCCTTTAAATCACTACTTGTTCACATGTATATGCCTAACAATGGGGTTCCATGGATAGATACAAAGGGCATTACCATTTTGAAAATCAATGACTATATTGTTTGGCTATTGTTTGGCTATTTTGAATGTAGCTACTCTTTAAGAAACATATAACATGATCATAACAAGGTTTTCTTTGATGGATTAAAAAAATATATTGATTGGGTAAACAATGCTCAATTTAGTCTCGCAAGCAAGGAAAAGAGCTTTTTGGAGGCTTCTTTTAACTAAAATACTGGCAGCATGTAAATATACTTTTTTAAATTAAAAAGGAAATATAATGTAAATATACTTTTTTAAATTAAAAAGGAAATATAGTAACAAAGGGTTAAAACTTCAAAGCATGAGAGAAATATGATGAGTACACAATGCAATGCTAGTCACTTCTACGGGCTCATAGAATTTTGGCGCCTGTGATAGATTTTTGGACATGGTCTTTCGCGTTGATTCCCGACGCTACCAGCTCATATTAAAGTAGCGCTGCAGCAGTAGGCAACTACACGCGCAGCCTGAAATTTTGACTGGCAGGTTTTGGACATTGTCTTTCACCCATTCGAAGTATTTTTCAGAAGGGCACATTCTTCAAGCTCTGCTTCATGACGCAGGCCTCCACGCTATCAATCTCCTTCCGAAGTAACTTGCTCTCCCGCTTGCTGAGGTTGGGGAGGGCGACGCAAGCCTCCAGGAGCTTCAAAGCCATTTCTTGAGCATAGTCCCAGCAACACCGATCACGCAGGCAGCAGTCCGGATCGCCGTCCTCTAGAATTTCCAGCACTCGGTTAAGGGTGATCGCCTTCTTGTTGTTGCAAGACAGCATGAAGGCCGCAATGTCCTTACGCACACTCGGGAACTGGTCGTATCTATCTATGCAAATCCCCACAGACTGCGGGTCGGAACCTCCACACTTTTTTGCCCTAAAGAAGAGAGGCTACTTCTTATCTTGGGCATACATCTCCACCACTAGGAACGCGTGGTTGATCAGGGAGCGTACCTCCTTGGCGTACTTGCCTGGAGGAGAGAAGGTGATTGCTGAGCCTGGTGGCACTCTAGAATGTCTGCTTGGACCAGTATTTGGCAGTGGACAGATCCGACTTGAGTTTGTCCAAGGCCATGGCGTAGAGATGCAGCAGGCCAATGGAAGGCCGCTGAGCGTCTACGCAGAATGCGAGGATCTACTTCTCGAGGACATGAAAAAATGGGCCATCTTGATTTGTGCTTAAAATATTATCTATACCAACCACTTAAAATATTATCTGTATATAGCAACCCTTGAAGACCTAAGGAATCTTCCTTACGTAGACATGGATGTGAAAAAACAAGGTTTTCATGACACAAAAGCCAACTGATTTTTCACGGTTGGCTAAGGCCCAATGTCATTAAAAAACATTTCCAACTTTCATAATAAGGAGAGATTTTTTCTTTTACCAAATTTTCTTCTCAAATCTAGGTTTTTATAAATTCTTAAAATCTAGCATCAATTTACCCACGAACCCGATAGTGTTTTAGAAAAATTCTTCTATAACCAAGACACAAAGTTCAAACCTCTGCAAATTTATTCTTGAAAGCTTTCCAAGTGGTTCGATCTCATCCACTCATCTTTAGTCACATCCACCAAGTGGCAGCTACTTCTTTACAAAGTTAGATGAGATACAAAAGGGATGCCAATATGTAGTTCAAACTTCTTCTGCATTCTCGTATGACTAATGAGTCTTACTAATCATCCCACTGAGACTATATGATGAAAATGCAAGATAATTCTTCAATATCAAGATGATGTGTGTTCCTTGTTTTTCTTTTGCAAGAACCTAGCAATGTTTAACAGGTTTGAGGCATAGAATATTTGTACTTACTCAAAAAAAACACGTTGAATAATATAGTGACCCCTAAACGTCTCACACATAAATTTTTCACTTTTTTTTATTTCTATTAAGTTAAGTTTGAATTTATATTTGGATAGAGCATGAAAAATTGAGCACTTTTGCTCTTTTTATAGCTCATCGATCCAAGCTACGGATCAACATTTATGGTCATTTCTTTAACACCCTTGAGAAAGTCACTACAAAGCGATTTGGGACATCCAACAAGATTGTGAGCATCTAATCGCCTTGTAATGATTCTAATTTATTTTCATGCATAAGTTCTCCATAATGTAATATGACACCATTTCTTTTACATCCTTGCGAAAGTCACGAGACAAAAAGCGATTTGGGACATCCAACAAGATTGTGAGCATCTAATCACCTTCTAATGATTCTACTTTATTTTCACGCATAAGTTCTTCATAATGTAATATGATACCATTTCTTTAACACCCTTGAGAAAGTCACTATAAAGCGATTGGGACATCCAACAAGATTGTGACCATCTAATCGCCTTGTAGTTATTCTACTTTATTTTCACACATAAGTTCGCCATAATATAATATAACACCATTTCATTCACATATCTCACTAGCAAAAGTAATTTCTTTGACATATCTCCGAAATTATTGGGCAAAAAGTACAAATGCATTTACAAATAAGCTTACAACACTCTAGTTTTTATATATATTAAATAACTGACAATATGAAGTATGGTCTAAGTATTTTATTAGGCAATTCATATTTATTTAGCAATGTTTAACATATTTTGAGACATAAAATATTTGTACTTACTCAAAAAAATATGTTGGGGCCTCCTCTAAGATAGGGACCCCTCAATCTCTCACACATAGATTCTCAACTTTTTATTCCTATTAAGTTAAGTTTGAATTTATATTTGAATAGATCATGAAAAATTGAGCACTTTTTCTTTTTATATCTTGTCAATCCAAGCTATGAATCAAAAGTTATGGTCATTTCTTCAACACCCTTGAGAAAGTCACTACAAACCTATTTGGGACATCCAACAAGATTGTACACATCTAATCACCTTGTAATGATTCTACTTTATTTTCACACATAAGTTCTCCATAATTTAGTATGACATCATTTCTTTTACGCCCTTGAGAAAGTCACTACAAAGCCATTTGGGACATCCAACAAGATTGTGAACATCTAATCGCCTTGAAATGATTCTACTTTATTTTCACACATAAGTTATCCATAATGTAACAAATAATTATTATTTCTTTACAGAACAGGATTTACAATCAATTAAACTTATATATTATGTAGCATCTCGTAGAGGTACTTCTAACAAAGTTCACTAAATTTTTTCCTATAAACACACAAACGCCTCGTGTGCACATATAGATAAAGAGACATACATACCTCTCTCTCTCTCTCTCTCTCTCTCTTGTCTCTCTCCATTGTGTGTGTGTATCAAATTCTCCCTCTCTCCCTTCTAGCACTATAATAAAACCTCTCCCTTAGCGACGGGGCAAAAATGACGGCCTTATTCAAACACATCGCTTAAACGATGATGAACGTCGCATAAATGACGTTAAAAAAAAATCCATCGCAAATCAACGTCGCTTTGGACGCCATTTACACGATAGTTCACATCGTTTAAACGACAGTAGTAGCGACAGTTGCATACTACGTTGTGTCGCTTACACGACACTTCTGTAGGCCTCGTGTAAATGACGCATTAGGAAATTTTAAAAAAATAAATTAGATGGCTCTCACGAATTTGCAAGAGCCATTTGTGTTCTCAGCACAACTCAAACAAAGGTTCGATCAGCGCCCGCCACTCATTGCCCATCGCCTCTCCTCTTGTCTGCACATTCCCTCCATTCAGATAATGCTCCATTTTGTTTTCTTTGTTCTATTTTTTCCATATTTACAAGATCTTTGAAACCTTCTTTGTGCTTAGCTGCCTAAGAGAAAGCTGTGTGCTTGGTCGCCTTTGGTGGGCAAGCTCTGTGCTTGGCCACCTAGCTACGCAAGTCCCCCGCTGCTCAGACACATGCATGCATGACCATGTAAAAATCATACTGGATCAATATCAATCTTTGCACACACATGCCCTAGAATTTTGCACTCCTTTGCTTGTCGCCAACCTTCTCTTTTGTACCTTATGTCCCATATGCCATTTGCGTGTGTGATGGGTTAATTTTTGTGTCACAAACCACATTATGAGTAGATGAACACTCACGATCCTCGGCGTGCTACCACTACCAACCTGTCTACTACAAGAGATACTTCTTTGAACCTCCTAAGTCCCACGGCTTGCAAAAAAATGTAATCTCTAGTGAATTTGTTTTTCTTGATGTTTAACAATGCATTCTTAACTAAGTGCTTGACATTGTGAGTCATGTTTGACACAAATCCTAAGACTTTTCTATTGACTAAGACAGCTTCCAACTTTGCCCTTTGAGCCACTTGTTCAAAAAATGACATCCGTACTACCACAATGCAAAAGAAGTGTGACCAAGTAATCATTTAGATGCCCCCCTAGCCTTAAACAACTCAGAATTACTAGCCACCTCGACTAAAGCCCAAGAACTACTAGCCACACAGTATTATCCACTCATAGGACTAGCTGGTGAACTTTAAAGCACACTAATGTGGATAGCGGCCAGTGAGACCCCCTCGTGGTTAGGTTTTCGACCTTGCCCAAGGTTGAGACCCTAGTCTATTGAGCTTCAAACCAAGTGACTATGGAAGCTAGAATTGGAGTGCTACTACTAGCTAGAGTGTGCCCTATGTGTCAAAGTCACGTAATAGCAGCACGCACACCACCCTAGGGCACTGAGCAACGTCAGTGGTTGGGCTCCCATCTCCCAGCCGTTGCTCTCCCAAAAACCCGGCTGGAGGAGATATCTATGACAAGGTGCCACCATACCCTATATATGGCTCTTTGACTTCCCATGCTCTTGCGTATGGGATAATCCACCACAACTTCTAGTACGAGAATTGCTACCTCCAACACCCTCCTTAAATTCAATCACCTCGATCAAAGAGAGGTTAGGACTATCCAAGACCACATAGGATGAGCTCTAATACCATGTCGAAGTCACGCAGCAGAGCAGCACGCACACCACCCTAGGGCACTGAGCAATGTCGGTGGCTAGGCTCCCATCTCCTAGCTGCTGCGCCCCCCCAAAAACCCAGCCGGAGGAGATATCTATGTCACAAGGTGCCACCACACCCTATATGGCTTTGACTTCCCATGTTTTTGCATATGGGATAATCCACCACAACTTCCAGTCATGCGATAACCTGAGAGTAGCTATGAGAACCGCCACCTCCAACACTATGGTTCACTCACTACTGACATTCTTGGGACACTTTGACTTAGAATGGCCTACTACATGACAATAAAAGCAACAATTCTCCTATGCTAGGTGGGCATCGATATCTCCCTGGAGCAATAGTTAGCCTCTCTTCTTCTAAGCAAGCAAAAGAAGCTACTATACTAGAGTTCAACAAGGCTTTCCTTAGCCGGCCAGGTAGTGGTGAAAAACCAGGTTCTTCTTGCCACCATGTGGTATATCACTTCTAGTTGGGCCTTCTCATGGGCAGGTTCAATGATTGATCCACAACTTTCTGTGGGCTAGTGAGGACAAATTTGCAGCTAGTTTACTACGATCTTGGGATCATCTTAGACCAACCAGCACTCTGAGACTCAGTCGGTGTTGAAGGCTCGCCGATGGATGCAGAGACACTCCGACGTGGTAGTGGCAGTAGAAAATGAGGTGATGCAAGCTCTGGTGACAAGGGTGCTACAATACCTGAGGTGGTAGATGAAGAGCAGAGAGTGTTGCCGTCATGAGTGCTATCGTCCCAAGTGGCAAAGAAGTCCATTGAGTAAGAAGTCCCATTCACTGTGTGATCTAGATCAGAGTTTGGAGGATCAACTTCATCTTCTGCTACCCGCTACCACCTCAGAGTGCCTTTACATCCACCGATGTAAGCCTTTGACACTGACCACTCTTGTCACTAGAGCCTGCGCACTGATGAAGAGCAAAGAGGGCTGCCTTTTTAAGTGGTGCAAGCTCTGGTAACAAGCGTGCTGCAATACTTGAGGGGTGGTGAGGGCTGGTGTTGTTACATGATGCGGAAGCATTGGGAGTCTTATTTCAGCCCCTAAACACCATCTGGGAACATGTTGATGAAAAAACGCAAACAGAAGAGAGAGAGAGGAGAGAGAGATAGCTGAGAATTCAGTATATTCATATATGTACAAAAAGGTACAAGTCATGGTTGCCCTAGGCATGCCTAAAAGGTAGTAAAATACCTAATCTAACCTATGTCTAGGCCTAGACTAATGATCCACCCAACAAGGATTGAATGCCTAAAACGATGAGCAAGGCTGCCTTTTATAGGAAGGACATGACCATATAAACTAGCCGATTGTTGGTTGACAAGCTTCTTGGACAAAACTTCATCATCATGCTGCAATCGACTGGATATAACCAGTAAAATGTTGATCGATACCCCTCATATTTATCCATAGTCAAATCCCAGCACAAAATAGCAACTCAAGCTCCAAACTTTTGGTTCTGATCTGTCTTTATCTTGTTGCCTCTTCAGGACTAGCTTTGAGATATGCCTGTGCATGTCTTGCACGTGTGACAGTCATCCTCCCGAGTGGTGTTGATGGTGGAGATAGGTAGAGAGAGGGCCAATGTCCCAATGATGTGAAATGGTGAGCAAAGAGGGCTGCTATCCTGAGGTAAACTAGCGGGTGTGCGGTCACGGCATGACACGGTCCACGAGGGGGGTGGGCTCATCGCAAGGCTCTTAGCGAAGTGGGGTCATGGCGCTGCATGGCTCGCCGTGGGGGGTCATCGCACCACTCCTGCTGGCGGGGTCACAGCATGGCAAGGCCCGGGAGGAGGGGGCTCACTACACGGCGGGTGTGGGGTTGCGACATGGCACGACAAGGGCGAGGGCGGGGTCGTGGTGGCATGGCTTTGGGGTTGTGTGACGTCACGGCCGAAGGGAGTGGGCTGATGTCAGCAGATGGCCGGCTAGGATAATGTTGTCGGCATGTTTGTCTGGGTCCTCCATGACCTCATAAACCATATAGTACTCTAGATGATATGGTCTAGACCTCAATGTTAATGTCGTGTTGGAGATATGGTGTTTTGGTTATGGTGGTTATGATGTCCCTAGTCAATGAGCTCGATTAGGGACAGGGTCAGCTAAGGGTCAACAGTGGTTAGTTAGTGTCAGCTGAGTGTCAGGGAGTTGTTTGCATTAGGAGCATTTAGGTAAGCCTTGGGCCATGGCATGGCCACCAGCCCATAAAGGATAGCTTCCAGGCCATAGAGGGCTTGGGCAGCCAATGGGTTGCCCTACACATGCCCATTGGCTGTCGACCAGCATTATAGCCTCCCCATGGGCTGTCGACATAGCAAATACTCTTGCTTGCATATAAGCTAAGCCCATAATTTCATTTAGAGCATCACTCCTCCATAGAGCATAGCTTGCATAAGAATCATGGCTTACATCAGCATTGGAGTAGATCATCATGGCACTGTGGACACATGGGCACTTATTTGAATATGTGTGTGTGTGTGTGTGTGTGTGTGTGTGTGTGAGAGAGAGAGAGAGAGAGAGAGAGAGAGAGAGAGAAGAGTGTGAGCAATAAGGTGTAAGAGTAATGCAACTTTTTAGTCATGGTATATTATGTGGGGAAATTGAGCAATGCTTAATCAAAGTAATAATTTGCACAGGTTTTGTAAGGTTCCTCCCTTTTAAAAATGGGAGAAACACTTAAGATAGTCCGCTAAGTCTTATCTTGGGAAAAAATTTCCTATTCATCGACACCTTGACCCTGTAGAGATTCAAGGATACGATTCATAGGTATGACCTAGCTCTATCCCGCAGGGGGAGCGTGATTTCCTAAACATCAAATCACCCATAGGGCAATTGATCAAAAATTGGGCAACTACTAGACTTGATGTCTAGAGACAACGCTTTTTTCCTCATCTTATGCAAGGCACAGCCGCCGCTGACCTAGTTTTCTAGAATAGAGTTGCCCAAGAACCTAACTATCTAACGTAGGGCTTTCACTTAATCTATTGGAAAGCTACCCGACTAATCGGGTCCACCCATCCGTAGGATGGTGCCGTCAGGGCATTCCATCCTCCCACTTTCCACCCTACTCACGCATCAATTTGTTTTCTAATTAATACTACCACACTGTTTGACATAAATAAGCATATTCCTTAATTAGGGCCCTTCTTTACAAGGTTCGTTATAACAGCCTTCTTACACAATACAATCATACCAAAGACAAGATGCAATTATATAAAAAGTTTATACATGAATCCATTTCCATACAAGCCAATCCGGCTCTCTTATTCTTATTCTGCCGCCGATGATCTAGAATTCGGCCTTCCAGCCTCTACATGCTGGGCAAAACCCTACGGGACCATACACCTCATCGTCGGCCGCTGGCGAGGACTCAAGCCGGCCTGTCGCCCTCTCAGGCTCCATCGCTCGATCCTCCCGCCCCTCAGAGGGATGTCTGCACACTAGGGTGGGCTTATTTACCGCACTAGCCTGGGCCCTCAGAACTAGGCAGCCTCATAATCTCTCGCCTCAATCGGCGATCCTTATTCTCCCAAAGGTATGAGGGATACCTTGGGCCATTCCTCCCGGGCTTTGCTAATGACGCCGCCCGACTACACAAGCACGGAACGGAGTTAGCGTTGAAGCCAAAAGAAATCTTGAATTCCAAAGATAACAACTTCAATGCAATTTTCTAAGTATAGCATTCACAATTCATGAAGATAGCAATTTCAACGCAATTTATCGAAAACAACATCACATAATTCGTAATTTCATATAACTTTTATGTCCTCATTTTAAAAGAAAAAGACACCATTCATTAATACTAATTTAAGGAAAATTCTCTTCTTTTGAAAATTAACCAAGCTAACCTGGCCACCGTTTCCTTGAGGGACTTGAAAAGGGAGGACTGGAGCCGCATTGGGCGCATCTCCCTCCATCTCGTTGTTACGTGCGCCTCTTGAGGCAATATTTTGCCGTCTCCGGGATGAGGCCATCTTAGGCGTCGCCTTGTAGAGCTCGCTGCTGCGATCGAAACGCTTCAGTCGGATCTGAATTCCGAGCTTGTTTGCTCACCGTATGAGCAAAAGAATATGGCGCACGAACCCTCGCTTGAGCCAAAAATCCCTTACTAAAGTCTACGCAAATGGGGGGGGGGGGGGGGGATTGTGAGATGTCCTTAAGGCCAAAGGCAAAAATGTGGAGAGGGCTGGGAGGGGTTGCTGCAAGCCTCTCTATAAGTCTATTCACACGGGGGGGGAGAAGAGTTAAGGACACTAGCCTCTAGCAAGAGGGGGATGGAGGAAAATTGGCTTATCTGAAAAGAGCCAAATGAGGGGGTGTGAGAGAGGTGTCTGAAAAGAGCCAAATGAGGGGGTGTGAGAGGGGTGGCTGCAAGGGGTGGCTGTACTTGCAGCAAGTACGCTACGGCGGTACGGACGGCAGCACAACAGGGCATACGCTACACAGAAATGCGTGCCGAGACTGAGGAGTACCCCGGGGGTTTATATAGCTGAGGGGTGAGGGTACGGGCGCTGCGCAAAGCAGGGACGAAAGGACGGTGTACCTTCAAAGGCTATGGATCAGTGGCCTGCATGGGTCTACAGGAAAGGTACGGTGTCGGTTGTCTGTGAAAGGAGTGGTACGCATGTACCTTATCCGGTCTGGGTGTCCACCTAAGGGTGCGCGTGGACCATACAGTGGGCGGTCGTCCTTTGGTTCTTGGGCGGCCATTGTACGGGCGCCCTAGTAAGTGTGTACGGACCAAATTTTAGGGCGCGGTACCCAAATTTGGGACGTCCGCCTCGATTTGCGTGCCGGACCGCCCCAGGAGGCGAAAAATTTTTTTGTCCGAGAGGTTCTCCTGGTCGCAGGGGTTCAGACCGTTCGTCAATCGGACGTGCGGTCGTGCATTTATTAAGGTTTAAAGGTTGCCGTTTTTTAACTAAAATGATTAAAATTAGCGTATAGGCTTGATCCGGTGTCCGTTTTGGATGCTGTAAAATCCTATATTAGGGTAAAATCGCACACAGATTCCAAATTTGGGCTCAAAATTTGAAGATTCTAAGTAGAAATGACTCAAATAATAAAATCATTGATATTTATACCATAAAAACTCATAATTACATGGACATTTCTTTATTAGTGAAGATGGGTACGTTACAGGTTTATATTCATGTAATAAAGTAGGAACTTTATTCAATAGGGTTAATAATGGGACAAGTCCATGTATAAAAGAGGGGACTTGGACCATGGTTGTAACTTTTGATGATCATTTTTAGAAATGGAAACTTATGTTTCTTGGAGCTCATGGCTTCTCTCTTGGCTTGTGGAAGGCTATTTCCATTCTCTTGGTGAGAGACTAAACACACTTAGCATCATGTTTACATGGTGATTACTCATATTTTTCATGCATTACATCCCTTCATTCCAATTGGTATCAGAGCTCTTGATTTTGATCATGGGCATGCATGGGTTGTTGGGAAAATTTGCTTGAAAATTTGAGTTTCTTTCATTTTTTTTCTCATTTTCTTGTAATTCTTGAGTGATTCTTGACAAATCTTCTCTAATCTTGCTTAATCTCATGGAGATGGTGAGCATTTCATGGAAATTGCTTGAATTTTGAGTGATTTTGACCAATTTTGCCATTTTTGGACCAAATTTTGGATCTCTGGACCAAAAATTTGGGGCAGTCGGGCCAAAACTTAGGGCAAGTGACTAATTGCAATTAACTTTTCTGCTAATCATGTTTAGTAATCATCTTCTTCTTCCTCAAGCTTTCCATAGCCATGGGATGCTCTTCCTTTACCCGTTTTGATGCCAAACCTTAGGGTTTTTGTAGAGCTTCTTGAGATCTTTAGGGAGCAAAAAGAGGCTACGTTTTTCTTCAACAAGAGGCTTCTTCAACATTTTCTACCATTGAAGCTTTTCGGATGACATTGGTGAGTGGTTTGATCAATCCCTTGCAAGTTTGAACCATTTGGTGGAGCTTGGGAATGGATTAGGGTTGGACACATTCAAACTCCCCTAATTTTCAGAAATTAACCATTAAAGCTTGACCATTCACATGCCAATATTGCTTCTCCATGCATTATTGATGGCAATGGTGAAAGGAATTGATTCCACATGAGCTTGGCCAATTCATAGATCACATTTTGGGGGATTTTCTTCATTATGTCTCATTTGGCATGCCATTGATGGAATAGCAAGCTTATGCAATGTTTTTGGAATAGCAAGCTTATGCAATGTTTTTGGAGTCCCTCATGCTCATCTTGATGCCATATGGATACTATGGATGCTATACATAGCCATGCCAATGCTATGTTTTACACATGGGCATAAGAGAGCATAAGTTTTGGAAGCATGCATTTGTCAATATGATGTGAAAGGGATTGTTGGAATGCAATTGCAAATGCCTTGATTGTGGTTAACAATTGCTTATGCAAATGCCATGGTGAGGGCATTGTGAATTGTTGGTTTGTGTTGGAGCTTTTGGATGATGGATTGAGGCATGAGTCCATGCTTTATTGATGAGTTCTAAATTGTAAAAGGGCATGAGTCATGCTCAATACTTGTAAGCCAACAAACTTGTTCTATCATTTTTTATTATCCACATCATTTTGTACCTACACTCACCATTGCTACCACTTCAAGTTTCTATAGAATCTAGCAATGTGTGAGGGTACCTTGGCATTGGTTGGAGAGGCCAAGGGGAGAATGGCTTAAACTCTTTGTGCCGTGATTG
This sequence comes from Cibotium barometz, assembly GCF_041138505.1. NCBI lineage: Eukaryota > Viridiplantae > Streptophyta > Polypodiopsida > Cyatheales > Cibotiaceae > Cibotium > Cibotium barometz. Next base: position 40,379,142 of record NC_141061.1, on the reverse strand, counting down.
CCTTGGTAAAGCGGTACAAAGGGGGATTAGGTACACCGGTGTGAAGAAATGGCCTCAACCTTCACCTTGGAGGAAAACTCGGTGAAGGGGTGAGAAGAGCTTGGCCGGGAGATCGGCAAGCTTCAACGCGCGTCCTCAATAATCCTCACCATTGACTTTGTGGATGCATTTGGGCAATGGGGCCCCTTTTCCGTCATATTGTGTGGATATTGCAAATGCTTTGATGGACAAAGAGTGCATATGATCTTTCATGACATTGTGGGATACAAAGAGTATTGCATTGTGATTTGAGAAGTTGCATTTTCATTTGAGATTTGGTTCCAATTACAAAGGAGACTCTGGCGGAATTTTTCCAACAAGGGAGCCAAACAAGCTTATTGATTAGAGATTTACCCCATGGATACACTTGAAGAGTTATTCACAACTACCAAGGGGAGAAACACCAATCATTTGTAGCCGGATTGAGCTTTGGGACCGAATTTTGAGAATTTCTGGGATTTTACAAAACCCTAATTCAGTCCTAGGGTTTTTGGGATTAGGTCCGAGTGATTACACGACTCTATTCTACTCCTTGAGAGTTTTCAAATGAGCCATAGAACCCCTTAATCGGATATCACAATCTCGGTCAAAGTAGTCATGTTGACTTTCTGGTCAAAGTCAAACAGAATATACTTCCACTTTGACTGAATCAAAATGCTTTTAGGGGTAGATTCTATCTTCCGTTAGCTTTCTATAGAGCCGTCAAAATCCTAATTCCGACATATATTTTGCATTTTAGAGCCAAATTACTACTTTCAGCTGTCCCGCACAAACCCTAAAACAGAGAGTACTTGCCCACACCTAATTCTTACTGTGTTCATTTGGGAGGATAGTAGACACCATTACCTACCCATAGAACCTTCTTTTGTCCAATTCCGACATCATTTGGGCATTCTACCAACATCTTGCATTTCTTCACTATGCCGAAGGGAAGACCACGCAAGGGTGGGGGTGTTGTGCAAGAAATGATCATTGGTGATGAGGACATGGAAGGTAATATGGATGCAAGGGATGAATTCATCAATGAAGACAATGGGGGCAATGTACATAATCAAATTTCTCAAGGGACACAAGCGGCGGTTAACCATGACACCCTCATGCAAATGCTTGTACAACGGTTGGAGACCTTAGACTCCAAGCTTGATTCTCATTTTGAAACATTATCCTCACGGATTGGTGTGATGGAGGACAAGTTTGGGAAGTCTCAAGCACAAGAAAAGCATGGGAATTATGGTGACTATGAGCAAAGAAAAGGCAAGGGCATCTTGAATGAGGATTCCATGAAGGCCGTACAAGAGGATCCATTGGGAGTATCCACTCGTCGGGGATTCATGGCGGATGCACGGAGACCTCTTGTCAAGGACATGTTTCCTCCTTCTTTTCATTCGGGTTTGTCTCACCTCAATGCATCAAAGGGTCCTACCTTTTCTAGGGCAATGCATTCAAGGGAAGAGGATGAGGTGTTTGTGAATGATGAGGAGATTGCACTCGATTGGAATCAAATGTCCTTTGCCCAAAGACAAAGGGATGCTCACGAGAAGTGGATGGAATTGTCGAATATCATCAAGAGGGATTACAAAGACTTTGCACAATTTATGGAGTCATACTCGAAGATGCAAAGATTCAAGCCCTCTACCCAACATGATAACCCATCCCACATATCTTCCAAGGATGTCAAAGACAAAATCTCACTATCAAAGTTCAAAGGTGACGGGTCATCTCCGCAAGAGTTGGAGGAGTGGGCTACCAAGCTTGACACCTATTTCCAACTTTACCCAAAAAGTGAGCGTGATATGGTACAATTTTCCTCCTTACATCTTGAAGATTATGATCATCAATGGTGGAGGCACTTGGTCAAACAAGGGAACACGCCATCAACTTGGGAAGGATTGAAGCGGGAGATGAACTTGGCCTTCACCCTTAGTGCTCGACCGATACCATGAAGAATGGTATGAGCTTTCTCAAAAGGGGATGATGGTGAGAGGTTACATCAAGAGATTTTTGAAGCTTTCAATGTACGTGGAAGGCTTGAGTGAAGACATGAAGATGAAAAAGTTTGTGCATGGGCTTGAACACTTCATCAAGGCGGATGTGTCGGCTCAAAGGCCTAGCTCTCTCAAAGAAGCTATGAGGTTAGCCGAACTCTATGAGCCAAAGTACAAGAGGTCTCAGCCCATGACCTTCACCAAAGACACACTCAAACCAACCACTACTTCTTACAATTTTGGGAAAGGTCCTACCTCTACATTACCATCCTCTAATCCAAGAACTCCTACATCATTTGGGGGTGGACAGCCAAAGAATGGGATACATCAATTTGATGCCAAAAAGAGTAGTGACTTCATGAAGAAGAAGCCCTTTCAACCCTTCAAGAAGACTCAAAGAATGGATGATCCAAAGATTGAGGAGTTGAGAAGCAAAGGGCTATGTTTCAAGTGCAAAGAGAGGTGGTCACCCGGGCATGTGTGCAAATCAAAGAAGATTGTGGCCACTATGATCCTCATGGATGAGGAAGAGAACAAGGATGACTCTCATGACATTGAGGAATGGGAGGATTGCAATGAAGAAGCACATGAGGAGTCACTTGAAGACCATTCTTTCATCACGGAGGATGGTGAGTTTCCGTTTGATCCGGGAGGTGGAGTTAAGGAAAGCCTTGTGGACGGAGACATGCCTACCAATGCAGAAATTTCAGCTTGCATATGCTCTATCTCACAAGAGTTGTTGGCGGGTTGCAAGAACCCAAGCACACTAAGGTTGGTGGGGACCATCAATGGGAGGGTTGCACATATTCTTGTGGATTCCGGGAGCACTCATAGCTTCATCAACTCTCTCAAACTCAACACAAAGAAGTATACATGCTGTAATTTCTGGACAGCTTTGGGAAGGTCTACTATTGGGCCTATTTTTCTACTCCAAAACAAGCTTCATGGCGTATCCTAATGAAAGATTATGATGTGGGCTACATATGGCTGAGTGTACATATCATTTTCAGCCCAATATATGGAGTCTAAATGAAGGATTTTCAAGGGTCTTCATCGACTAGAAGGGCTGTCATAACAGTTCCACTCATACACTTTGGGCTTGAAGCTTTGTGGACTTGTATACATCCGGATTTTCATTGTATATGTGCTTTGGATGTACTTGAGAACTCTTAACCACTTCCCATTGATTACATTAGAGTCTCATACTTTGAGATTGTACATGTTATTGATTTTGAGGACAAAATCTTTGGGAAGGGATGGTTTGTAATAAAGTAGGAACTTTATTCAATAGGGTCAATAATGGGACAAGTCCATGTATAAAAGAGGGGACTTGGACCATGGTTGTAACTTTTGATGATCATTTTTAGAAATGGAAACTTATGTTTCTTGGAGCTCATGGCTTCTCTCTTGGCTTGTGGAAGGCTATTTCCATTCTCTTGGTGAGAGACTAAACACACTTAGGCATCATGTTTACATGGTGATTACTCATATTTTTCATGCATTACATCCCTTCATTCCAATTCAATGGCCAAACCCAAGACACTCACAAAGATGTCAATGACATCCTATTGGCATGCACATATGAAGACAACATCGATGCCTACCGCACAACTCTTCAAAGGAAACAATATGTTTTGGATCTGTATCGAGGCACAATAGTGCATGGCAAGACAAGTCTAGCTGACGCGAATAAAGCGTAGACGAAGCTTTCTGAGGCCATCACTGAGTGGAAACAAACTCAGGTGATTGATTCCACTCAGGAAACAAGAGCTCGTGCGTGCTGAGCTTGCTGATATAGTATAGCAGGCTCAACAAAATGTTTAGGAACTATCAATTTAAAGTACTCTTTTATTATATATTGTTTCTATAGTTTAATGGAACTATTGGCTTTATATCCCCAATAGTCTGATATTATGTTGTTGTTGCCGTTCTTGACATTATGAGATACATTATGTTATTGTTATTGTTGTCATTGGTGGCATTTGGAGTTGTATTTGAGTATGTTATATTTTACTTAGAATGTGTTGATGGTGATTGTGTGCATCTTTTATCTTGCATATATGTACAAGTGGATTGTGAGTGTATGGTTATAGGTTTAGATAGAATCTCCTTCTGCATGTGTATAGATATCCATGGCGGACTCTGGGAAGTCAAGTCTCTTGATAGCCATCAAGAGAGTATTATGGAGTATGGGTTTGAGTAGAGAGGAGATAGAGGGTCACATGGGAGAGTATACTGTGCTGAGCATTGACGAGTTGGAGGCTACCCTCACTTGACTCTCTTGCTCCTTGCGGCCCAACATAGTCCCTGAGGACACCTCTAGATCCATCAGGGTCAACAGAAGGGTCAGGGTCATTTGCTAGAGCTGCTCGAGGATTAGGATCCAGAGCTGGACGTACAGAGAAGAGCAATCAGTTCCTAAAAATCTGGAAAGTTCTCTCAAACTCCAATGGAGGTTTGAAATTGACTGTATTCCTTGCTAAGATCATTTAAGGTCATCGATACCATGTTATCATCATCTACTAGTGATCTAATAGAAGCAAGGGGCCCAAATAATCATTTATACTCAACTTCCCTCTAGTCATATTATGGAGATCCTGCTTCACCTATATCTTCCAAGCTTGAGTGTTTGTATTGTACATCTTCTCCACCCAAGGTGTCCCAAGCCTCCTTAGGCATTTGTACATCCATTATATACACAATCATAGAGGCTATTACACTGACATCAGATAACAACCAATATTGAGATTAACACAAGAAATCACCGTTTGGGAGATTATTTTTATTAAGCCTTACATCAATCCTTTTCATCATGAATTGAAGAGAAAATTGTAATTTTGAACAAGCTTTTTCTATATACTTAAATCTAATAAGTAAATTTTAAAATATTTGAGAAGGTGTTTTTTTCTTCCCTTAATTTGAGAACGTTTTTTTTAGAAATTGAACAAGTTCTAGGTTAAGCCGAACCTATCTTTTTCCTAAACCCTGCAAGAAATAGAAAGGGGAGTGACAAGAGAAGTCGGAAGAGGAAGATATCCAAGAGGAACTCAAATAAGCCATCTCAAGCAGTTAAATTAATGCATAAATTTTGAGGAGAAATAAACCCTAGACAATTAGAGATTTTTTTGCCAAATTTGGTGATCTGGATAACTTGTCTTGTGCCAAGACATTTAGTCTTGGCACAAGATAAAAGAGCAAGTGAGTCCTTGAAGGCTGAGAATGTGGTTTTTGAGACCCTAAAAGCGACCCTAAAAGCGATTACATCTGTTATCCAGGGAGTCCTTTCAAACATCCATGTCAATACCTCATGTGTCTCAAGCCACCATACCTCTTTCTCAGATTGCACACTAAAACTTGGTTTGGTAGTCTTTTCCCATGCACATATCATGGCCTAATTCATGAGCGTAATGCTCATACGTTCCAGCTTCCGACCTTTCACAATTTGGCATTCATCTAGCTTGAGCACAAATGAAAGTGTGCTCCCCAAAACTGTAAATAAACGATAATTTACAATATTCAAAACAAAATAATCGTCTTTATTTTCTACTGAAAAATATGAATAGTAGCAATTGCAAGTTCTCACCTTCTGGTGAAAGACCATAGAACCTCACCATAGCTTGTTGTAGTCTCTCAATATGAACAAAGATGTTATTGTAAACATCATAGTGAAATTCTATACTTGTTGTCTTGATTTTCTTTCTGCTCGACCCTGTCTCTAATGTTAGTGTGCCCTCAACGTGATAAAATTGTCCTATAGCTCGTTACACGTCATCATTATTGATACGCTTGACATTGTGAATCACCTTGAGTGTAGGAAATAAAGTGCCAGTGATTCCTTGTCTTAGAAATGCATCTTTTACAAGGTGACGGATTGCTTAGTACCCTTTCATGCTGATTCCAACCGTATCACAAGCATGTTGAATTAATGAAGAATCGATGGAGATGGTAATCTCGCTCACCACATTGCTGACAAACAGCTTGGCGTATTTTAGGACGATGAGGGTCAGTAATAATTGAGAGAATATCCTTGGTATTCAGAATGGCTTTGACCAAATCCTTCCATCCCTCTTCGTTAGAACCACACACCTCTTGCAAAAAATTCCTGGCAGAACACAAAGCGTATTTTAGGACGATGAGGGTCAGTAATAATTGAGAGAATATCCTTGGTATTCAGAATGGCTTTGACCAAATCCTTCCATCCCTCTTCGTTAGAACCACACACCTCTTGCAAAAAATTCCTGGCAGAACACAAAGCATGACTATTTTGTTTAAATCACTGAAAAGTTTATGTTACTTACTTTGTTGTACAAATCCTTTTCTTCCATGCTCCACCTTTAAATGCAAGAGATTCTATACTAGCCAATGTCTTTTTGCGTTCATCTCACGAGTACCATTTGGCGTTGCTTTGAGTCATTTGATAAGTTCCTCTAGCCTTTGAATCTTTGCATCCTTCTCCACATTCTCTGCGAGGATCTCTTTCATTTTATCTGATGATGTTTTAAGTCCTTGACATTGTAAAAGGTTGAATTGTGATGCTTACAATTGAGATTGGAGAATATAGGTTTGCCAAGCTCCACTTGTAGTAGTCAATCTTCTACAATATCCTAACAAGCCAAGCTCTCCTTCACCAACAAATTGCATAAAAGATGATAAATCACGGAAAGGAGGGTTTGCTCTTAATGGAGGGTCAATTGGATAGAGACGCCAATCAACCCAAAGATCTATATTTTTCTGCTTAGCTATCCTATGAGCTTGGACAGATTGTGCATCAGTAGGATGGGTTTTTTTAGAGATGCCATACTCAGGAATACAAATGTGTAAATCAACCTTCCGTTTTCTAGCATCACAAGGGGCTACACACACAGCTTGCAAAGGCTCCATAGCTAAGTAGAGGAGGAAGAAGCTAAAGCAGAGAGATCCTCAGAAGGGGGAGAGAGAGAGAGAGAGAGAGAGAGAGAGAGAGAGAGAGAGAGAGTGAGAGAGACTATTAAAACTTTGCTGTTGGAGGTTTGTTGTTGGAGGTTTAACACAAATCCGTTTTTCTAAGTAGAAAATGATATTTTTGATATACAAATATACTAACATGTAGTTTTTCATCAAGAAATTACATTTATGAGAAAAATTAAAAAATAATAATTTTTGGGGTCCCCACAATTTCGAGATCTCATGGATGTAGTGGTTCCTGACAGTTAGTTATGTTTATGGGGTTGTGGAGACTTGACAGTTAGTTATGGATGTATTGGCTCCTGACAGGCTTCTGACGTGACCCTTGAATTACAAGCTTTTTGGAGGGAAAAATTTATTTTCATCACCCATATTGGTTGGGTGGTATTTTTTCAACCTCAAAATGTAAAAAAATAAAAGAAAACTTTTTCCTTTTTGGGACCCACCTAAATATGAGAATGTTTTGCTGATGTGGAAGGGAGATATGGTGGGAGTTAATGAGAAAGGAGATTTCAAACTGACAAGAAAGATTTAATTTGAAGATAAAAAAATTCATACATATTGGTTGGGTGGTGTTTTTTCCACCTCAAAATGTAAAAAAAATTAAAAATTAAAAATTTTCACTTTTTGGGGCCCACCTAAATACAAGAATGTTTTGTTGATGTGGAAGGGAGATTGTTAAATTTACAGCAATGTGATGAGCTATGGTGGATCAAATGCTAGAATCAACATAATTAACAAAGAGATTAGATGATAATTAAGACGTGATTAGCTTAATGTAGGCATGGATAATCAAAAACCAGCAAATTCTCATTAGGCCAATGTCTCAATTTATAGGGTTTACATCCAAGCATTTAATCCCACTGATTTCTCCTTGATTCACTCCACCTCTTTTGCTTGATTCTCTCCACCTCTCCAAGAATATCTCCACACCTCCTAAATCTCCTCATGCTACCCTTTATTCTCTCCCAGTAGATACTTCTAACCTTTTCACAAGTTCTCTCACATTTACATATTCTCTTTTACAGCCTCTTGCTAAGGGCTTGTTCCCGCACACACCCTATTCACTTGTATATTTCAACACCTCCCCTCAAGTGAATACTCCTAGCACACCTGGACCCTATACCAAGTTTCCTTCTTACTTGATAGTCTGCGACCAATGCCTCAAGTCCCTAAACTCATAGTCCTTGACACTCTCTCTCTCTATGTGTCCAAGGCTACTACAAGTGCATGCGACCTTGACTAAAGTGCTCACACATACATCTACCACATGGCCTACATCATCGGTGGCTCAAAGGTGGCTTTCCTCTGTTGGGACACGTTACATTGGGTTGTGGGGTTTCACTCTCTCTCTCTCTCAGAAAAGATGATCTGACTCCACTTCCTTAGGAGCCTCCATGAAGTTTGCTGATGTCGTTCCTTCTCCACTGGGTTTGCTATAGCAATCTCTTGCGCCATGTGTCCTGGCTTTCCACAGTTGTGGCAAGTGAAGGTCCTACCTCCTACTCTGCCTCTTCCTCGTCCTCGTCCTCAAGAGAATCCTCCTCGGGTGTGAAGAATGCTTTTTCTTCTCCTGCTGTTGAGTCCAGCCATTTCTTCTCTTTGCCTCTAGTCTCTTGCTCTAGTAGAGCTCCTTCTATCTCGTGTAGCTTCAATTCAGATACATTCTTTTAATGTTACTACAATGTTTTCATATTCACCTTTATCCACACTCTTCAGAAGCACTGCTAGTGCCTCATTATCTTCTACCTTTTTACCAATAGCTGCCAGTTGTTGCTTAATGCTTTTATATCTGTTCAAGTGTGTGATTAAAGGTTCACTTTCCTTCATATCCAATTTGTAGAATTGCATGAACAGATTTATCTTTGAATTTTTAGCTTGTGTACCAAATAATTTATTGAGTTCATCCCATGCATCTTTTGCCCATTGTATCCCTGTGAGATGTGATGAATGATTTCATCATTTAAACTGAGTGCGATAAGTCCCAATGCTTTTTCATTCCTGCTCTTCCACTCATTTTCCCCTCTCACCTCTGGGCATTCATCTCTTCCCTCAACTAGCCCCCACCACAGATTTTTCCTCATGAGCAGATACATGGTTTTTGTCTGCCATGTGTAAAACTGCTCCCCATTAAATTTGGCTATCTCTTGTGCTATACTCATGGGATGATGTGAAGGGGGTCTTACCTCTTGATCCAATTTCAAGATTCAAGGGCAGTGTCTACCCTTTTACAACTCAATCTGGTGTTTAGGTGATGATTACAAACAGATTTATCAGTATAAAACCAAAAATTACATTAAACCAAGGGTAACAAATCTGTACGAAATGGTTGGAGTATCAAACCATCTCCGAATTGCAATCTGAAGTTACAAGGATCTGTATCAGATACCTAATGGTTAATTTGAATCCTCAATTTTACCAAAAAATAGTGATTAGTATTGATTAATTCACTGATTAGGGTGGTTGCAAGATGAGGGTACTCACTTTCGTTCACTCTCTCTAAAATTGGGACATCCATGCATCTCGGGCGGAGTACCTCGATCGTGATAGTGCCGTGAATTAAAAGACGACACGTGCCTCCCGAGCCTAAATCGACATATCTCGATCGAGATGCCAACTAATGCCACGCTAGCAGGTTCGGGTTTCCAGGCGTCATCCATGTCACCAATACATGTCACCGCCACCACATTATCTCGATCGAGATATCTATGCCACTCGGATCCACATCAGGGCCACGCTGTATCCCCCTAGGCATATTTGACTAGCACATCTCCATCGTCCACGTATCATCTCGAACGAGAAATTAACATCAAATCGCGACCATTCATTGTTCGAGGTAATGGGATACAATCTCCACCGTCCCCATATCTCGATCGAGATACTGAGATCAAATCTCAGCCGTCCAAATATCTCGATCGAGATACAGAGATACAATCTGCACCGTCCAAATATCTCGATCGAGATACGTAGATGCAATATCCACCGTTTACGTATCTCGATCGAGATACGTAAACGCAATCTATACCGTCCATTCGTGTACGTTGGAAGATGCGATCTCGGCCGTTTAAATATCTCGATCGAGGTATATAATGAATCTTGACCGTCGAGATACCTTGTCGTGGTAATGCTTTTAAATCGTGGCCGTCCATGTACCTCGAACGAGATAGTAATATCAAATCTCAGCCGTCAATCCTTCCCCAACCCTAAAATTAGGTGTGTATCTTGGCCGTATGTTGCACTAACCCTAATATCGTTAATCTTACAAACCCTAAATTGCATGATGTTACCGAACCTCGATCGAGGTTATAAAACCGGAAAACTTTTTTTTTTGCCTCATTGTCACAAGTCATTTTCACTCTCCTTGCTCTCTTGACATTAGGGGAAGGTTGAGGTCTATAGGGGCCCTTTAAGCTGCCATATTATGATTTTAATGACTTTTTGTTAAAATATTAAGTTTCTTTGACTTTAGATACCTTCTTATTCTTCAAATGGCTAGAAGTTTGAATTTCAAAGTTTCCCGCCAAAATTGAATTTAAAATTGAGTGGGCAAAACCATATCATGTGACATATCTATGGAAAGAGCTCAGGGAGTAGATTCTGGATCTCTAATCTCTGACAAATTTTTGAGCTCATATGTAGAAGTTATGGATGTCCAAAATTTCAAAAACTCCCCCCCACTTTTTGGGAATAAAAAGAACAAAAAGGCATCTTCTAGAGAATCTTTTGACCATATGTAGAAGTTATGGATGTAGAAGTTATGGATGTCCAAAATTTCAAAAACTCCCCCCCACTTTTTGGGAATAAAAAGAACAAAAAGGCATCTTCTAGAGAATCTTTTGACCACCTTTAATCACCCAACATTTTTGTATACATGGCATCACATGATTGGCCCTTTTCCTTAATAACCTTTTAATCACATGGCATCTTAAAGGGCCCCTATAGACCTCAACCTTCCCCTAATGTTTGGATTAGCATTAGTGAGCCCATTAGCATTGTTTTATAGCTTCATTAGTGCTACTTAGCACTAAGCATTAGACCCTTCACATTAGACCCTTCACATTGGACCCTTTACATTTGGCTTAGGTTTTAGCATGGAGTCACACGAGGAGGGCCGCTCATCTATTGCGGACCTCATCGCGGAGATAGACCGCGAGTTAGCGGCTATCCGTAGGAGTGCTAGAGACACTCCGTCTACATTACATATCGTGGTGGCAGAGACTTGGAGGCGATGCTTGCGTCCCTTCGTAGCCTTCACGATATTGTTTATGTAGATGAGTGGATAGCCCACCATCGCACTGCTCCTGTGTCACATGGCCTGACATATCGTCAGGTCTGTGATCTTGCTCCTATTAGGGATGGAGCCTACCTAGATCTTTTCCTCAATAGTCGTGAGATGAGGCCTGGGGCGGGCAAGCCCCTCACTATTTCGCGGTGTTCGCATCCTCGTATGGCGGCACTATCTACTATAGTCGATATGTTGCCGCATATGGGAGGATGCCGAACAACCGCCAGATTCCCATATACTTCGCAAAGCAGTTATATGCGGAGTTTGTCTTAAGGGAGGAGGTGGATTACACCAGCCATCGTCCAGGTGGTGGTGCTGGCCGAGGCCGTCTCCAGGACCAGGGTAGGCGGCCTCCACCAGCCCTTCGTGTAGCGCCTACCACAAATCCTTCATTTGTGCCATTGACAGTAGAGGCTCTTGGCACCCAGGTCGGCATTGACGTACGGAGTACCATCACGGAGAGCATCCAGCACGTGGTGCGCCTGTTCTCATGATCTATACCGATGTGACAGATGTCGAGGTATTTACATATATATTACGTCTTAAGTTTTTTTGGTCATTTATCTACATGTTTATATATACTTTTCTATATTTTTACATGAGCAGCATGGTTGATTGTGTCACGTAGGTTCCCACACCTACCACTGAGAGGCTCACTCAGGAGTTGGTAGAGGCGAGAGCGGAGATTGACCGCCTCAGAGCTGCATTACAGATGGCAGATGCAGCTACTGCAGAGGCACAGCATCTGAGTCCGACATCCAGCGCAGGTAGGTTTCTCTTGCACGTAAAAGAGTTATAATTAAGGTCCTAAGTTATAAATTTCTTTAAGTAATACCTAATGAGAGACTAATCAATTATTTTAATGCTTTGCTTTTTTGCGTAGGCTTGGACCGAGGTAGAGAGCTCCAGAGAGCTGAGGCACAGCATCATCAGATTATGGAGCAGATTGCCCAGCACAGGGCAGAGCAGCTGATGCTGCATGTTCGAGAGTTTTGTAGATCCTCGGACGTGACAGTGCCTTACCTACCTTTATATCCACGGCCTGTTCACAGAGGTTTTTCGACGACCTCTCCCGCAGGATGCACCAACCTTCCTACGTGATGCATGCTGCTCTTTATGTATCGAGGACATTGATAGTACAGGTGGATATGCCCTAGGATGTGGACATATTTTCCACTTGTCTTGCATCACCCAGGAGCTAGTCCGGTTCTCAGCATGCCCCTCCTACCGTGCACGCGTCGACCTAGCGACGTACAGGGTATTGGGCATCGATGATCTTCACCCAGGCCTCGTTCGAGTAGATGCCAGGACTGGCAGGCCTGTCGACTTTACATCAGCTATGGACTTGGGACTCGACGCCTTCGACGATAGAGCCCAGGAGCCTGAGGTGCCTCCTGAGATAGAGTGGAGCTCACATGAGTTCGACGCTTACCAGAGAGTCCTACATGAGAGCCAGGTCACAGCATATGAGCGCGTGGGTGGTGCTGGCCCTAGTGGCACCGCGGGTGATGGTGCTAGCAGCAGTGCTGCTTCTCATGAGCAGCGTGTCCTTACAGCAGAGGAGCTTACACGAGCAGAGTGGCAGACACGTACCATTGCAGATTATAGATTTTGGGTTTACAGACAGAGGCGTGTTGCATTAGCACGACGTAGAGAGAGAGAGAGAGGGCCATAGCAGCTTTTGGGACTCGTGAGCTCCCGAGTACACCAGCACCAGCTCACGATCCTGCCTTTGAGGCAGACCTCCCCGCAGACATTCGACGACCCCCGCAGCCGGCACAGCCTCCTCGATGTGCACAGCAGCCTCGACGCGCACGCAGTTAGAGATGACAATTTTGATTGGGTTGCTGTTGATAGTGACTAAACTCAGACTAGCTGGGTTAGCTCACTTACATTGTACTTAGATTTTTGGGCAGTGAGACTAACCTCAGACTAGCTGGGGTAGCTCATTTTCATTCTGATGTACTTATTTGATGTTTATATCATTATGAGTTTTTTCATTATTGAGTATCATTACATTTTAGTTGATGTTCTTGATTTTATTATATTTTTTAACACTTTGGCTATCATATTGTTTGTTGAAAATCTCCATGCCATCGTACCCAAACATGCTCTGATGGGGGGACCAAACTTTGCAAGCATGGGGGGGCACCCACCCCCACATGCTCTCGCAAAGTTTGGTCACAATCAGAGCATGTTTGGATTGATAATTAGCGCCCAGTGCGGGTTTTTGAAGTCTCTTGGTGCTTAAGAGGCCATGGAAAATCCGGGCCTTCCCCATACCATCGTACCTAAACATGCTCCGATGGGGACCAAACTTTGCAAGCATGTGGGGGTGGGTCCCCCCCACATGCTTGCAAAGTCTGGTCCCCATCAGAGCATGTTTGGATTGGTAATTAGCGCCCAGTCCGGATTTTTCAAGTCTCTTGGTGCTTAAGAGGCCATGGAAAATCCGGGCCTTCCCCATACCATCGTACCCAAACATGCTCCCCCCGATGGGGACCAGACTTTGCAAGCATGTGGGGGTGGGTCCCCCCCACATGCTTGCAAAGTTTGGTCACAATCAGAGCATGTTTGGTCACAATCAGAGCATGTTTGGATTGGTAATTAGCGCCCAATGCGGGTTTTTCAAGTCTCTTGGTGCTTAAGAGGCCATGGAAAATCCGGGCCTTCCCCATACCATCGTACCCAAACATGCTCCGATAGGGACCAAACTTTGCAAGCATGTGGGGGGGGCCACCCCCACATGCTTGCAAAGTTTGGTCACAATCAGAGCATGTTTGGATTGGTGATTAGCGCCCAGTCCGGATTTTTCAAGTCTCTTGGTGCTTAAGAGGCCATGGAAAATCCGGGCCTTCCCCATACCATCGTACCCAAACATGCTCCGATAGGGACCAAACTTTGCAAGCATGTGGGGGGGGCCACCCCCACATGCTTGCAAAGTTTGGTCACAATCAGAGCATGTTTGGATTGGTGATTAGCGCCCAATCCGGATTTTTCAAGTCTCTTGGTGCTTAAGAGGCCATGGAAAATCCGGGCCTTTCCCATACCATGTTTGGATTGGTGATTAGCGCCCAGTCCGGAATTTTCAAGTCTCTTGGTGCTTAAGAGGCCATGGAAAATCCGGGCCTTCCCCATACCATCGTACCCAAACATGCTCCGATAGGGACCAAACTTTGCAAGCATGTGGGGGGGGCCACCCCCACATGCTTGCAAAGTTTGGTCACAATCAGAGCATGTTTGGATTGGTGATTAGCGCCCAGTCTGGATTTTTCAAGTCTCTTGGTGCTTAAGAGGCCATGGAAAATCCGGGCCTTCCCCATACCATCGTACCCAAACATGCTCCGATGGGGACCAAACTTTGCAAGCATGTGGGGGTGGGTCCCCCCCACATGCTTGCAAAGTTTGGTCACAATCAGAGCATGTTTGGATTGGTAATTAGCGCCCAGTGCCGGTCCCCCCCACATGCTTGCAAAGTTTGGTCACAATCAGAGCATGTTTGGATTGGTAATTAGCGCCCAGTGCGGGTTTTTCAAGTCTCTTGGTGCTTAAGAGGCCATGGAAAATCCGGGCCTTCCCCATACCATCGTACCCAAACATGCTCCGATGGGGACCAAACTTTGCAACAAGCATGTGGGGGTGGGTCTCCCCCACATGCTTGCAAAGTTTGGTCACAATCAGAGCATGTTTGGATTGGTAATTAGTGCCCAGTGCGGGTTTTTCAAGTCTCTTGGTACTTAAGAGGCCATGGAAAATCCGGGCCTTCCCCATACCATCGTACCCAAACATGCTCCGATAGGGACCAAACTTTGCAAGCATGGGGGGGCACCCACCCCCACATGCTTGCAAAGTTTGGTCACAATCAGAGCATGTTTGGATTGGTAATTAGTGCCCAGTCCGGGTTTTTGAAGTCTGTTGGTGCTTAAGAGGCCATGGAAAATCCGGGCCTTCCCCATACCATCGTACCCAAACATGCTCCGATGGGGACCAAACTTTGCAAGCATGTGGGGGTGGGTTCCCCCCACATGCTTGCAAAGTTTGGTCACAATCAGAGCATGTTTGGATTGGTAATTAGTGCCCAGTCCGGATTTTTCAAGTCTCTTGGTGCTTAAGAGGCCATGGAGAATCCGGGCCTTCCCCATACCATCGTACCCAAACATACTCCGATAGGGACCAAACTTTGCAAGCATGTGGGGGTGGGTCCCCCCCACATGCTTCCAAAGTTTGGTCACAATCAGAGCATGTTTGGATTGGTAATTGGCGCCCAGTGCGGGTTTTTGAAGTCTCTTGGTGCTTAAGAGGCCATGGAAAATCCGGGCCTTCCCCATACCATCCTACCCAAACATGCTCCGATGGGGGACCAAACTTTGCAAGCATGTGGGGGTGGGTCCCCCCCACATGCTTGCAAAGTTTGGTCCTCATCGGAGCATGTTTGTGTACGATGGTATGGGGAAGGCCTGGATTTTCCATGGCCTCTTGAGCGACCCACCCCCACATGCTTGCAAAGTTTGGTCCCCATCGGAGCATGTTTGGGTACGATGGTATGGGGAAGGCCCGGATTTTCCATGGCCTCTTGAGCACCAAGAGACTTGAAAAATCCGGACTGGGCGCTAATTACCAATCCAAACATGCTCCGATTGTGACCAAACTTTGCAAGCATGTGGGAGTGGGCCCCCCCCATGCTTGCAAAGTTTGGTCCCCATCGGAGCATGTTTGGGTGCGATGGTATGGGGAAGGCCTGGATTTTCCATGGCCTCTTGAGCACCAAGAGACTTGAAAAATCCGGACTGGGCGCTAATTACCAATCCAAACATGCTCTGATTGTGACCAAACTTTGCAAGCATGTGGGGGTGGGTCCCCCCCCCATGCTTGCAAAGTTTGGTCCCCATCGGAGCATGTTTGGGTGCGATGGTATGGGAAAGGCCTGGATTTTCCATGGCCTCTTGAGCACCAAGAGACTTGAAAAATCCGGACTGGGCGCTAATTACCAATCCAAACATGCTCTGATTGTGACCAAACTTTGCAAGCATGTGGGGGTGGGCCCCCTCCCCATGCTTGCAAAGTTTGGTCCCCAACCATCAGAGCATGTTTGGGTACGATGGCATGGAGATTTTCAACAAACAATATGATAGCCAAAGTGTTAAAAAATATAATAAAATCAAGAACATCAACTAAAATGTAATGATACTCAACAATGAGAAAACTCATAATGATATAAACATCAAATAAGTACATCAGAATGAAAATGAGCTACCCCAGCTAGTCTGAGGTTAGTCACTGCGCCCAAAAATCTAAGTACAATGTAAGTGAGCTAACCCAGCTAGTCTGAGTCTAGTCACTATCAAGATAGAGATCTAGTCAGCAGCACCCTCTCTAGCTCTCAACTGCTCTAGAATGCTCTCATGGTCATCCACTCGAAGCCGAAAACGAGGGTGAGAACTGTGTTTTTGGCTCTGTACTCGAACAAGAGTGAGCCTGGTAGCAACCACTAGATGAGAGAACTGAAATGCCTCTAACTCCCACTTCCACTGTGCTGGAACTCAAGACTCCCCCGATGAAGTCGAATCTGCTGGTAGAACCGGCCTGCCACAATCATGCTATGGGCGTCATAAGAAAACCCATGATCATCCACTGTATCCTGGTCAAGCATGCACTTTGGCCTAGTGCAACTCATCAGATAGTAATCTACTCCCTCGCTATTTCCCTCACTGGCAATAACAGCAAATACATCACCCTCCTGTAGCAAATCTGTCAGGTCATCATAACTGACCATGAACGCAGGACCTGTGTGCTCATCAGACACCACTGATGTGAAGGATGCTCGGGGGAGAGGAATGTCTATATCCATGCATCTGCCCATCCTCTCGAGGCACAATGTGACCAATCGCCATCCATACATGCTCCACAGAAGCATGCAAACCGTCGTGTGTAAATCGTGGGGGCCGCCATGCACGTGCTCCTGATGGAATGTAAGCCCAAGGTGCCAGGTACTATGTCACAATCATGGGAGGCTCTACGGTCAATCATGCCACCATCCACATGCCAAAAAAATCTCCTGACAATCCGAGCATCACGTTTGGGGTACGATGATGCTGCACTCCCACACAAATGTTGGGAGCACCACTCGACTACGTGGCCCGCATCTCTGAACCACTGAGCATCCTGTCTCGCAGCAGCTGATGACGCCTCAAGGCACGTTTCACACACGCGCCCGCACCATCATGCTCTCCCTTCCCGTGACCAGTCTCAAAGAATGACCAAATCACTGGGATACTAGACTGCACATGCCACCTATAAATCCATAAAAGATAGTCTTAGTTATTGTTTTCTTTAAGATGTTCTAGTGAATTTAGTTTAATTGTAAATGTAAGAAAGCCATAAGTACTACCTGTAGAGCCAATAGAATTGACATGATGACTTGAACTGTGCGCCACAACCATCCGACCAAACCCATCGCTGGACATGTCTGATCCCACAATCTCCTAAAAAATCGTCATGGAGACGAAAACAGTGTTGCACAAAATGTGCATCATGTGAACGATCATCACTGATATAGAAATGATACTCTCGAATAATGACACGGGTCTCGGGGATACTCGCTATCCCATCTACGTGAGCCTCTGCATGTCGATAGCTAATGTGGACCAAAATAGCAACCTGGTGAGGTAAGCAATACATACGTTTAGGACACAAAAAATCAATTAAGTAATGTAGCTCAAACATAAAACAAATATTACAAAATATAACCATTACCTGCTCTGAGAAGTAATACTCAGATTGTATCTCCTGAAAAGGTGTGAAAGTGTAGTTCTCTGCAAAATCAATCACAGAGACGACCACACCAATAGGAAACTCTGCTAGGCATGCTCGGAACTGACGATCCTGCCACTTGGCACAATGACTGTGCCGTATGTAGGGGTAGATCTGCTCCCTAAATGTGGCTGTGAAGTGACAACGTGGTGTATGTTTGTCCACGAGCTGCAACTTCCTGGACTGTCCACCACTCTGGAGCTGGTGTGTCACATACTCATAACGTTGCCATGCCACTATCTCTTGGTCACTTGCATCAAGATCTACCATCTGTAGATGTGCAAGTGAACCACATGATGTGCAAATTGCTCTCCACACAAGGCATCCTATGGAACTGGGCATCCTCCGTGCGTGCACACAAAAGAGAGTGGATGAAATCACATGGACTACGAGGCAACTCTCTATGCCCACTAAGAGAACGGAACACATCATAAAAAAGTTTGAACTCAACATGGTAGCGACAACAACATGTGTCACGCTGACGTGATTTTGCCCAATTTTAAGCTCTGGATACGAAGCCACAAACTGAGAATACAACTCAGTTTGGATCATTTCAAGAAAGCAAGCACCGTGCTCAATGAACACTCCTCTTGTCACTCTCTTACGCAAAGCTTTCTTGAAAACTGGCGATGCACGACAATTCTCCTCCCAAAAACTTTCTATCAAGGTTCTAGTGGTTTCATCTAGTAGGCGATCATGCCTAGCTACACGACCACTACTCGCCCACATAGCACCAACCTCATTGGCATCTAAATTTTGTCACCTAATAGACCCAACTCTAAGTGCGTGTGGTGCTATGGAAAGGATGCGAGATGTGGCACTAACCTTACCCTTCATTTGGGAGCTACTTATTGGCTGCCCACAATAGCCCGTCAAGCAGCCAAAGCGTCCGCAAAGTTCCTCTTCTTGTTAACTATATAGGAATGACGAACACTTTGTAGCACCGCCATGCCAGCTCTCCTCTCTCTTCGACCTCCAATGTCGGAAAGCGCCCTGCAGTTGGCCATGTTGGGCAGCAGATCAATCAAAGCATCAAGCACACATGCCTGTGATGAAGACGTGAGGTCTTTGAAATAGGAATGGAAGATTGCATGGGCACGACGATGTGCCCCTGACTTTGATAGTTCTTTCCTATCCACACACGAAGGGCGCCCAAAGGAGGGGGGGTGGGTTCTTGTAGAAGAGAGGACTCAAGAAGGGCGGGTTCATGTGGATTATCTAAACTAAGGGATAGTGGGGGGGAAGAGGGCGAAGGGAGAGGAAGTGGAAGAGGAGGAGCAAGACTTGGATCATCGCCAACGGAAGGTGTTGCTCGTTGACGTGCTCTCCACTCTCTCTTTCTCTCACGAACTACCCTTCTCCTCTCCTCCTCTTGAACTTGGTGGATGGGGGGGAGTCTAGTCCTATCACGTTTCCGACTCCTACGACTTTGAGAACCCATTCTCAAGGAAGCTAAGAGAGAAAATATTATAAAGGCTCAATGATGGGATAGTACTAGAGATAAGTGTGGGATAGTACTAGAGATGTGTGATTATATAGGAAAAATAGGTTATCCACTTCAAATCTCATTGGATTTCCTATCTAAGATTGATTGGATAACTAAGATAAATATAAAGATAATTAAAGATAAATTATTATCCACTTAAAAATTAATATTATTTATAATATTTATTAACAAGTCTAAATATTTATCATTACTAGATATATAAATATATCTTTAAAGATATCTTTTATTTTATAATTATATAACTGCTTTTTTTAAATAAAGTATTTTTTTCAAATTTTATTCAAAGGTTTATTCTACATAAAAAAATTTTAAAAAATATAAAATTAAAAAATTTATTTTTTTTAAATTAAGAATATGATCTTTAATAATATTTTTATTGATCTAATCCCAAAATATAATCCTTTAAAATTAGTGATTTTAAATTCTTTTATTTAATAAGTTACATATATTTTATTATTTAAATTTCTATATTCTATTTCTCTAAATTACTAAATTAACTTTTCCAAAAATATGTTTTTGAAAAAAGAGGGGAGGTGGGAAGGAGATGCCACGTGTCACAAGCGTGCATGACACGTGGCATTCTCTTGACATGTGGCACTATTATGGTTGATGTGGCAATTCCATGATGTGGCATGCCATGTCACCATGTGCGAGGTGGCATGCAAAGGTGGCAAGATGATGTGGCATTAATGATGACTAGGATGATGAGGTGGGGAGTCAACTAGGTTGACCATGTTGACATGGAGGGTGGAGGTGGCAAGCTGAGGTGGCAAGCTACTTATGTGGATCCTCTCGATGCTCACGTGGACATAAAGTGGCATGCATATATAAGGTTTGTGCCTACCCAAGCCTCGCACATGGAATGAAACCTAAGCTGTGAAGTTTACCAAGCCTAGATTTCCAAACCTAACTAGGATTGGTTTTAGACTTGAAAAGGGGAGAGTGGACACAATATGGAAATTTTCACTTGGGAGGATTGAAAATGGACCTTCCCATACTCAAATCAAGCTAATTTTTTTTTAATAAATTCATGGCAACAAGAGTTTTGATCCCTTGAGTTTTTAGATTGAAAGATTCAATATTTAATTTTCTAGAATTAAATTACTATTGATTTAATGGGCCTCTGACAGTCATAATAAATTTTCCAAAGTAAATCTATAAAAATCAAACCGTTAGATTTGTAATTTTACCTTATACCCACATTATACTAATCTTTTCCAATCTAATCATCAATAGATCCATATAATTTGAGCATTTTAAATGGTAGATGTGGTGGGAGGATAAAATAGTATGTTTTTTAACAATTTTAATATCTTTTAAATAATATAGAAAATAGTAGAACACATCAAAAATTACTCGATAAATCAAGTTAAGCTCTATGTTATTTGTATTTGTGGTATGCAAAGTGGGAACATCATATGAGTAATAATGTAAAAGTTATAGGCAATTTACTCACATTCACTATACCTGTCTAAACCTAGGACAGGGCCTGTATACAAACTTGGTTCCCAAAGAAAAGGGGATTTGCAATTATTGGATATTCGATCAGATTATAGTTTTAGGTGCCCAACTTTGCATATGATGTTTCATTAGAAGACCTTGAAGTGAAACTCCTTGGCTAACTATGAGAGATTGGCTATTCTTCTTGAAAAAATGCCTGTTTTCCAGCTAAAGCCAAGGGCGCCCAATGACATGAAACTAGATAACCTCATCTTGCAACCACCCATTAGCAAATTAATCCTCTATTTTGTGTGCTAAAAACAGAGTATGCGGGGAGTCCAGATCTAAGGCCTTAGAGTTCAAATGAGCTCAAATCCTTTCAAGGCCATCAATAGCAATTAGTCTAGTAGAGGATTAAGCCAAGAAACACAAGATTTGACCAAACATTGAATGCTTAATCTCTGTTTTACCAAAGTCACTTGTAGATTTGATGAAGAGCTTGGATCTCACTGTAGACTTGATCAAATCAAAATCTGTCTTCATCAGCTTGTAGATCACCCTTGAAAACCCCTAGGGCCAATAGGAATTAGAGCAATTTGATCTGGAGCAGCAGAGATCTCATTTCTCCTTCAAAAATGTGGCGCCAACGATTTAGCAAAAATTGGCAGCTACGCTTGGCGGTTTGCAATTTTGTTTGAATGGGCTCTGTGGGGAGGCTGGCTATGCTTGCCTAGAAGCACTTGCCCTAATGTTGCGCCTGAAGGGAGATCAAGCCCCTCCACTGGCTGGGGGTGCAGAGAGCTATTTGAAAAGAGGTAAAAATCTTAATTATATACTAATCCTAATTAGCCAAGTGATTAGCAAGATAATGGGCTCACAAATTGATGGATTCTAGGCTAGGCTCTAATACCATGTTAAATTTGCAGCAATGTGATGAGCTATGGTGGATCAAATGCTAGAATCAACATCATTAACAAAGAGATTAGATGATAATTAAGATGTGATTAGTGAGCAATTAACTGATAACTTAATGTAGGCATGGATAATCAAAAACCAGCAAATTCTCATTAGGTCGATGCCTCAATTTATAGGGTTTACATCCAAGCATCTAATCCCACTAATTTCTCATTGATTCACTCCACCTCTTTTGCTTGATTCTCTCCACCTCTCCCAGAATATCTCCACACCTCCTAAATCTCCTCATGCTACCCTTTATTCTCTCCCAGTAGATACTTCTCATCTTTTCACAGGTTCTCTCACATTTACAGATTCTCTTTTACAGCCTCTTGCTAAAGGCTTGTTCCCGCACACACCCTATTCACTTGTATATTTCAACAGATATATGGTGGGACTTAATGAGAAAGGAGATTTCAAACTGACAAGAAGGATTCAATTTGTAGAGAGTGAAGATAAAAAATTCAAAAAGTAAGAGAGAAAGTATGAGAAAAGTCAAAAAGTAAGAGAGAGAGTATGAGAATATTCCCTTTAAAAAGTGAAACTAGGGGGGTATGGCTAATGTAGCAAGGCAAAAAATAGGGGTCATCATAGCCTGTGTCTCCCTTAAGCCTAGCTTTTTAAGCTCTAATCCCTTAAAATTAGGAATCTTTAGGAGGCCCTTTTTGGGTCCAAAAAATTCCTAATGAAGTCTAAACAAATAATGAGGTTGATGTAATGACATACGTTGGTGAAATGGAGGTCAATAGGCAAGCCAAAGATATAGGAGAGCAATGCGACGTTGATTGCCAATGGAGTACAAAAATTTCCCAAGGGTAGCAGCCATATTGGATGGAGATTCAAGTGTAAATGTCATTACGATATGAAACCATAAGTGGGGTCGACCACCACTTGAGAATCTAGGTATAGTCATCAAAATTTCCCAAGGGTAGCAGCCATCTTGGTTGGGGATTCAAGTGTAAATGTCGTCACATAAGATATAAACCATAAGTGGAGTCGACCACCACTTGAGATATACCTAAATGAATCCGAGAATGTGCCCAAATTCACCTTATAAGAAAGTGCAATTTATAACCTCATGGTAGTCATCCACAAGACAATAAACCATAGGCTCCATCATGCATAGTATGGACTAGATACTACGACATCCCCACTAACGTCATCAGTGCCCAATAGTGGGTGTAGAACTTGGTATCAATATATGCTCCCACACCCCCCCCACCCCACACACACACACACACATAAGAGCATACATTCATACAAAGGTATGTGAACTAGCACTAAGGGATCATAACAAATAGAAAGAATTATTACAACAAAAAGGTAGTTGATAGGACATATGCACCACTAAAGATAGAAAGAATTAACACAATATCAATTGGCCGCAACTTGGACAAAAACTTTACAATGTGAAATTTGCATGTCCGCCGTTAATACAGCATAAAGATATACCTAGATGAATCCAGGAACATGCCCAAATTCACCTTATAAAAAAGTGCAATTTATAACCTCATGGTAGTCATCCACAAGACAATAAACCATCAACTCCATCATGCATAGTATGGACTAGATACTATGACATCCCATCAAAATAGCCACCAACCAAGCGAAGGTACGACCACTTGTAGTTTGATTTGAATGTGCCAATTAAGATTACAAGTCTAAGGTGCACAATTCTTTTGGTGGTTTTGCCAAAGTCACAATTTCGTCCATCATTTGGTGCAATTTTGGCTTAAACAGCAATGACAATACATGCTTGGGGCAAAAAGTTCTCATAGTAGTGATGAAGACATGTTATAATTTATGCATCTCAGTGTATTTGGGGTTGTCCCATTTATTGGGTATTTTAGTCTTTTTCTCCTATTTTAGTAGTTGTGGAGCTGTTGGCCAACTCTATGGGCAGTCGGCCAGCTTCCCCACTGTGCACTTTCCTATCCATTCCTTGCACAAGTTCAACATTCTCGTGCTAGCTATTGCCATTGTAAAGCTTCAATCTATTATAAAAGGTGATCTTGTCCACAAGCTCTCTCTACTCTCTCGAGTTTTGTTTAAGCTTCCGCTTGTGCATTCCCCAACATGGTATCACTCGCTTAGGTTCAGGCTGCTCCACCATTCTGCAAATCTACCCGCCATCTCTTTTTGGTGCCTTGTGTTTTCTTCCATAGTTCCTTCTGGCTACAGATCACTCCCAAATAGTGGTTGTGTTTCACCATTCTGCGGTCTAGTCAGCCCTCTTCTTGCTGTCGACCAATCTTCTTGGCTGCGTTTTCTTCTACAGAGGCAAGCTGTGAAGTTTCTTGGCTGTATTTTTTCTATAGAGGCAAGCGTTGGAGTTTTGGGCGTGTTTTCTACTCCGGCATCAATTGTTGTGGTGAGTTCTTTCGCATGTGGTGTTGCCAGACAAGTGATTGTACATCATCTTCTTCCTCCACGAGTCCCTACCCTTCCGGTAGGAGGTTCCCGGTGGTTTCTTGGATTGTTTTGCTGTTGTCCAGTCTCTTTCTCTCTCAGGTTTGAGAGGGAGTTGATTGTTCCTGGCTGAATGGAAAACTCCGAAAAAAGCTACTACATGCAGTTCCCCCCCATGAGCTTCCAACCAGAGCAGGCTTGTAGGCGGGAGAGGGGGCTGATGCCAGTCATTGTTGTAGATGTAGTGATAGCGAAACATAGCTCTAATGAATTATGGTTGATTGGACGCAAATACGAGGTTGTGTGAGATTGTGTTTGGGATGTACATACTTGTTTGTAATGCCTAAAAACATGTTTTTGTTTTTTCTTCCATGTAAAATCAACTGCCTTGCACCAAGCCTCCTCCCATGCACCAACAAGCCTCTACACTGTGGCATACTCCAATGGAGATGCAAGACAGCCATAAAGCAGAAAGGCTGACCTTAGCAGGTGACAAGACTCATTAATGCCAAATTTAACCAGTGGGAAATTACAATATCAGCGGCAACAGAAAAGCAGGCGCACACGTAAAAAAACAGCAAGACGCAATAGTGGAAAAGACATCAGGCCGGGCACAGGTCATAAAATACTGCGTCCCAACAAAAGCTAAGCCCTCGATGCAACGGAACAGAACCACAGAAAGAAGAGATCGCACTGATCAGCTAGAAGCCTACAGAGACGAAAGGGGATGGAGACATTCTCTTCACTGTCACCCGAGAGAGACGAACGGGGACGGAAACATAACACAAACGGGAAGACAAACAACAGCAAAAAATGAAAGCAAAAGACCAGAGGAACAGATGACAGCTACATATGGAAGCAGAAAACTAATAGGACACACGGACAACAGCAACAGACGGAGGTAAAAGATCAGATAGACGCACCGCGGCAGCAGAAGACCGGATGGACAACGGCAACAGACGGAAGCGAAAAACCGGACGGACGGACGGACAACGGCAACAGACGGAAGAGGCAGCAACCGACAGAAGCAGTAGACCGGATTCATGCTCGTCTTTGGTGATGGCGGGGTGAAGGGTTAGTGTGAATAAAAGAGGCGGATGAAGACGGAAACGCCAGATCAGAAGGACGGACGTGCGGAAGCAACGGACATACGGACGGCTGAAGGCACCAGACGGAATCAGCAGACCAGAAGGACGGGTGGCAGCATGAGACAGAAACAAAAGACCAGACGGACGGGTCGGCAGCACCAGACGTAAACAGAAGACCAGAATTACGAACGGACGGCAGCAACAGATGGAATCAGAGGGACGGGCAGAAGAGAACGAACAGACGGGGACGTACCTGGACGACGTAGACGATAGCCGGAGAGGTTGGAAATGGCGCTGATGCGAACCGTGTGAAAATTGGAGATTATAGTAGGAGATTCCAGGGGCCCATACCTAAACGAGAACGTTGGATGCCGCAACATCGGACGGTAAGAAAGCGGAGGATCTGAAGCGTTGGCGGTGAGATCAAGCGGTGAGGAGGATTAGGGTTTGGAAGGAAAATCACACGTCCACATTTACATGTGGTGGTTGGTTGTGTTTCTCTATTTGTTAGCCATTCCCTTCTCAGACAATGAACCTGCTCCAACGGGTTCTCCAATTTCTTCTTTTTGATCTTGACTTGAATTTGAAAGTACTACTACTCTAATGACATTGCTTGCACATGGGGAGAATAGAACCCGTACCCTTGGGACCCTCGATCTCTAACCTTACCATTTCACGATGACGCAATAGGGAGATTTTTAAGATGTGGGCCACCCTACTGCATAGGTTTCTCAAACAACATAAGAAAATCCAATGAATAGGTGGCCCCCTCTGTTGTTGCAGGGTTTCAAAATCCCTCAGTTGCGAACTAAGCATTGCGAGCTTAGTAGTATGGGAGAGCAGTCTACTAAGTTCGCATTGCTTTAGGTTACAACCAAGTCGGCCAACATGGAAAATACTTTTGAGTAGCTAGAAGTTAGCTTTGCTCTAACACAACCATCGTGTATGTGGAAACTAGGCTTGAGTTTAGTAAAATGACCTTACATACTTCTAGCAACAAAAAAGTCATTGGAGTTAAGAATTTGGTGATTGGTACATAAATAGAAATGAGTCGAGAGAGCTAAGGGTGAACAAGAAAAAAAGGTGGATGATAATGCTTAGAGTTTAAGCAATATAACATATGCTTGTTTGACACCAATTTTCTCCTTCTAGAGTTATTTCTAAGCTTTATACTTTTAACTCTTCAGCTCCTAATATTGTTTACACTTATGTGCGTGTTATATACGATGCAACAATATGCTAGTATGGTATGCTTCATGCTATATTTGCATAAAACTTACATTCAAAAAAGTATAAAATTTGTATATAGAAGCTTTAATAAGAGGTGATTTGCTGCTATGTAGGTGAACATAGACTACTTGCTTTTTATTTGAAGTACCTTACCATACTACTTGCTTTCTATAGTAAGGTATGCTTTATGTTATATTCACATTAAAACTTTACACTCACAAAGTATAAAATTTGTATATAGAAGCTTTAATAGGAGGTGATTTGTATATAGAAGCTTTAATAGGAGGTGATTTGTTGCTATGTAGGTGAGCATAGACTACTTACTTCCTATTTTAAGTACCTTACCAAGGTGCAAACTCTTGTAGACAGCTTGTTTTACAAGAAAGAAATTTCATCTGTTTAAAATTCATGTTTGTAGAAAGATATGGGAACATGATAAATTTATAGCCAAGGTTACGAGTGGACCACACCAGATGATAACTCTAAAATTGGAATAAATCTAAGATATTTAACTTTCTTTTTCTAAGGCTAGGTTTTGGTTTTGCTAAACAATTGTAGCTTGCAAGGGGTTTGATCAAGACAAAACTTGGGCAAAGGGGATTGGCTCATTAAAGTGTTCCATTTACACTTACTTAGGTTTATTGCTTGTGCATTCATCTTCCTTCATTGTATAAGGACACTCAAGGGAAGCACTTCCATTGATGGATGATCAAATCTTCACCTTAGGACTCAAGGCTACAAGGCTTTAGTGTTTTCAAGGAAGAATTGTATATCCACAACCTTGGGGAATTTCAAGAAGATGCTTTTAAAAAAAATCAAGAAGCTGTTATTGATGATGGATGATCGGATCTTCACCTTAGGGATGTAAGGCTTTAGTGTTTTCAAGGAAGAATTACATGTCCACAACCTCGGGAAAATTCAAGAAGGTGCTAAAAAAGAATTCAAGGAGTTATTCAACCTATGAGAGTATAACGCATGGAGATAGATAAATGTGGGGCCATGGCACATGATGGTTAAGATAGTCAACCAAACCTTGGTTTTCTTTAATGGCACTATGAGCTATCTCTATTGGTTGCATAGTTGGGTTTCTCCCATTTGTAAATAATCAAAGGAGTTGCTACATTTCTACACACTTGGTTTCTCCCCAAATGTTGGCAACTCGAGGGGTTTCTACATTGCTACTACATACTCTCCCAAGTGGCATTAGCAATTAAAGCAGTGCTGGTTGGCTGACGTACCTTTGAATCATACATCTTTAAGCCTCAACAACTTGACCTTGAAGAGCTTAGAGGAAGGGGTGGGCTAGCTAACTACGTAACTTAAGGTTCAACAACAAAGAGACCTCTAAGTACTGATGGTTGGTTTTCAAGTCAAGAGCTTACCTTAGCCTTATCGAAGCATGTGTCGTTGGGTCTTACCTTCAAGCCACAAACTATAACTTCCCAATGTGGGTGTGCTAACTCATCCGTCGTGTCCTCACTCCGTTGTCACACCAGAACGCTCCTTTGCCAATGGGATGACAGTAGAGCTCTTTGTGCCTAAATGGAGGCAAAAAGAGATGGTTCTCACTCATAAAAGGTGAGGGATGAAGTGGAAACTAATGGGTCTGGATCATCATGGCATGACATAAGAGTATGTCCCTATCTCATAGCGTGATGTTGAAGAGATGAGACTTCTGCATGGCAAACTGCCACGGCAAGGTTTTGTTTTGTTGAAGTGGAGTCGAAGCAAAGGTTAGAGCTCTTAGTAGGAACAGGATGCCCATTAGTAAGGCAACTGATCATGTCATTAAGAATTGCCCTAAGCTAAAGGCTAAAAGAGGCAAAGAAGAAAGAGCCAAATGCAACCACAATAATGGATGCTTCTACAAATGCAGATTCTGTAAATGTTGTGCAGGATACAGAATGGGCGTTTAGCGTGTATTGCCAGTATGACCCATCTGTACATGATGCATTGTTTGGCAGTTTCTGTTGACTCTGATGTATGGTATTTTGACAGTGGTGCTACAAAGCACATTACCTCGCATCGTGATATGTTCACTTGTCTTGAGACTGTCTCTAATGGGAATACTGTCACATGTGCCAATAATGCTTTTTACCCAGTGAAGGGCGTTGGTAAAATTATGCTTACTGCTGTAAATGGCAGCGCTTTCACACTTTCACATGCTTTGTATGTGCCAGGGATAAAGAAGAATCTATTGTCTGTCTCTGCGCTTGCTAGACGGACTTGTAGTCAAATTTGTGGATGACAGATGTACTGTTCATGATTTGACTTCGGGTGATATGATTATTATATCTGGCACCTTGTTTCGTGGGCTGTATAGGCTCAATTGTTATGACAAGTGTGTGGAAGATTCAGCAAATGCAGTTTCTGATGAAAAGGCAGTTTTAGATGCAAAACTATGGCATGGTCATCTTAACTTTGCTAGTTTGCTGCGTTTGCAGAAATTTGATATGGTTGCTTCATTGCCCCCTCTTGAGGCACCATTAAAACATGTTTGTGAAGGCTGTATTTTGGGTAAAATGCAGCGTTCTGCGTTTCCAAAGGATGGTTCTGTGCGGGCCACTCCCAAATTGCAACTTGTACATAGTGATGTATGTGGGCCTATGCAAACTCCGTCATTTGGTAAACACTTGTAATTCGTGACTTTCATTGATGATTACTCAAGGAATGCATGGGTATATCCACTGAAGGCAAAGTCCGAAGTGTTTTTTTGTGCTTCAAACAATTTTTGCTTATGGAAATGTATCCAATTGTACTGTGGGTACCCTCCGTTCTAATCGAGGGGGGGAGTACATGTCTAAAGAGTTTGATGCATTTCTGGCTAGTCGTGGAATAAAACACCAATGTACAGTGCCGTATACCCCTCAGCAAAATGGTGTTGCTGAGAGGAAAAACAGGTCACTTATGGAGATGGCACGATGTATAGTCAAGAGCCAAGCTTTGCCACATGCGTTTTGGCTTGAGGCTATCATGCGTGCTGCATATGTACTCAACAAGTGTCCCACTAAGGCCTTGCAGTCTGTTACTCCATACGAAGCTTGGCATGGCAAGAAGCCTTCTATATTGGTCACTTGCGTATCTTTGGTTGCTTGGCCTATGCTTTAGTGCCTGTGCAACAACGTAGAAAATTGGATGATAAGGCTGTCAAATGCATTTTTTTTTGTTACAGCGCTGAGAGCAAGGGTTACAGATTGTATCATCCGCAGTCAAAGCGTATCTTGATTAGTCGAGATGTTTTTGTGAAAGATGCTGTGCAGCCTTTATTATCATGTACCAAAGAGACAGGTGTGAGCTCACAGGATGTATTTGATACGTTGTTGCCTCTGTTTACACATGGGAATTCAAATGTAAGTCCTAATGAGGCAAATATTCAGCCTATTTTTTATACAGATATACAGGATGTAATTTA
The DNA here is from genome assembly GCF_041138505.1 of Cibotium barometz. NCBI lineage: Eukaryota > Viridiplantae > Streptophyta > Polypodiopsida > Cyatheales > Cibotiaceae > Cibotium > Cibotium barometz. Next base: position 40,349,039 of record NC_141061.1, on the reverse strand, counting down.
TGAGGATAGGGCTGAAAATGAGCAGGCTAGAGGTATGCCTAAATGGCTGGTGCAAACCTTGCGTGATTTACAGGATGTAATTTATGAGGATAGGGCTGAAAATGAGCAGGCTAGAGGTATGCCTAAATGGCTGGTGCAAACCTTGCGTGATAGTAAAATTGATGCACCTATGTCTAGTCGTACTCGTAGGTTTTCAGCATGCCTCTTATGCATCAGATTGTTATGCTTTGGCTGTGTCTAGTATGTGTGAAGAGGAAGAACCTCTTTCATTTGATGAGGCACAAAAATCAAAAAATTGGTTGGCTGCAATGCAAAGTGAATATGATGCTATAATAAAGAATGGTACATGGTCTTTGTGTGATTTGTCTATTGGTAAAAAGGTCATTGGATGTAAGTGGGTTTTTAAGTTGAAACGAAAGCCAGATGGCAGTGTTGATCGCTATAAGGCTAGACTTGTTGCAAGGGTTATGCTCAAGAAAAGGGCATTGATTTTGATGAGACCTTTGCTCCCACTTGTCATATGACTACCATTCGTAGCATTTGTGCATTGGCAGCTCATAATGGTTGGAATGTACATCAGTTGGACATAAAGACTGTGCGTTCTTGAATGGAGATTTGCATGAGGAGGGCAGCCTCGTGGTTTTGTTCAAAGAGGGCAGGAAAACAAAGTGTGCAGGTTGAAAAAGACTTTGTATGGTTTAAAGCAAGCTCCACGAGCTTGGTATGAAAAGATACATGCATATTTGACTGCAGATGGTTTTCAGAATAGTCCAACAAAAAGCACTTTGTATGTTAAACGTGTGGATGATGTACATCTAATCATTGCTCTCTATGTCGATGACATGCTGCTCATAGGACTAAATGAGAGTCATATTGCTGATTTTAAGGCTGATTTGAATGCCTCTTTTGAGATGTCAGATTTGGGGCATTTGCATCATTATTTGGGGATATAATTTAAGCAGTGTGATGGAGGTATTGCTTTGTGTCAGACAAAGTATATTGAGGTATTGCTTTATGTCAGACAAAGTATATTGAGACATTGCTTTATGTCAGACAAAGTATATTGAGACATTGTTGCGGAGATTTGGCCTTGAAGACTGCAAGCCTATTGCTACTCCAATGGAGACAGGTTTGAAGTTGACTCTTCATGATGCTGGAGATCACTTTGATGTCACACTCTATCAGACAGCTGTTGGTTGCCTCATTTATGTATGCATTATGAGGCCGGACATTCAGTTTGCAGTCTCACAAGTGAGCAAGTTTATGCATAGCCCAGGGTCTCAACATTGGAAGCCAGTTAAACGCATCTTTCGCTACTTGAGTGGCACCATACATCTTGGGTTGTTTTATCCCAAGGGGGGATCGTTGCCACCAGATTTACATGCTTTTTCGGACTCAGATTGGGCTGGTTGCTATGACACAAGAGTGTCCACAAGTGGTTTTTGTTTCATGCTCGTCGGTAGCTCATGCATATCTTGGTTGAGCAAGAAGCAACCTACTGTGGCCACTTCTAGTTGTGAAGCTGAGTACAGGGCAGCTTTCACAGCTACGGTTGAGTGAGTGTGTGTTTGAGATGGCTTATGGCTGACTTGGGTGTTGGGGGCAGGAGTCTGCCACCTCTATCTACACTGACAGTCAAAGCGCATTGGCAGTTGTTGCGAGAAACCCAGTTTTTCATGCTCACACAAAGCACATTGAGGTGCATTATCACTATGTTAGGGAGAGACTCTCAGCAGGAGAGATCAGCTTGGCATATGTGCCAACACATGACAACCTCGCCGATCTTTTCACAAAGGCGCTTCCTCGTGAGAAGTTTGAAGCTTTCCACAAAGCTTTAGGCTTACTCCCCTTTGTGGACTGATCTACTTCGGGCATGGCACTTCCCTATACATGAGTGCCAGCTCTCGTTCACACCATCACTCCCAGGGGGGATTTGTTGCCATATATAAGGGAGTGATGTGTGAACACACGCACCGGGGCACTTTTTCCCTCTTTAGGAGGTTTTTTCCCTCGGCTTGTATATACGCCCATTATTCTAGGGCTAAGTTATCTTTGTACATTGACATAATCTAATACATTGTGTGTTGTGTGCATTCTTGCTGCTTCTTCTCCAAGCTTTGTGTGCTTTCTTGCAACCCTAATTTGTTACCATATATATAGGCAGTGATGTGTGCGAACACACTTAGGACCGTTGGGGTACTTTTTTCCTCTTTAGGAAGATTTTTCCCCCGGCTTGTATATACGCCCATTATTCTAGGACTAACTTATCTTTGTACATTGACACAATCTAATACACTGTGTGTTGTGCGCATTCTTAAAATTTGATCTTGTTGAAACTCCCTCAACTCTTTACCTGAGTCTTTTGCCTGAGTCTCTCTCTCTCTCTCTCTCTCTCTCTCTCTCTCTCTCTCTCTCTCTCTCTCTCTCTCTCACCCTCTAAGACAAAATTAAAATTGGTGGGAAAATGCTCCATACATATGCCTTTATTTCTCAGCTCTTTGCCTGAGTATCACTCTCTATCTCAGGCAAAAGAAGTAGACACAACAAATTTTAGTTGGTGGGAAAATACTTTAATCAAATGTCCAATTCTCTCATATCTTTACCTTAGACTCTCTCTCTCTCTCTCTCTCTCTCTCTCTCTCTCTCTCTCTCTCTCTCTCTCTCTCTCTCTCTCTCTTTGCAATGATAGCCATTTGGCATGCATACATTTTTTGGTTTCACTTGTAGCGTTTCTATTACGCCATTTGGCTGTTAAGTAGTTTTTTTTTTAAGTTAATTGTCTGCTCCTCCCAATGTGTGTGTGTGTGTGTATATGTGTGGGAGAGAGAGAGAGAGAGAGAGAGAGAGAGAGAGAGAGAGAGAGAGGGAGCAGCCTAGAGAAGGAGAGACAAGGAAAGAGAGAGTGAGAGAGAGAAAGAGCATATAGAGAGAGAGGGGCACAAATATCAACAGCACTGAGAATATTTAAAGGCTTGTAGCCTTTTTCATAAATTTCAATATTCTGACAAGATTGCAGCCTTTCTTAAATACGAGAATGGTAATTTGGAAAAAGATATATATTTTTATAGTCGGACGTTTTAATATTTTTTTTAAAATTTATAGTGAGAGAAATTAGAAAAAAGTGAATTTCTTACAAGGCCCTCCAAATGACCTCCAAAATGTCCTAATGTGTTTCATGAGATAAGTAGTTGGTATGAACCAATGAAAGCAATTGAATATGTGGATATAAGAAGCAATGATGATGTCCCACATGTGGAGTAGCAATCACACATGTGAGATGCAAGTAAGCAAAGATGTTGTCTTTCATGAGAGATGAGTAGCTAGTACGCACCAATGAAGGCAATTAAATATGTAGATGTAAGAAGTAATGAGGATGTTCCACATGTAGAGTAGTAATCACAAGTGCTCAGTGGACCAGGAGAGTTCTTTAGCAGTGGATCTAATGTTATTCCATGGTTAGGCAAGTTGAGGATAGATGCAAGGAATATATATGTATTATCTCATGGCACTATAGGTGTTGATACACATGTAGCAATGAAGAAAAAGGTAGATTAACCTTTATGTCTGATCTATTAGCAGGTTACTCTTATGTGGAGGGTGACTCTAGTGGCTTCAAGATAAGTCTTCATGAGGAGCTTGGGATTCCATTAGTGGTGGTTACTCTTGGTGCATGAAGGACTAGGATTGTTTTGAGGATAGCCGATAGTGATTAAGGTGTATGCATGTCTGCTCAGGCTAGATACACCATTGACAAGTTGAGATGTTGTGGATATATAGTCCATCATTATGCTTACATGGTTAAAGAAATACAAAACATAGAGCCCACTTGTTTTGAGCATACAATTAAAAATTAGAAATGGGAAGATGCCATAAATGGGGAGATGGTAGCATTGGATACAAACAAGAAGATGCATAGATGAGGAGATGGCACCATTGGATACAAATGTGACATGGGAATTAGTGCCTTTACCTAAGGATAAGAAGGTAATTCTATGTAAGTGGGTGTAAAATGCTGAGCATAACTTAGATGGATTTGTGAACATAGTATAAGACAAGGCTAGTTACCGATGGTTATGCACAAACATACAACATTGACTATGAGGATACATTTAACCCAGTTTTGTAAGAATGGCAACTATCATTACTATGGCTATAGCAAAGGGTTTGGTATTTACATTAGATGGATGTAAAGAATGTGTTCTTGCATGATGATTTACAAGAAGAAGTTTACATGATGCAACCATAGGCTATGAGAGCAATGCACATCCAAATTTTTGTATGTAGGTTACACAAAAGACTTGTATGCCTTGAAGCAAAGCATGGTCAAACAAGATCGGGGAGTATCTTGGTACCATTAGATTTTAGATATCCAATATATAGATTTTTCACTTTATGTGAAAAAGATAGATAGAGGAATTATGTTGTTACTCATTTATGTGGATGCCTTGAATGGGATTTGATGCTTGATGTAAACTCTATAAATTGAGGCATAGCCCTAATGAGAATTTGCTGGTTTTTGAGTATCCATGATCCTTGACAGATTGAATCTTCTCCTTTTCTAGGCCTACAGCCATCGGAGATCTGGGCTGGAATCCATACATTAACATGAATGGTGTAAATCCAGTCGTCGCACTGAGTGTTTGGAGCTGTTATAGGCAAACTCCAATAAGGGCAAGTACTCTTCCTAATTAGATTGCTTCTTACTAACATAAGAACACAACATATCCTCTAGAATTTGGTTAACTCTTTCTGTTTGACCATCAAACTCCGGATGATCTGCCGTACTCATACTCAGAATAGTATCCAACTTTTTGAAGATTTCCCTCCAAAAATGACTGTTGAACTTTCTATCTCTATCTAACACTATATCTGCGGGCAGGCCATATAGCTTGTAGAGATGTTCAATAAAGAGTTTTGCCAACTCTGGCGTTTTTACAGTTTTCTTCGTGGCAATAAACTTTGCCATTTTAGTTAACCTGTCCACTACCACCCACACCGAGTCAGTCCCTCGACTCGTCTTGGGTAAACCAGTAATGAAATCCATGGAAATGCTTTCCCATTTCCCTTGAGGAATCTCCAGCGGATGGAGTAGTCCTTCCACCTTAAGACGTTCATGTTATTGACCTGGCACTTACTGCATTTCAGCACGTAAGTCTGGACATTCTTAAACAAACTAGGCCAATAAAACTGCCTTTTTACTAGTGCATAGGTCTTCTGATCCCAGGATGACCCGCACTTGGACTATCATGACTTTCTTTAAGAATTTGGGCCCGAAAGTCACCAATAGTTTGTACACATACTCTACCCTTGTAAAGTAAGTACTCGTCGTCAATGGAGTAATTAGCATATTTCTCCCCCTGACGAAGTTTAGCATCATGTTTTGAAACCGTGTAGGAAAACAAAGGTGATGAAGGGCCTACGTCTGAGCTCTTCGGCTCAAAACTATATCCCGAAGACTCGGCTAGCCTCTCCAGACTAACTCTCGCCTCGCTACCCGCCGCACCTACGGCCAGTCTCTCCGGACTAGCATTACGTGCCGGCGAGGAAGGTGGGCACGGCTGTGACAAAGTGCGTATGCGTACAGCGTGCCAGACCTCTGTAAAGACAGGATCATGCTCACACAAGCCATGATTTGGTATTTCAACCAAACCTTAAGGCAAATTTCATGCCTTGATTTTGCATCATGTCATTAGCACAGAAGCTAATGTACTGGAGAGCACTCTAGTAGCGCAAGTTCTTAGACCATGCTACTAGATATTTGTAGACTACGCTACCATGTTGCATCACCAACTTGTTAAAACTTCTCCTTGGAAAGCTCTACGGCCATAGGAGAAATAAACTAGAGCCAATCTAATCATGCATCACAAGGATTAGTTCCAAAGTTGAGAGATACTTTCTCTCTTAGAGTAACATCTTTGCACAAGCATATGCTCTAGAATCTTGTTGAGTTTCTAACTACCATCAATCTACGGATGGTTAAACTCCACTCTAACTCAGAGTAAATGTAACTTTTTGAAGATTTCCCTTCAAATATAACAATCAAACGTCCTATCTCTTATGCCATACTATATATGCGGGTAGACCATATAGTATGTGGAGATGTTTGATAAAGATTCTTGCACCACTACGGGTGTCTGGAGTTACATCCAATCACTTACAATTCTTTGTTGCTATTACCAGACACATCCCTTCAAGTATTGTCTGGACTCACACAACTATTCGAGTTTATGTGATATTTGAGGATATCCCTCCTTTCTCTCAAGAAAGGTTTTTGTCCTCAAAAATTTACTGTCAAGCGGACTACGCGCTAGTGTCATAGGTCCAAGAACAAATCTAGACCGTGTTTAATATCATATGTTATATTCTTGAGTCCTTCCAAGAAACTTTTAAACATCTTGCAACGAAGATGTGGTATAGTGTCTACGCACATATGGTGGTACTATTGATAAACTGCTTTGCAAACAGATCAGTGGTTTCACACTTGTAACAAAGTGCTTCATTGTTGCATATTATTACCCTTCATAAGCGGTTACACACTTATGAATCATGTGGGTGGGTTGTACCATCTATCAAGAAAAATTCTAAACTACTAATAACCACATTATTAATCCACAGATAATGACTGAGCTTGCTGCGAAGCCATAGGTTGCTAGATAATTGATGGTAATTACACAAGCCCAATGTCTCATTACATCATACATTCAATATAAATGCAAACATCACAGTACTTCGTGATGATGAACTTAGGAATATCATCCTATCCCTGTTTGGTGTTGGTATGAAGTATAACTATGAGAACATTATTTGCTGCCTCCTCATTATAGCGGGAAAGCTACCTACCCATCTCACAGATGGCAATCTCTACCAAGCTATAACCAATGACAAGCAAATAAACGAGTACTCTTGTAAGAACTTCATAACCATATCTCACACCAAACTCATAATCACTACGGATTAAATGCCAGGGCTTGCAAAATTGAGCTAGTGATGTGTAACTTTTAAGTTATTCCACTCTCCTTGCTTATTCCATACCATCGAACAAATCGGTCCCTCGATTTGAGCAACGTCAACATATTTATGAGTACCTCGATACTCATGGATTGTGGTTCGGTAATTTAAAATGTTGATCTAGAGTATCTTTCACTCAAGGATCTTAATTTTATTAGCAGATATGTATTAGAATTGAGTAACTACGTACCCACTATCATCACACTAGTAGCTCCATACTAGTCTGTGAGTAACTCCGTACCCAATGGCGTACCTCCCCCGAGTGGGAGTACCATATACAACCATCTATAACAAGATGCTTAAGTCACTTGCTGCTGCTAAGAAGTGACTACACAAATTGACCCCTCCATTGCACATTGCAGTACAATCTCTGGTATTACAACGCGAATTTTTTGGACGTCCTTATCATAGAGGTCAACTTAAAAACTAGTGCATAGGTCTTGTGGAGTCTCGGCTGACCTAACCACACCACTGGTGACTTCCTACAAAAAATGTGGCGCCGAAGTCACCACCTATGTACTTTTACTCCGTAAAGTACATGGTCTTCATCTATCATCTATGGAAAGTTGTAAAATATTCCTGCGATGGATTTTTATCACCCTAAAATTATTGTGCACTATTTTAGTGTGAAGAGCTTTTTTCCTGGGTACCATGGTTCACCCCCAAGCTCATCTGTTGCTAAATTCTTCGATTTAACAAAAGATATATCTGCCTCCGAACACTCCAGTTCAGTCCCAGACTTTGAGTTTACTTCTTAACACTCCAGTTAAGTCAAAACTCACCAGATACAGTAGGATTTACCACTAAGCTCTCCGACTTAGCCTCCTATCCTAACTCAGCCCGAGTTTATGTACACTTCATATGTCGGTTCCGATACTAACAACAACCAGGCTCATGTGGAGTGAGATACTACTCACTATTGCCATGTAAAACCTTATTAAATCCATGGAATGCTCCACTCATTCCCAAGGGGTTTTACGACTTATAGGGTTTACACGCACATGAACTTTGTAAGCAAAATAGCCTGTCATGCGATATTACAATTGCTTATATAGAAAAGTAATATATTTCCCAAATTCATATGGTAGCAACTAAAATGTGCTCACAATCGCACACTTATGTTGAACATAGGCAAGACTACGCTTGCAAAATGCTATAGGGCGTCCCCCATGCATGAAACTGTCCAACCAAACTAGTCTTACTGCTAACCTCTAGATTTAGATCACTCCGGAACTAAATCACTCTGTTAGCACTAGCACACCATCATGGTCTTGCTACCTAGAGCTTCTCCGAACTCTGTAACTGGGTTTTATCCCAACTTATGGCTATATTTGGTAATTTTCAAAGTTTAAATTTTATCTTGCACACTTTATCACTACAAACAAGTGTACATACAGACCTGCCAAAGAGTCAAGTTACATGCACAAGCCTTGGCGTCCCATTCCACCAAGACTACAATCGATTCCGTGAGAATTTGATGTCCCATACCATTAAATTACCACCAAACCAATTGATGTGACATATAAAAAGGCTCTTTCCCCCCTCGAAAGATCACCACAAACTCTCGAGCAGTGGGATGTCGACACATGGCAATAAAAAGAAGAGAAAACCATGCTTAGTAAGTTTAAGAATAGTTCTCTTCGATCAACTTCTATAAGGGCATTGAGCATTACATCTCAAGATTATACCCCTTCAGATTTACCTTTGATTTTACAAATCAATCCTAAATCTGCTATTATTATCTAGGCGTATGCTAATCCCTCAGATTAGTACTCCTAGATAAACCATTCAATTGAGTACTGCTAGAGCAGCACTACTAGCCCCTTTATCCCAAGTAATACACACCTTAGGGATTACTTTTACCAGGCAATGTACGTGACTAAATCAAATTAGTCACTACTCTCTAGGCCCAAGTAGTGACACTATTTTGTTACTACCAACAAGGGCCATCTTGCCTCTACGGGCCAAAGTTCTCTTGTTGCTACAAACAGTAAGCAACTTGTTTGGACACAAGGCATAACCACATCAAGACTATGCTTGTACATGGTTCTCATTTGCCAAAGTTTATCACAATCTTCTAGCATCTGTTAAAAGATTGTGAAGGGTTATGAGCACTACGGCTCAATTAGGCTTACCTTGATTTCTCGTGATAAGCACTTCGTCTAATTTGGGCACAACTGACGCCATTGCCGGTCCTCTTAGCCCAAGTAAAACACACCGCAATTTTAGTTTACACTATAGTCAAACTACGTGACTGATGGTAAATACTAAGTCTATGCTCAGCTTAAATTTAGTCTCTCTGAACCAAATGTGTGATCTCTACATGTGCTACTCTCGAGGCGCTACGGCCATAGACGTGTTCACTAGGCACAACGGCCATAGAATGTCTCTCTCAAAGGACTCGGCAATACGGCCGTGGGAGTTGTCTCTCTCTTAGCACGCGGCGCTACGGCCATGTGCGGTGGGTCTCTTTCGTGGAAAACGGGCACTACGGCCACACGGCGCGACGGCCGTGTTGGGTTTGTTTCGTGGGGTGTACCATTGTTTTGTGTGTTTTGTTTTTTTTTTTCAAAAAAAATAAAATAAAACAATAACGGGCCGGGCCGGTCCTCGCCGCTTCGGGCGTGGCCGCCCGCCACTGTGGGGAGTGTCCTTAGGGCCGAGTCTGGCCGCCGCCGCTGGTTGGCCGCGGGCTTGCCGCCCGTTTCATTTTTAATAAAAAAAATGAACAATTATTTTATTTTATTTTTTTCTGCTCGTGCGCTGGTCGGCTGTGCCTGGTGGTCGTTGGCCGCCTGGCCGCCCACCGGGCTGGCCGCCGCCGCTGGTTGGCTGGCTGGCTGGCCACCGGGCTGGGCCTCAGCAGGGCGTTCAACTCCGCCCGCCCGCCATCTACCCACCCATCAACGCCAGCGCAGTTCTGCAGCAGCCGGCGTTGTGCGTCTTCAGCTCTTCCCAGGCTTTCGCCGCAGCCAGTATTCACAGAGCAGGTCGTGTCTTCGCCTATTAGCTTACCCCCAAACCTTTGCAAGTGCTTAAAGTTCTGCCACCCAGCAGGACCACCCTCGCCTATTACTGTTGAAATTAGCTTACCCCCAGCAGTCGTGGGGCTGGTGTCGCCCCCCCACACTGGTCATTATTAGCAACGGGCACATTTGCTTTTCTTCGCCTATTGTGCTCTTCGCCCCACTTCTCAGACGACGACCACTAGACACAGTGGGGCTGCTCTTCGCCCCCCCCCCCACCTCCCCCACACACAGCATAGAGGCGCTTCTCTGTCTATGAAACGCAGACAATTTCAACACAGAAAAGAAAAAAAAATTGCTTACCTCCAATTTGCTTGCTGTGTGTGACAGGGAGAGAGAGAGAGAGAGAGAGAATTCTTCCCTTCCATTCTTCCTTGGCCGCCTCCCTCCACACCCTCCATTCCAGATAAGGGTGAGAAGATTGTGGATGAAAACCATCGAGTGGGCTCCGGTCCCCCGTTCACACGCGGACTCTCATGATCCCCTCGAACCACGCTCTGATACCAGTGTTACATATCCGTAACGCCGCTACAGGCGTTACCACAAGAGGGGACGGCCTCTGTCTCACCACCCAGCCATAGAGGAAGAATGAGGATTGCCCCTCATCCCCCAGGCTATATAGTGTGTGGCCTGCCGTCCACACTAGCCTGGCTGCCCATGACTCCGCATGGGCGTCCTCTCCCACTGAACCCCGGACATGGCCATCCGGTCTGTCGGTCTCACAGGCATTACAACCTACGTGACAAGGTCATTGGTTATTTATTGTGACATTACTAGCATATAGATGTCTAATAACTTCATGCTAGGATGAAGCACATTGAGATGCATTATTATTTTGTGAGAAAGAAGGTTCTAGTAGGTGATATGGAGTTGGTATATATTAGCACAAAGGATTAGGTGGATAACATCTTCACAAAGACATTGGGTATAAAGAAAAGCACTACAAGTTTAGGAGCTTACTTAGAGTGCAATGTGTGGAGTGTTGAGATATCAAGCTCAATTAGTGCTTACTTAGTTAAGCTCGAGGGGGGAAGTGCTGAGATATCAAGTTCAACTAGAATTGTATTAACATTGATAACCTGCATGGGTGATAGCTTCTTCACTTATGCCACCACTGGCATGGCTGGTGAGATTATGGGTGATATGTCACCAGTAGGTTTATCGGCTGTGTGATAGCCACTTTGGTGTACTAGAGATATGACATAGTTATAGCACTAGCTCATGTTATCACTATGGACCGATCTTTATATGTTATAGTAGGAGAGTACTTTCCCTTATAGTATGTACTATTATCTCTTTATATTATGGTTTTAGAGAAGAGAATAGAATCAAATTATACAAAGTGTTTTTCTTTAATCCCATGAAGAAACATCGCTTCATTTATATATCATTGAATTTCCCCCACTCCTCACATTGTGAGCTTAGGGCTTTGATGCATAAGATATAATCCTATATGGTTTCCTCAGGTCTCCGCTCTACCCTATAGACTGGAGACCCCATTTGATAATACAATATTATGCACTAGAAAGTAGATTACAAACAAAACTCTATCTTATAGAGTTTTGTTTATAATCCCCATTTGAGTTTTATTTATAATCCTCATTTAATGATACAATATTATGCACTAGAAGATGATGATTACACCCTTGTGTTTTGAACTAATCAAAAATTTGCTATAACTTTAAAGTGTGGAAGGCAAAGGATCGGGCATAAGGAACTCTAATAAGTTATTTCTATATTCAAATACAGTGAAGCTATGTAGCACTCTACACTAGGAAATGAAATTAAGCACTATGGGGTGTAGAGGAGGGTAAGAATACATGGTAGTAGCATCTCTACTACAAGCTCTATGTGAGCATGAAAGATAGACATAATAATAGTAGGGTCTATATATCTCAAAGTGTTTTGCCTACTAAATGAGTGCTACATCACCTAGGGATAGTTCCTCAACAATGTCAATATTTAATTGAATAAGAGAGAGTATCAATGTTGAAAACAATAATGAGAATATCTCAGGAGTTAGTGGAAGGACAAGAAAAGTAAAAGCTCTGTTAATGAGTTGGTCCATCATGTTATCTTCTTCTTATGCATATGGCCTTATGTTGCTTGCAAGGTTTTATTGTGGATTGATTATCTTTTATTCATGTGTTAGTTAGCAAGGGTTGGGAAATTACATCTTGCACTACCTGTATGGTTGTTAGTATGTCCTTATACTTTTTGCTCGTAAGCTCCGTTTTTTGTTTAATACATTTGCCACATATGTTTCCTTCTTTAGGCAATTGGTCATTCAGGAATATCACCTCTTGGTCGCTTGTGAGCATGTTTTTGTTTTGCTATTGAGTAGCCTTTGTTTCGTCTTGTGCATCTTATGTGGCAAAGAAGGACCATGATGCCAGCTCAAGCTCCCCTTCAAAATGGTTACTGTATACTTGGTGGTGGATGATGGCACCTTCAACGTATCCTCTAACACTATATAACACTCTCACCTTGCCTTGTTAACCACTGCCTCAAACCATTATGAAGATCTAAAACCTTGCCGTGGTAAAGATGAAGATCACACCTCAACCTCAACCTCAATAACCATTCAAGGCAGTCACCAAAAAAAATGGGTACCCAAGAGTACGTTGGCTAGCTGGGGAAAGTATGACGCCACCCATGCAAGAACTTGGAAACCACCATTTGGATTGGAGATCAACTTAAATGGAGATATACCAAATGGGGGCCCCATGCCATAGTGTTCTACCCAACCTCGAGCCCCGTTGGATCCCCATTATGCTGCTAGAACTAAAATTCACCTTCTCGTGAAGATGAGTGGAGGAAGTCACCTAGTACCGTCCTTGCATCGAGAGCTTCAAGGAAATGCTAGTAGCCAAAGATTTCTTTAACACACATTGTAGGCTTTTTGGCATTCTTCTATCCACTCAAATGTAATGAGAAGCTTGTACAAGGAATGTGCAATCTCGACATAAAAGAGGATAAATTGCTTATGATAGCTTACATGTCCCATAAACCTTTGCACACCCTTGTAGTTTGTTGATGGGGGTAATTCTAAGATAATTTTGATTTCTCCTTAGTTTTAGGATTGGCCTACATTCTTCCTTCCACCTAATCCTTTAAATCAGTCCAAAGTCAAGATTTCCTCTCTTAGCCAGATTCCAATTGGTATCTTGACCTCTACGGAGAGAATTGCAGATAGCCCGGCCATATCTCTGGGTGTTTACTTTCGACCAACATTATTATTTTATGATTCTATAATTGGATTTGCTAAGTTATAGAGAGGATATTATCCTCCTTCATTAAACATCCTTGAGAATAGTTCGTTTCTTCCTTCTTCTATGATTCTAGAATAGGATTTGCTAAGTCGTAGAGAGAGGACATTCTCCTCCTTCATTAAACATCCTTGAGAATAGGTTGTTTCTTCCTTCTTCTTCAGAGTTGGCATTATCCTCATTGTGTTCTGAAATAGTCTTCGGCACATTCAGCCGTTTGGCTTCCCTCGTGCATTTTGCCCTAGGATAGACTGTTTCAATAGCCCGACTAGCCGGTATCCATCCCTTGAACATATTTTGACTTTGCTAGACTAAGGCTTATGCGGCTTCTAGATTTTCAATCTCTTTTTGAGCGTTTAGGTATTCACCCACTCCCCTCCGTGTCTGGGGTTCTCCAACTAGTTCGGTTTCCTTCTACGTTACTTCTCTCAGCACCTTTTCCTAGCTCGACTTGGTGGATGTGGTTTTGATTGTTCCCTCATCTAGCCAAACCATCCTACATCACTATTGTGCAGAGTCTCCTTATCCCACTTCTTTGCTCTTCTTCTCCTTCCTCTCGTTCTCATACATCACTATTGTGCAAAGTCTCCTTATCCAACTAACTCAATTTCAGGGTGTGTGTTAGCTTGAGTGTTTTGCGGGTTTGTCGCATTTTTTAATGAGGGCACTCAGCCACTCAGTGAGGTGCTTGGCAGTGGGGCAATGGTAGCATTGCAGCAGCAGCGGGGCTCTCCTTGCAATAGCATTAATCTCTGGGCACTACAGCTTGGAACATTGGGACTAGTGTATAACCTTGGCATTAGAAAATATTATGGGGTTACCTCCCAATTGTCATCTATCTCTTCCATGGTTGGTCGAGGCTCCCATGAAACTCCTTTTCTCTGGCATGTCTTCAATGATCATTTGATTAATTGGAATTATCAGAGGTGCTTGTGGTTATGGTGGGAGAACAAGCACGGCAGTATAGGTACTTTGGGTACTCTATACATTCACCTCGTTTGGTTTTGCACGTTTGATAGATTTGCCCCCTGGTGCAAGCCCTTGCCCAGGTGGTGTAAGTAAATCTAGTTGTTGCCGTGTGTAGAGGGCAATTGAGGTACTTCTAGTTGTTGTGTTTGACATGGGTACCTACACATACTCATATCATGATTCCCAAGTCGCATACAATACATCAATGGGTGAGGCGTCAATTGAGGACACTCAGTACTCATGTGATTTTGTTGACACATTGAGCACCATACCAACTCTCATCGAGGATATAATTGTTGATTTGTGGGTACCTCCCTTACCTCTTTTAGCTTTATCTTATCTAGAAGTGCAGTGCTTAGCTCATTTAGAGTCATGTCCTTTATTCGTCTCTCCTGAGGTTGTCGTGTGCTTGTAAGGCTTGACACATGTGATAGAGCTACCGTAGTGATAGATTTTGCATCATTAGATTGTGGTAACTCAAGCATGTTATCCTCAAAGTCGATAGCTAGCTAGCAAGTCAATGGCTAGCTTTCAATAACCATGTTGCTTTAGCCACCACCAACAAGTAGTCATGCATCTTAGTATCCCTTAGTCCCCTAGGGAAGTATGGTAGAAATTGCTCACCTCTCCCTCGGCTTACACCTTAAGTTTAGGTTTTTAAGTTGGGAGACATAATATCTCATTGACTCATGCTCCTCTTACCTAATGTTATATAATCAGGCCACAGGGCTCCACTTATCTCTGCTTTGTGAAAAACTAGGTACCAAGACACTCTTAAGTCATGCAAAAGTAATCTTATTGTCCTGGTTTAAGCAATTGTTTGATACCATTGTGCCTTCCCTTCTAGTGTAAGGGAAAACGCAAGTATTTTCATTTGTCACTAATTGGCCCACGTCTTGCACACCGGTTTGAATATCTCTAAGTGTTGTATGGCATTGCCATCACTTGAGAATTTTGACATTAATCTTTCCACATGATTAGTGTTTCTCTTTGTGGTGGCGGTGTGGTGCACCCTTGAGTAAGGTGGTATTGGGACGGTTTCTACGTGCCAGCTTACACCATCATCCAAGACCGTTCCTCCTAGACTCCCTTCTTGTAGCAACATGCCTCTCATGTACTTATGAAAATCTAAGGTTCTTAACCTTTCATCTACCTCAGCCCTGGTGTAAGTTTTCTCCAAATCCCCTTGTGACAATTCCTCATTCTTGAGGGAGGTGCTATAAGAGCAGCTAAGTCATGTCCTCTGGAATAGGCTCTAAAGGTGGCATGCCCTCCTCGATTGCCTATTCAACCTCTCTAGCACTCGCTTGTGTGACCAAGTCCTCATCATGCCTCGATTCATGAGGCTGGAAGAGTCTTTTTCATGCATTGCCGTATCGAAAACACGTCTCTTGATCAACTCTCTATAGAGATCTGAGCTAGTCCCTCATGTTCAAGACTTCTTAGTTGGCCTAGTGCTTCGCTCATTTTTTTCTCAATTTCTAGTACTCTGGAAGTTGGGAAGTATATCTTCCCCCATTCTTTGGGCACTTATAGGATCCCTTCGTATTCTTGGAGTCGGTTGTACCACGAGTGTAGGGCTGCTCATCCCTAGCGATGGCTCCTCCCTTAGTTGTTTCTCTATACTTCCAAATCTTTCAGTGCTCACTTCTCGATCCGAGCTTGATGGTTTTCCCTTGGCAATCTGTAGAGATCCTCTTTCAAGCTCATGCCCATATCCTAGGATTTCTTAGGCTTAATCCCATGGACCCTCCAGATAGTGAAGTGCCCTTCTCCCCCATTCCTCATTAAGAGGATTCTCCATGGATTCCTCACTACTTGATGATTCAAAAGAATTCAACTTGTGCAAAGAAAACACACTCCTTTGTGTGCTGACCGTGAAAGCTAACCCTAAGGTTCTCTACCTGGTTGGTTAGATGCATTGTCATCACCAATAAGCCTTCCTAATCTTAAGTGCATGAAATGGTTTTAACTGCCCAAATTTTTTTATTTACACACACTTGGAATTATCATGTCTGCAAATGACAGGTTTCTACAGAATCATGGCAAATATGTGTAGAATCATAGTTGTGATTAGAAATCACGGACATAATTTCTACAAAAATCATGTCAAAATTGTTGGTTATTCTTCTCACAACTTCCCCTAGTGTCAGGAACTTCCTAGAAACATCTCTGAATACTTCTACTATTGATTCTAACGATATTGACATGATTTTGCAAGATTGAGAGTCATGGTAGTAACCACAATCCTTTGAGGAATTATGATGATGGTCTTCACCCAAACCAGTCCAAGGATTATTCAAACGGGTTCTTTGATACTTTGGTAATTGATTTAGATGTCTAACTTATCAAAGGGTCAAGTTCTCTCATCGTGATTAGTGACATGGCAATCACGGCATGATTAGCGCCATGTGAGAATCACAGACCATGTTTTTCAATCGTGATTTAAAATGTGCCAGTCTCACGTGTGTGATCAAGAATCTCAAACTCTGATTCGTGATCCATGATCATGATTGGATAAGATGGAATCTGTCTGAGATAAGGTTCTTTTAATGCATAATCAATGATTACGGGGTGAAAATCTTAATTTTTCCAATTCAAATTTTCCAGATTGTTCCATTGCAACATGAATATACAAATGACATCAAGCAATGGAATCGATGGCTTTTTATTTTTTTAATTTTTCACGATTTTTAAAAATGCAACAAATGGGTTTTCCCTAGATAATCACAGCCATGATTATCGAGCTCTCACCATGCAAGTGTGTTCATGCAAATGTTGTTTTGTTACTTTCCTAACTCCATAATCACAATCGTGATTATGGAATTCTCTCGATAATTCAAATGCTTTTTTTTGTTGCTTTCCTAACTCTCAAAATATGCGAATAACAATTTCAAATGCTAAAACAATACAAAACAACTTTTCTTTATCTCTTTTTCCCTCTTTCTTCACAACCTCATCCATGTCTTATTCTCTTCTCTACCAATCACACAGCTTCAAAAACAACCATATTAAGGAAAAAGAGACTTGTAAGAAGATGATAGGGAGTGCAAGAACAAGGCCGCCGTAAGTCCCCTCGGCAGCCAAAAATGTTACAGAGGCTACATCATCCATCTCCTAGTGCAATGCAGCTCTCTCTCCTCTTAACTCTCTCTCACACACCATAGACACACAAGAGAGCAAGGAAATAAGACTAGACTCAATTGGCACACAGAGGGGGATTATGTCTAACATTATGAGAATAATGTTATTTATACAATTGGCCATTATTCACACTTGGGAACCTAAAACTTAATGAAAGGAACTAGAAGCTTACAAGTTACATAGTTTTGTGGCATAGCTAGCTATTTTCATAATTACAACATTTAGTGTGTCATTTCATGACACTCTAAATGACACTTAGAGTGTCGTTTCATGACACTTATTATGCTATCTCTCTTATATAATGAAGAGATGCTAAGTTAACCCAAAATAGGGTTGACATCTACATATGTTAACAATCAATGTGGTGTGAGCTTCTGCGTTGCATGCTCTACAAATATCGAGTGGAGTAGTCTGCATGGTTGTGTGTACTGGCGAGAATGCCTTGTCCCATGGAATGTGTCTTCCATGTTTTCAAGTTCATTTTTAAGGACTGGATACGTTTGTGTATGTAAATCTGATTGGTTTCCCAATTGTGAACCAACCTTATATCTCTCATGTAAAGCCTCCCAAAAGGATCATGGTGTATGACTGTCTTCTCTGCAAATCTATCTCAGCACGAACGTGTGGTGAAAAATTAGGCCAAAGTTCTTAATCTTTGTTGAGCAACTCTCAAAGGTTTAGTTGTGTCTGTCTGGTAAACTTGATCACAGGTATGAGTGGTGGGCTTCTCTTGGCCTCCCAGCAATCCTTAGTGAGTATGTTGACACCAACACTGCCATCCAAGATTGCAAATACCATTATTCCTTTGTAAACGGTAGGTAACAGGGTGTTCATTTTATCACTTTCAAAGTAGTGTCCCAGATTGTTCATGGTGGGCACTTTTGGTTGTCCTTTTATAAGGAGAGTGCTCACTATGGCACGGATCATCCTCCTCCTCTTTAGGTTTAGGTTCAGCTATGTGGGCTCTTAAATTCACATTCATGCACCAGTCGGATAAGTCTCTATAAAGTTTAGAGAACTTATTAGGACTCCGACTTCCCGAGGATAAGAAGGCTATGAGGCCTGCTATGTCCCTCGTACGATATTCGCACTCATTTAGCTCATACTCCCTCGCAGGTGTGACCTTCTAAAGTTTAGGGGTTGTGCATTGATCCTCTGTAAGAGGTGGTCTCTAATGGGGTCAAAATGAAGTCGTCTCCTATTACATAGGAGAAAATATTATGGTGACTATGATGACCCCCATGGAAGGCCAACTTTTACCTCCCACTAAGTCCTCCTTCTATATCTAACAAGGTAGAATCTGATCAAATTGGTTCTAGAGGTAGAGACTCCAAAAGTAGCTCTTTTTCATGGCCTCTTTAGAATGGTTACAGTCTCAATTTCCTAGGGTCAATGGTTTGTACTCAATACTTGCTCAAGTACTGGCTCTAGTTCAGCCTTTGCACCTTCCTCACAAGCTCTTGGGCTTGCTTCATTCACTCTTTCTCCAACATGGGTTTGGGGTACTCCTTGAGTTTTCTTTAGAAGTTTTATGTAATCTATGGGTTTGAAAAGCTGGTTTGAACAAGAGATCACTCGTCTTCACGAGGAGGTAGCTTTCGAGCTATCATCCGAATCACTTTCAATGGTCATGACGTTGTGCCATTACATTTTTGCTTGCTCTTTAAGGTCATCTTATAGACCTCTAGCTCTAACTCCATTAGCCTTTTAAGGGGCTACCAGACTTTTGGGCTTGTACCTCTAGCTCTTAGGTTGTTGTCTTCAAGGTCAAAGCTTGAGCTTTCTACCTCTTCATTACTTTAGGAGATACCTACCTTTTAGGCTTGTACCTCTACCTGTTAGGCTATTGTCTTCAAGGTCAAAGCTTGAGATTTCTACTTCTTCATTGCCTTGGATGTTTCCTTACCCTAAACTTGGTTTGGAGCCTTGTGATTGTATTAAGGGGGTAAGGGGGATAGAATGAATAAGTCCTCATTGTTATACACTTAACAAGTTAAGACTCGTCGAAGTGGTTGATGCTCCTACGTGCCCACTAGGGTGATTGTCACATATTGAGATAATCCTTTAAAGCATGTTCTAATCCATAGTTGTAAAGGGGGATAGAATGAATAAGTCCTCATTGTTATACACTTAACAAGTTAAGACTCGTCGAAGTGGTTGATGCTCCTACGTGCCCACTAGGGTGATTGTCACATATTGAGATAATCCTTTAAAGCATGTTCTAATCCATAGTTGTAACATGTGCCTCCATATGGAATGACATGGGGTCTTGGGACTAGATTCGGGGATAGATTTGGGGCAATAGTCCTATGAGGACACTCAACAACATGGTGCAGTTCCTTGCAATGGAAACACTAAAGAGGTGGTATGTGTGCCATATTGTTGAGGTCTCTTGCTCTTTATTGCACCATGGAGAGGTATATTCAATGGTGGCTGGGGATTGCTCTAAATATCCATATGAGTCATATTGCTCACATGAGCTCATGTTCTAGATTCTCAGTCCATTGGTAATGTCACTAAGTACTGTTGTTCTGGTGTGGTTCCAAGAGGAATCAGGTTGGTGGGGTGGTAACAGCGGAGGTGGATATGGCATTAGTGGTGGTTTGTACATCCCTCTTATTAGTACAAGGATTTGATATGTAGGCCCTAGACATGTCCAGGTTGAGAAGCATTTGTTATGGGTGGTAGGGCTAGTGGTTATTTTGGGGCATGGGAGCATAGGTTGTGGTGACATCCTATTTGTTTAACTACAATTCTTGAGCGGTTTTTACTGGTCATAGTCTACTTGGGATAATCCCAACTCAGGATCGACACCAAATGTTTGAAACATTGTGGCATTGTTGCAAGCGTATCATCCTCTACCTTGGCCGGCTTGCTTTGTTAGCTTAGCTTCGTCAGAGAGCGATCACCTATGCTTCTTAGGCTACTAATGTTGATGGCCACATATAGCTCTTGTTGCTCACAAGATTGAGTGGTTTGCTTGTTCTAAGTGGCTGTCATCTCTCTCTTGTGAGGATGGCTACCTCTGCCTATAGACCTGCTCTGTGACTGTATTATGGATATCCAATAGACTCGTTGTTCTGAGTGGCTACATCATCTCTCTCTTGTGAGGATGGCTACCTCTGCCTATAGATCCATTGTGACTGTATTATGGACATCCAATTTTTATTCATTAAGGTGTGAAATTAGCTGTTGATGGCTTTAAAGCATACTGACTTTTTTGGATTGTAAAACCTAGACGGATTCTTTGAGATCTTTGACTTGGATTTTATAGTTTTCACAATTGATCTCATAGATTTCCTTTGCTTGTGCCACTTGGCCTTCCAAAGCTGCCATCTGTGCCTTTAAACCTATCTCTATGGCCTGCAACTCTTTTTCTTTATCTTCTAGTCTCTTTTGAAGAGAGCAATGACTATCTTCCTCATTATTGATCTTGTCCTTCACCTCCAACAACAATGTCATGTGCCTTGGCTTGCATATCTGCTACTTTGACCTTATGTTGTTCTTTAAGGCCTTCCACCTAGATTTGCAAAATAGTGTATTTTGTTCCCTTTCCCGCATCATTTCATGTTTATGATATTCCACCTACTCGAGGAGTTCTTGTACTTTTGTGCTAAGGGCATGGTTAGTGTCTTCCAACTCCTTATGCTTAATTGCAGCTTTCCTAGTAGCCTGATTCACCTGTGCCTTTACTTGTTTGTTCACCTTTTTCAGGCTATGAGCATATCTCTTGAGAATTCCGTTGGCGAGGCTTGTATATGGAAGTTCCTCTCCATCATCTAGGTTTATAAAATGTTTAGATTGAAGATATAAGCTATCCCACCTTTTGCCTTGTTTGTAATTACTCTTCAACTATGTTGTAATTTGGTTGAAGGCAGTGAAGGACTCCTTTTTCGAGCTCACGCATACTGACCATCGGAGATGATTTATCCATTTCTTGTAGTTGGAGCACGAGTGGCTTGAAAGAGTCTTCTTCTTTTTGCTCCTCTTTTTGCCTTTGTCGCTTTATTGCTATCTCTAGCTCGTCTCCATATAGCTCACTTGAATGCTCTTAGCCCACTTGTGCTTCTTGGAGGTAGAGGGTCCGGTTGCTACTTGGGTCTTGACTTTGGCAATTAATTCTTTTAATTTAAAAGTATAGGGGGTGCTACTTGGCCTTGGTCATGGGGATGAAGTATGCTTTCTTTGATTGGGGGCTTTGGACTATGCTCACAACACATTATGTTCCATCATAGGCATGATTGGGAGAGCTATGGCATATCTTCATGGACTTCAGTGGTGGTGGGTTCTTAGGGAGATGGATAAGATGGTGGTGGGCTACTGCATGGGACCTCGCCTACTACTATACTTTCCTATCCTTTCGTATGATTTGGTGTTGAGGTTTTTGGGGAAACAGAGATGTGTTGTCTCTGGGGGGGTGGTCTTTACTCTTTTCTTCTTAGCCTGCTCTATTGGGATCCCATTTCGAGTTTGGCCATCGAATCCTTGGTTTCTACTAAGACCGTGCAAAATGCTCCTCTAATCCTTTCTACAAGGCTGCTTTGTCTATGAGAAACTCCTCTAGCTCTTGGGAGAGGCTATCTGGAAAGGAATTCTAGTGGCCTAGCTAAGTACATGTGTGAGGATGTATGGGTTGACCACCTTGTTACCACGCTTGCTAAGGTAATGTGTGAAGTCTCTATGTAGCATGGTGGCCCAATCATCTCTCTCCTTTGTGCATCCTGTAAACCTTATGCATGTCCACTCTCTTGTATCTACTAATAGATGGCTTCAACTACATAATCATAGATGCCACCCGGCATGCTTCTCTAGCTTGGGATCACCGAGAGCGGAGAATTCAACGGCATCATTGTTCACTTTGTCAAAGGCAAGTGTAGGGCTTTGCAGTGAACTTCTCTGTAATTAGTATTGATTTCTTCGACCCATTTGTACTTGTTATTATTCCTCTCTTTGATCCCTCTGCTGGTATGAAGCCAAAAACTTGGTGCAAAGCTTTGTGTTCATTTTGCATTGTACTACCTCTGGTAGACTCCCTATCCCATTTTGGAGTAGCTTCTCCTTCACTTCAGCATCATTCACCGATTCCATGTACCTTTTAAGAGTGGTACTAAAAGTACACGTTCTTGTTATCCACCATCTCTGTATGACTGAGTATTGTGTCGTGGTAGTGGAGCGAGGTAGCTAGCCTTTCGATGTGCACAGTGATGACACGGAAGCGGTAAAGCTGTTTACGCCTTTATAGAGTGTCACACTTCCACACACGCATCCAAACACACCCAGAACACCAGACCCAAGAGCATGAATAAGACTTATATTTCAGAACAGACCTTCATCTCTACAGAGTTGGATATCCAAGATATCCTCAGAACCATCTTCATCTAGTACCCACTCACAATCTGCCCGCTCCTTCCTCACGTTCACACAAGAACAGTAGCCTAATATCTTTCTCTCCTCATCTCCACGACAGCAAAACAGCATGGCTCTTTAATAGTAGAGCAGTATTGGAATACTCCCTGAGCTTTGTAATCTTCCCTGCCTTCACAGTCCACACATGCATCCAACACTTGCTGCTGTCAACAGTCTCGTTTTCCTTCACTGCTTTGTTGCAGTGGCGCCACCTTTCTACTTCTCAGCAGTCCACGCTCTCTCCTTCTTCACTGTTTCACTGCCATGAGCCCTCTCTGCGTTGTGCCAGTGGTCGCCAGCCAATTTGCCAGAGGCGGCTCCTTCACACAGTACCACCCTTTGCTTCCTCTCTGCCTGCGTGCTACTAGCTCCCGTCAGCGCCGGCACCACTCTGCGCCTCACACTAGTCGATGTGCTACCTTGCTTCCTTTGCTTCCAAGGAGTCGACACCACTAGCCACCCTACTGCAGCTACGGCTACCAACCCTTCCTCTCTTTCTCTTTGTAGTCCCCAACCTGTCAGCGTCTCTCTGTCGCCACTAGCAGCACTGCGATCTCCTGGCGCCTTGCTTCCCAAGGCGGCTCCCTCACAAGTCGGCACCAGCCTCTTCTCTCCCTGACCCTCCTCCCTGCAGAGCTGCCCACGTCTCTCTCTCAGCTGCGCGATGACCTCCCCTGAAGGTAATCGTCTCTTGCGCTTTTAGCAACTGTGCCTTGGACATCTTCTGGAAGAACCCGCCAACTTGGACGAATTCAGCTTCTTTCCTTCTGTTAAAAATTCTTGTGCCACCTTTCCCTGCCATGTCATCACCTTACACATACAGAGCGACCAAAAGGCTGATACCACCCCCAGCAGACCACGCTCCGGACAAGCCTGTGCTCCCAAGATCTGATCATTTTCCCTGTGTATACGCTTCCATCAAGGCCCTAAGCTTGATTGTCGCATCCACGACGTCCACACTGAGTCAATGGGTGCTCCATGATTTTACCACAATACGAAACATCACTCATGTACACATGTACAAGTTGAGTTTGGGGTTCTCAAAAAACTTCACACATATTTAGCAACCCCCTTTTTTCTGCTGAGACATTCATGTCTAGCAGCTGCACAAACAGAAACCATTTATCCCCCTGGATCAAACAGAAATCTCGGTGCATCTACTTTCCAATTCTTCAAGCATTTTCCTCTGTCAAATAACCATTGATACACCCTGTCATGATCTTCCACTTTCAGCAACCCCCTGGGTTCTTTATATATGGCTTCATAATATATTCTACTGCATTTCCTTCTCCATACCAGCTCACATGGTCTTGTGATGGAAACAACCATTCCTCACCTCTACTCCCCTCTGACACATCTGAATCCCACTCATAATCATATACTGAAATAACAGACATTGATCATCAACTCCCATCTTATGGTCATCCAATTTGCAACCTGCATCATTGGTTTCCAACTCTCCCTCTGGACAAACTGCCAGACTAAGACTATAACCAAACCACTCATCCTTATGTTGAGCATCAACATGAGGTGTATCCTTCATAAACCCATTTCCCTTCAACCCATCAACATCACACATAGCGACTTCATGCACTGTAGACTCATCATTGTCACTTCCCTGTAGTTTCTCCAGCTTCAAGTCCATTGGTGATCCTTTAAGATTCTCCACATCTTGCATAGGCATCTCTACCAAGTCTAAGCTCCCCAAACTGCCAGGCAAAGCATCTTGGTCCCCCTGACCAACAACAATAGCCTCACATGCATTCTCACTACTACTGACAATCGACTCATTCTCTTGGGCATGACAAGGAACACACACCTTATGATGATCAGCAACCGCATATGCAAAATGGAGTACAAGATACTAGTCCTAGGGCTGACATGCCCAACACACTAGAGTGTGTTCACACAAGGAAAACCCTTGCCAACATAGGGTAAAAAGTGCCCGTGTGAGTAAGACTCTTCACACCAGGACTTCCCAGAGGCCAAAGGCTAACAAACCTCCATGAGCTGAATGGTGTGAACGTGTACAGGGTGTAGCAGACTACCCTGGTAGAGGTAATAAGTGTAAAGCTTTGTGAAAAGCTACAAACTTTTCTCTCGAAAGAAACTTGGTAAACCCATCTGCCACATTGTCATGTGTAAGCACGTAAGTTAAGGCTATCTCTTCTACATGGAGCCTCTCCCTGACATAATAATAATGCACCTCAATGTGCTTTGTTCGTGCATGAAAAACCAGATTTTGCATGACTGCTAATGCACTCTGCTTATCACATTGAAAATGATGATGGAAGACAACTGTCTAATAGCAAGATTTGCCAATAAGCGGCTAAGCCATACACATTCCATAGTAGCTGTGAATGTTTCCCTATACTCAGCCTCACAACTAGAAGTGGCCATTATTGGGGCTGCTTCTTGTTGAGCCATGAAATGCCAAGAAGGAAATAGTTACCACTAGTTAACACCCTAGTGTCATAATATCCTGCCCAGTCACTATCAGTGTAGGTGGTTAAGCATAAAGAAGATGCATTGCTATAAAACAATGCAAAGTCTTGAGTGCCTTTAAGGTAACGAAAGACACACTTCACTGCTTGTGCCATTGCTGAGTGCTAGGGAAATACATGAATTTGCTCAACTATGACATTGTATACTGAATATCAAGACAGGTAGTGCATAGATATATAAGGCATCCAACATCCTATTGATAAGTGGTTGCATGAAAAGGCTCACAAGAGTTCTCAAGGGATAACATGATGTCGGTCTCAACTGGTATAAATTGGATACCGAAATAATGCAAAAGCCCCATGTCTATAACATCAAATGCATGTTGTAATTCAGCGAATGAAAGCTAAAATTTACCCCTCATCAAGGCCATCACGAGCAAATCATCCCAATTATTATCCTCCAATGCATCAAAGGGAGAAAGTGGCTCCTCATTTAATGCAGAAGCAACAAGGGTTGTATCAACAAAATGAGATGCATGTCGAGAGGCAGCGCATGTCAGCCGACACATCGGACATAAGTGTAGGCAGCTTATTGCTAGCAGATAACTCTTTGTGAGTCACAAATGGCTGCATCCCCTTCAATTAATGCATCACCCATGGCATCCTGATCAAAATGTGGCTGATCTGGAGCAATATGGGAATGTTGGACTGCTTAATTGGCTGATTGTCCTCAGCAGCAGTGAAAGGCTGATTTGGAGCTAAAGAAGGCTCAACAGATTGAGTAATACGAAGGTTGATTGTCCTCAGCAGGCAGCTGATTTGGAGCTAAAGAAGGCTCAATAGATTGAGTAATACGAAGGCTGATTCAGAGCCAAAGAAGGCTCAACGGATTGAGCAAATAAGCTTGAAGATGTAAGCATTCTAGACAATGTGCTATAATCACAATTTCCAACAGAGCAATGCATAAGTTGTCAAGGGCCACTGAATGCTAATACATCAACAAAGGAACCAATGGTCAAGCTAAGAAGGTGATAATCAACAAGAATGGAAATGGGGTGATATAACAATTTTCTAGCATTGTAAGTGGACTGAAAATGCTAAAAATGAAGGGAGAAAGAAATCCCAAATGAAAGAATCTGTCAAGCGGGGGAGCAAGGCATACATCCAACCATTACTATGAGAGTATAAGGTAACCTCTTAGTAACACCATGCACTGTGGTGTATGGAAAAATAAAAGAGATGTGTAATCCCACACATATTGATGTAGAGAAACCCCTGAATTATGGATAGTGGCGAGGCAACCAAGCTGAAGACAATGTAACATTCTGACACCTGTAGCATCCATGTAAATGATTTGCAAAGAGGAGGCAACAAACAAGAAGCTAGGAAAGAGAGTAATACATCTCAACAAGTAAACATCATTGCATAAAGGTATGTCTCCAAGACATAGCACAATTGAGAGGTCAAATGCATAAGTGACCAAGGACATCACCAATAGCAATACACAACATGTGTCCCCCCTTAAATGCAATAGCCATAGAGAAGATTCAATTGACAAGTGCTATAAAGCAAAATCATCAAAGTACAGATTATCACCAAAATCTATGACTGGCAAAGCAACATCATGCAATGAAGATGTAGTGGCTAAGACACAATCATCATGAGCCCAATTAGCCTCTTCCATTGTATCATATGAACCAACACCAACTAACAATTTTGCATTTGTATCAAAGTACCAATCAGCATCCGACAATGATAAACAAGAAGCATGCAAATCACTGCATTTAACTATTAAGGCATAGCCATCATGTGCGAATTTTCCTTCCTCGGCATTGTCAATGGTAGTTGTAGCAAGACCTTGCTGCTTCTTCTTTTTCTCACTCTTCTCTGTCCACTTCTAGCATTTCTCAATTACATGACCAAGTTTCTGACAATAGTTGCATCTCTTCTTCTTCTCAGTTTTCTCCTCTTGGGACATAGGAGGATCTGAATTGGCTTGTGCTTTGCCCTTAGGTTTAGCACTAGAACTAGCCCCTGATTTTCCTTTGCCATAGTGGGAGGCAGTAAAAGCTTGATCTGTAGAGCAATCATATTGTTCTGATTGGAACAAGATTGCTCTTCGTGTAACAAGAGAGCTACCAATTCATCAAATGTGTACAAATCTGTATTCCTCTTTGGAGGCAAAGAGTGGTAGCAAATCCTTGATAGGATTCAGGCAAGCCATTGAGAACTATAGAGACAAGTGAACTATCATGTATAACCTCATCAATATATTGATTAACTGCTCTCTCATATCCTTGACACGGGTCATAAATCCATCCATAGAATCACCCTTATTCATATGCTCTAAGTCAAGATTTTTTTGTAGATAAGCCACATGAGCTTCAATGCATATCTGATACCGAGAAGTAAGTATATCCCATGCCCTTTTAGAAGAAGTACATGAATGGATATGAGGTATGACTTGTCATTTACATGAGAGAGCAATTAGGGTAGAGCCTGCACATCTTTAGCATCTCAACGAAGTTGTTCTTGTGTAGAAGGAACAGGTGCAGGTAGTGCACTTCCACTGGAACTAGGATCGGTCGTTCCAACAGTGGATCCACTATACGTGCCAGCTGCTGCCGATGCGGAACCAACAGGCCTTGAGTCAACACCATTGGAACCATTAGGCCTTAAGTTAGCACCACCAGATACATACACCCACAAATTATTTGCCATTAGTACATGCTTCATCATATATGCCCACATGGGATATTTGCGTAGACTAAAGTATATCTGACATAGGTAGAGGCTGCACGTGACTCAAAGTACCTTAAATGTTTGCTCAATGCATGTGTAAACTTACCAAACCAACAATCTGCAAGTCGAAATCTGTAGGCAAAATCATCGGGATGAGAAATCTGCAGGTTGAAATCTACTGGCGTGGAATCGGCAAGTCATAAGCGATGTGGAATCAGCAGGTCGAAAGCTGGCGTGGCATCAACATGTCAGAATCTGACGTGGCATTAGCGGGTCGAAAGTTGACGTGGCATCAGCAGGTCAGAAGCTGACGTGGCATTAGCAGGTCAGAATCTGACATGGCATCACCAGGTTAGTAGCTGACGTGGCATCAGTAAGGCAAAATGGGTGGTGTAGATTCTGTAGATCAAAGTTTACAGGTGGAAGCAACACTGAAGTGGGGGATCAACGGTAGAGGGCTGAGGCGCGACTATCTAGGCAATTTGGGCCATTGACCACCTTAGGGTAAACTTGGACAAGAAAGTAAACTCGGCCCGCCCACACTCTCTTGTGCACGCACACAAAGACATACATGTGTATACATATAGGCATGTGCACACACGCTCTCATGCGTGCACACAAAATCGACACACATGCATGTACATATACACGTGCATCCACATACACATGCACATAGATGCACACCCACACTCTCTTGTGCATGCGCACAAAGAGACATACACGTGTATACATATAGGAGTGCACACTCACACTCACATGCATGCACACAAAATCAACACACACCCAATCACACACATGTACGTATGTGCACACACACCCTCACATGTGCCCGTGCACACACACACGTGCACATGACAGACATACACACACTCACACGCTTGCGCACACACGCACAACATACACAAGCATACACATGGAAATATGTGCACACAAACACACGTGCACATATGCATGCACATGCACGCATATATAAGCATACATATGCATGCACATGCACGCATATATAAGCATACGTGCATGTCCACACACGTGCACATATATACATGTGTGCATCTACACACAGGCACACACAATCTCTCTTGCGTACACGCACATCGACACATACACGTGCATACACATAAGCACATGCACACACAACCGTACACACGGTGCTGCACGCGCACATGCAATTTCGTCTGCACACACACAATCATACGTGTGCACACACAGAGTCGATACACATAGTCTCAACATGTGAGGGTAATGTGAGAGCTGCCTTTATTCAGGCTTTAATACATAAAGGTGCACTCACATACATGTGTGCACACACACTATCGACACATAAAGGCACACACACTCACACATGCATATGCATACACAGAGTTGGCGCACACCCACTCGACACACACATGCACACACACACACATACACTTCCACATGTGTGCACATATATAAGCACACAGAATCGAGACATGCACAATCACACACTTGCACGTGCATATAGAAATCAACATATACATACATATGTGTGCACGTTTACATACCCACACACATGCGCACACATGCACATGATGTGCATATACATGTATATACACACACTTGCATGCTTACATGCACACACAAGCATAAAACACACAAACATCCACATGCACATGCATGTGCATGGACACTTGAGTGTGCAAACACACACGTGCACGTATGCACACACACACAAGTGTTAATGCATACGCACACAACACACACATGTACGTACATACACACATGCATCCACACACACAAGCACATAGATGCACACCCACACTCTCTTGTGCACATGCACACAAAGATATACACGTGCACATGCACACAAAGATATATATTTGTGTGCACATGCACACAAAGATATACACGTGCATACACATCAGCGCATGCACACACAAACACACACACACACACACGAGGTGACAATCGTATGCATGTGTACACAAACACACACACACACACACACACACACACACACGAGGTGACAATCGTATGCATGTGTACACAAAGTTGACACACACAGTCACACACATAGTTGACACACACATAGTCTAAGCGTGAGGGTAGCATAAGCAGCCTTCATTAATGCTTTACTACATGACGGTACACTCACACAGACGCGTGTGCACACACTAAAGGCACACACACTCGCATGCATGTGCACACACAAAGTTGGTGTGCACACAATTGACACACACATGCACACATATACACACATACATGTCCACATGTGTTCACACACATAAAACACACACACACACACACACCACTCGTACATTGTCTGGACACAAGGGTCTATACCTGAGGTAGTGCGAGAGAGAGAGAGAGTGTGTGTGTGAGAGGGTGCACGTGCGGGTGCATACGTGTGTGTGTGTGTGTGTGAGAGAGAGAGAGAGAGAGAGAGAGAGAAAGAGAGAGGTGAACCTACACACATGAACACACATATTTATAGTAGTGTTCAAGCCCAACAAAACATATGCATATCCAAGTATAGTCACTCATATTCGAATATAAGCTCACAAGTTGGCACATAATGCAATTGAAATATTATTTCGAGGTGATTGCTGAGTTTTGTTTTTACGCGCGGGTCCATGACTTGCGTCTCTCCTACCACATGCTCTCTCTTTTGCCACATGGCAGGAGGATCGCATGCCCGTGGCAAGAGAGGGCGAAAGCTACCATGTGGAAGCACTAGAAGGCAGTGTGTAGGGTTCCAAATTTGTTCCTACCATTGCCACGTGGCTTGCTAAACCTGGCAGCCGTGTGAAGCGACCCTTGTTCAAAATGTAAAAGACGAAATTGAAATACTGCCGTTTCCCTCCCTTTTCTGTTGAAACTTCTTCATGGCCATCTATGGTGCGTAGTGTTTTGCTTTCCTGCATTCCCCATAGGGAATAATTTACGTCCCTCAGCAAGCATTTCCACAGAAACAACTAGGAATAGTCGAAGTACATGCTGCCAGAGAGGAAGCATCGTCTCCTGATGTGCGGCAGACGTCTTGCTCGGCCTGGTTTCCACAGGCGAAGGAAGTCAGTCGGAGGCTTTTTGTCAGGGAAATCCAGTGCTTGCAACAGCACGGTCGTCACAGGAGAAGGAGGCGAGAATCGAAGAGGAATTTAAAGAGTAGCAGCAGAAGGCATGAATTAGGATTTCTTTTCGCGAAAGCAGATGCAACACGACACGGAAGTCTGAATTACGTTTTTTTGGCCGTACGTTTGGAAGAGAAACCATGTCGAATCCTGTCCCTTCTTCTGCTGCTGCTTCCTCAGGAGGTGTGGCTGCTTCTCCTCTCCCTCCCCCAACATCCATGGCCACTCCCCCCCCCGCTCCGAGGCTGAGCGCCAGGAAGAAAAACGCCGCCATTGCAAACATCAACACTCCCGTCCGGCGCAGCAGCCGTGAGCCATCCACATTTGCTCGAGAAGATGATTCATCTCTAATGGTCGCCGGAGCCGTGGAACTGGCCGGAGGGGATGTCCTCCCTGAGAAAGCCTCTCTTCCCCGCTCCTCCGACAAACTGGCTGCACAGGCTGTGGATGATCAACCCCGTCGAGAAGTGCTCTCAACGAAGCCCAAGCTTTTGAAAATTTCCCTGCAAGCGAAGCCCTCGGGCGGTGCCTCAGCTTCTCGACAACACCTCTTGAAGAACTTGTTTTCCCGTTCCTTTCTTGCATTTATCGTCGTGGCAGGCCTTGCAACGACCTTTTGGAGCTGGAGAGCTCCTCTGCCTTCTTTCCATGCCATCTCGATGGAAGGCCAAGTTGCAGACCTGGAGGAGATTCTGAGGAAGACTACCAAAATAATGCAGGTGCAGCTCGAACTTGTAGACATGAAAATTCACAAGGAAATAGAAGGTCTGAGAAAGGAGCTCGAGGAGAAGATAGATGAGCAAGCCACCTCTTTTGGGACCGAACTGCACAACATGCAGGCTGAGACAAAGAATATTGAAGCATCTTTGAAGAGCCTAACAGAAGCAGGGTTTCCCTCCAGGCATGATGTTTTGAACCTTATAACTGCTGTTGTAGAGGAAAGAGCTGCTCAAGGAACTGGTGAGGCGTTTAGCTTGGATGATGTTCGTGTAGTGACAAGGCGTTTGGTGGAAGTTGAGCTGGAGAAGCATGTAGCAGATGGAATTGGTAGAGTGGACTATGCATTAGGAACCGGTGGAGGCAAGGTTGTGGACCATTCAGAAGGTTTCTATCATGGTTTAGGGATTGGTTGGCGTCAATTGGCTGGAAGTTTCACTAACATGCATTCTTTGGCAAACAAAATCTTGGAGCCTAGCTTTGGGGAGCCAGGGCAATGCCTTCCCCTACGAGGAAGCAATGTATATGTCGAGATTGCTCTTAGGACTTCCATTTTTCCTTATGCCTTCAGTCTAGAGCACGTCTCTAAGGTACTTCATTTTTCTTTCCTATTCTCTCTGTGTTGGGCACTAGAGATTGACGAGTATAAATTTTTTGGTTTTCCATAGGTAGTTGATGCATCCTCATATATATAAATAGGTATCTGTGTGCGCACGCATGAGAGAGAGAGAGAGAGAGAGAGAGAGAGAGAGAGAGAGAGAGAGAGAGAGAGAGAGAGAGAGAGAGAGAGAGAGAGAGAGAGAGAGAGAGAGAGAGAAGTGGTTGTCAAAATGTATACGCAATTTTTTTCCCAACAAGAAACTACCAATGGTGGTTAGTTGTTGTTTGAAGGTGTAGGCTTCAGAAATAAGCACCAGCCTGTTGAAAAGAGGGTTACTGCTTACAGGCCAGCAAATAATTCCTCAAAAGGAAGTTTCTTGCTTTATTGTTATGTTTTGCCTACACTTCAACTTTTTGTTTTCATTGATTTAGCAATCAATCTATAGCTTGGGCACCTTGTCTCTTAAAACACCGTTTGTTTGTTAGTTTTTTGAAACTAAAGAAGAGAACTTTGAAGCATTTTTTTTTTCCTAGAGCCCTGACATGGCCTTGAGTATTTTGAGAAATTTAGCATTCAGGTGTTGACTCCTGTTGCCCAAAACAAGGGTTAGCTTGGAGATTAGCCACACCCATGTGTGCACATGACATCCCCTCTTGCTAAACTCGATGACAGGATTCCAACCTTTGACATTGGATGATTGTCATCATCCCTTGTCTCCTCTCAGACTCCCAAACTTGTCATCCTTCCTTCCTAGCAACTTTTTTTCATTGAAAACCTTGCCATGTCTCGGATTCCATTCCAAATCTACTGTTGAGATTTGTGCATCTGTTCCACTTTGTCCCCTTGCCTTGATGCCATGTCCCTAAACACTACAATGGTCTCCTTCTCGAGGTTGATAATGGCATCTTTGCTCCACCTCCTTGGAACTGTTTTCTCGAGAGCCTTCCTTGGTATGCCGCAAATGGCATTTGGCCCTCAGGGCTACCAAACCCTTCGGGTTTGCTGACATCAACCAGCCCCATGGGATTTCTACCTTGGTTGTGTTACTCTCCTTGGACGTGTGCACCTTCCTGGGACACCTTCAGCACTTAGCCTTGTTTGAGCCTAATGCTCTAATACCAATGTCACATGCACGGAAGCTCTATGTACATTCTTTCAGCCCTAAGTATGCTGAGTAGGAACCTTGATGCAAGAAACCAACAAAGACAGAGAGAGATAGTTGTATTCTCAGTGTATTATATGGTACAAAAGTGTCAATATGATAGTATTATGACTATATAAATCTGTGGCCTTTAACCTCCCAAAAGGTTATCTAAGACCATCTAAAGACCTGGCTCTTGACCTGCCCCAAAGGGGGTCATGTGACCTTCTATATCCTAGCCTAGCCTTTATATAGGCTCTTCACGTGCCCACCATAGTGTTGCTTTGGTGGGTATAGCAACGATAATGTAGTAATCCGTAAGCAGCATGATAACTAAGTGTTCTCTGTGTATATTTAGATTTTGTTGGAGCCAATGGATCTATAATCTATTGCCATTGCATCATTCTAGGTCCGTGGTGTTCTCACCCAAAGAAGAGATGTAAACTGTGGTCTTTGAAAGGCCTTAAGCTAACAGCTTCCACTCTATGCACATGCCATCAATGAAAGAATGTGCACAAGCGGAAGCAATGAACCTGAGAGAGAGAAAGATTGCAAGCAAGAATTGAGCTTTATTAGCTTGAGGTTACAGAGTACAAGAGCCAGCAAATAGGGCAAGGAATGATATGTTGGAATGAATAAGGGAGCAACTCTTATATACTAGTACATGAAGCAGTTGTGTAACATGTGGAGGCTTCGGAGAAGATCGGTAACTTCAATGCTCAGAAATTAGCACTCTTTTTCGCAACGGAATTAACGCATAAACTGAATGAAAGTGTGCATAAAATATATATAGAGAGAGAGAGAGAGAGAGAGAGAGAGAGAGAGAGAGAGAGAGAGAGAGAGAGAGAGAGAGAGAGAGAGAGAGAGAGAGAGAGAGAGAGAGAGATGGATGGAGAGGACACAGTATTGGGTCCCAATTACCCTCTGTAGGGCCCCCACCACGGATGGTGTATTTGCTTTATTAGAATGATGTGAATCTGAAAAGAAAATACAGAGATCCTTGACCTTTCTTGGTTGAGAAAATCCCTGCC
This sequence comes from Cibotium barometz, assembly GCF_041138505.1. Classification (NCBI taxonomy): domain Eukaryota; kingdom Viridiplantae; phylum Streptophyta; class Polypodiopsida; order Cyatheales; family Cibotiaceae; genus Cibotium; species Cibotium barometz. Next base: position 40,314,452 of record NC_141061.1, on the reverse strand, counting down.
CTTGACTTGTAGTCCTTCACCCCTTTGCTTAGCACCTTCTTGGCTTGTCTAGTCCTTTTATGCTTGAGCTCTTGGTGAGAAATGAGATGAACTGGTGGGATTATGGACTCTCCTATTTATACTACTCCACCTAGAGCAGTCGGCCAGCTGAAGTCCAGGCGGCCAGCATTAAATGTCCCACGACTGAGTATTTCAGCATTTAATGCTAAAAAAATCACATAAATTCCAGCGCTTCTTTCCCTTGTTGGCTGGGCATTGAGAAAGTTGCCCTGAACGACTTCATGACACACAGTTGGCCTTTGTAGAAAAGCCAACCATCGCGTATCAAAAAGTGGCATGGTCCTGTGGCATCCGATGCCTGTTCCCACTTTGTACCGAATTCCTCGGAATCGGCGTACGTGTGCTTTATGTCATCGAGTCTTGTACCAACAAGATCGAGTCTAGTGGTTTGAATCGTAGTCACTTGTCCCTTCCTGCTCAAAGCATCGGCCACTGGATTGGCCTTTCTTGGAAGATACTCAATCATACCACCGAATTACTGGAATATCTGACTCCAGCGATGGTCAGTGCGAACCTCAAAGTCACGGCCATATAGAAAATGTTTCCAATGTTTCAAGGCTTGTATAACTGCTAGGAGTTCACGGTCATAAACTGAGTAGTTTTTCTCTGCGGGCAGTAACTTACGAGACATGTAAGCTACTGGATGACCATTCTATTGCAATCCACCTCCAATTGCGATGTTACTCGTGTCGGTGATCACTTGAAATGGCTCGTCCCACGAGGCAAGTGCTAAACAAGGTGCTTCTGATAAAGCCACCTTGAGGTTCTTGAATGCCTCCAATGCTCGTGGAGTCATTCGAATCTTTTGCCTTCTTGTCTTCACTCCCTTTAGTAGATCGGTGAGATCTGCCGAGAGTTCAAAAAACTTGTCGATGTGGGTGGAGTATGCCTGGCATATACCCACGAATGATTTAATGTCATAGGTTGTCTGAGGTACTTCCCAGCTGACAATCTCGGCCACTTTAGCCGGATCAAGTCGAATGCACCTGGCACTAATTATGTATCCCAAGTAATGCACCTGGAACAGATAAAATTCTGACTTCTTTTCGTTGACGTAGAGCTCGTTGCTTTCCAACAACTTAAGGACTTTCTCCACATCAATGTCATGCTGCTCAACCATAGCTGAAAATACCAGTATGTTGTCTAGAAATATGAACACACTTTCCAATCAAATCTCGGAAAACACGCATCATCATGCGGTTAAATGTAGCTGGGGCGTTCGTCAAGCCAAATGGCATGACCACAAAGCCCGTTCCGTACGGAAGGTTGTCTTGGGGATGTCCCCCTCCACAATCCGCACCTGGTGTACCCACTCTTTAAATCAAGTTTTGAGAACACCTTTGCTCCATTCAGCCTCTCGAGAATATAATCAATTCGAGGCATCGGGAATCTTCTCTTGATAGTCAGCTTGTTGAGTGCACAATAATCGACACACAAACAGAAGACCCATCTTTCTTCTTGACAAATAAGATCGATGCTGCAAATGGCGACACGCTGGGGCGTATGAAGCCAGATTGCAACAATTCTTGGAGTTGGCGGTCCAACTCCGATTCATTGCCTTGGAAAGGTGATACGGAAACTTGCTTGAGGGTTCCGAGCCTGGGAGGATGTCAATCTTGTGGTCCTCCGCTGTGGACGGGGGGAGCTGGGGAGGGAGGCTGTCCCGAAGAAAAATCTTCTGGAACTTTTCATGGAGAATTGAGTACTTCTCGGAAGCACTGGCCACCAACTGGGCTGTTTGGATGTAAATCATCGCACACTGTGCACCTTTCCTGATTGCTCGCTTAGCCTGCAAGTGGCTTATGAGCGGAAAGTTTGGAATTCGTGGCTCACACTTAATGGTCACTAGGGCGTTTGACACATTCCGATTGATCTGGAACGTGTGCTTGTCCCACTTGACATCAGGAAGAAACTTGTGAAACCACTGAATGCCCAAAATTTTATCTGCTCTTACAAGAGGGGCAACCATAAAATCACGCACAAATTCTATGCCCTGAATCACGAACTTAGCACCTAGAGCTTCATACTTGACGCTCGTTGTCATGCCTGTGCTAAAACCCTCAACCTGTTTGTCCACCGAAGTCAGGTCGAAACGGGCACGTCTAGTGGCCTGTTCCGTGACCACATCCTCCGTGCTGCCGGTGTCAAACAAGACAACGACTCTCTGGCCACCTATGTAGCCAAAGGACTTGATCAATTCGTTGTGCTCATACTCTTGGTCATGGGCGCCCTTCTGCTTATCTTCGAGCTCTCGACTAATAATTGCTCCAACTGAAGCACCGGGATTGAAGAACTAGGGGTAGCCCATGGTCACAGGGAATGGGCATTTTTAGACTTGGGAATGTTGGGGATGGCAGCATCTTCCTGTTCCCATTCCCATCCCATGTCACTCTATAGTCACAGGGAATGGCCATTCTCAATCTTTTCCGTCCCCATTTCGCGTCCCATGTGACTATGGGGTAGTTGCTGGGGTCTGTGTGGGAGCTGAGCTCACCACGGAAGCTGTGGAGGCAGCGACGGTGGGCTTTGGAGGCTTCTCAGGACAATCCCGAGAAGTATGTCCTTTCGTATGACAAAAGAAACATCTACCCTCCTCCTTGTACTGAGAAAGCTCCTCAGCACTCAACTTGCCACCTGTCTTGCCTGCCTTCGCTTTCTGGTCTGGAGTAAGCTTAGACGCATTGTTCGAGTTCTTGGAGCTAGAGGCTCCCGGGCTCTATCCTGGGGAAGACCTCGTCTGGTTCTGGCCTTTGCCCCCCGAGGCGGTAGCCTTGGGAGAAGCCGGCTGGGAAGTCTTGGGCTTGTCACCGTTATGTTTCATTTCTGCACTCTGCGCAAGCGAGAGTGTGTCTTCAAAGGTGGCTGGCCAAAACATACGCACCTCCCATTGGATTTGCGTATCAAGGCCATACAAAAACTGCCCTTTCTTGTCTGAATCAGATAAGCCTAATTGCAGACATAAAGTCGAAATTCTATTGGCAAACTGAAGGACTGGTTGCGCGTTCTGACGCGCTCCCCTGAACTCGTCTTCGAGTCGCTCAAGGTAGTGGGGCGGTAGAAACCGCTGCTTAAGGTTGCGGACAAACTCGTCCCACACATAAGCTGCTATACCTACTCTGGTGTGGTCCTTGCTCTTTCTTGGCTGAGAAAATCCCTGCCCTTGACCTGCAGTCTTTCACCCCTTTGCTTAGCACCTTCTTGGCTTGTCTAGCCCTTTTATGCTTGAGCTCTTGATGAGAAATGAGATGAACTGATGGGATTATGGACTCTCCTATTTATACTACTCCACCTAGAGTAGTCAGCCAGTTGAAGTCCAGGCAGCCAGCATTAAATGTCCCACGACTGAGTATTTCAGTATTTAATGCTGAAAAAATCACATAAATTACAGCGCTTCTTTTCCTTGTTGGTTGGGCATTATGCGCATGCTTCTACATGGCTGGACAATGCTTTTGCAAACAATTTGAGGGCTGGGCAGCCTGTATGGGCTGCCCCATACTTGCCCTACAGCCATACAAAGGTTGCATCTCCTGAATGTCTGCCTTTAGGGCTGCCCTACAGCCATACAAAGGCTGCAACCCTACAGCCATACAAAGGCTGCATCTGCCTTTAGCCTGCCCCTAGGGTTGTCCTACAGCCCCTCCATGGCTGGTGGGTTCAGCCAGGGCCTTCCTGGCCCTCATGGGGGTGGTTTCACACCATCCCCATGGTAACACTAAGTCTTGGGGTAGCCCTATGGGCTGGCCCCTTGTTCTAAAAGCAAACTCTAACTAACTACACAGTGATCTGGCATCCGGTACCATACTCATAGTCACAGGGGACGGAGGGGACGGCAGCTTGGAACGCGGGGACGCCGATTCGGGACGGACCAGCAAAACGGGGACAGACGGGGATGGACGGACGTCCCCCATGGCACGTTTCTCACAGGGGACGGCGACGGGGACGGCGCAGGGACAGGGACGCCGGTGAGGGACGGACCTGTGAGGGGACGGCAGAGAGACGCCTGCCGTTTTTGGCCGTTGCGCTTCCCATTTCTAGCCGTTTATGGCTGTTGGCTTTTTGAGGCTTGTTTGGCCCTCTCTCTCTCTCTTGCCCTTGAGGCTTAAGTTTGAGGCTTGGGCCTTGGGCCTTGGCCCTTGAGGCTTGGCCCTTGCCTCTCTCTCTCTCTCCATAGTGTCCGATGCGGCACATATTATGAGATGGAGGTACCTCCATAGTGTACCTTCCAGTTCCAGTTTCATTTTCTAGGTGCCAGTAGTATCATCTTTATTTTTTATTTTTTTGGGTTTTTTTTAAAAATCCAGACATTGTATCAGATCCACCATGATGTAACTTTTGGTCTCATAGGTCATTATGGCCTTTTGAAGACGTTAATATAACATTTCATTTCATTTCATTTCATTTCTCACTTGCCCTTGCCTCTCTCTTGCCTATCTAATATCTATATATAGAACAAGGCTACAAGGCTACAAACATGGAGTTTAGCGTAAACGGCCCCCCTGCGGAGGGGGGCGTGACTCACGCCCCCCTCCGCACCTTCCCCCAAGTAGGCTGGTGTGAAACTACGCGCCGCAACGAACTCAAAATTTACAGCCCATATGCAGTAGGTGTATAATAACTCACCGCATATGCATGTAGCCTGGTTGGCAGTGTGCCAACCTTCTCCAGAATCGTCTCATGCTATCTGGCCACCATCCGGTGTTTAAACTGGGACCTATCAGGTGACCCGTGCTACTCATAAATGCCTTCTCATATAGGGGGGACTCACAAAGTAGAGTTAGTCGGTACCTGCGTAGTTACTTGAGGGTGGAAAAACTAAGAAAAAAAGTATTTTTTGAGTGCCGTTCCCTCCCCCGTCCCCGTTCCCTAGTTATGGCCATCCCCCGTCCCGTCCCCGTTCCCGTCCCCCGTTACCGTCCCCCGTTCCTTGTGACTATGACCATACTAGATACACAGGTCTTGCACCTTTTGTACAGATATGTCTACGTGGCATCCAAGTGCAGGATGCACAAGTCGGCTGTAGGAAAACAGGCCGAAAGCTTCACGACAGCATAAAAGAAAGATGCAATTTTTTAACAACCCCTCTACATCTTGAAGTGTGCAAAAAGGTCAGAAGAAAACTGATGAGACGAAGGTGCGACCATGGACACCTCAGCATGGCCAGTATTGAGTACACATGCACATGTCAGCTTGTTGTCTTCAGACAACATAATGCCACTATAGAGAGCAAAAGAAAATCTGCTTGGCTCCAAACTCAAAGTAGAACTGTGAACACATCACATCCAATAACCTCGAACAAATGAACATGGAACACATCCTGTCCATAGTCTCTGCTAACCAATAGTTCTGGAACTCATCCGAACCATGAAGGAAACTTGGTTGATCCTGGAACTCATCCGGACCATCAAGTGAACTTGCATGTCTTTATACTAGGAACTCCGACACACGGGTCCCATGCTCCAGATTTAATATAAGAGAGCTTTTGAAAGCTCCCTCACCCGCCCACAAGCCGTTTTTGGAAGACAGCACGTGGGGGATGTCCTTAGGATCAGAGCAGGACACCAATCATGTTCTCTCCAGACTGTAAGGCCTTGGGGAGAGCTGGGGTTGTCACTAGACGAGTTTGTGTCAGTGTCATGTGACTTGTCTTTGCCCTTCTTTGAAGACTTGCCCTTGTCCTTGGCTTTGCCTTTGTCCTTTGACTGACAATCCTTTGACAGGTGGCCTTTCTTCCCACACTTGTAACACCGACTCCGAACTTTCTTCTGTACTGTCAAGAGTGCCTGATCAGGTCCAATAGACGATGAAACTTTCAATTTCCCCTGAGAAACTAGGATGGATTCCTCTTCCAAGAGGAGAGTGCATAGATCATCAAACTCGAGGGAACGTGTTGTGGTCTGAACCCGCAAAGCTCGGGAAACCATGTCATAATCTGCAGGAAGCCTGATGAGGAGGAGAGCAGCTAATTGAGAAGAGGTCAGGGCAGTACCCACTGCCACTAATTGGTCATGAATTACCTTAACCTTCATCACAAATGACTGCATGGAAGTCCTTGCTGTAAACTCCAGAGAAAAGAGCTGACCCAATAGGTTGACAGATTGCATTGTAGAGTCTTGTGCATATAGGTCTGTCAGCTTTCTCCAAACAGAAGCAGCACAATCCAATGTTTGCACGGCGGGGGAGACCTTTGGTGAGATGGCTCATATAAGTGCAGAGTGAGCTTTTGAGTCTTGATTCTCCCAAGCTGAAAGTTCGGTGAAAAAGGCATCCTCTTGGTCCTGAGTCCACTTCCTAGAGCTGGTAGGGCGTTCGAATTTACATTCGTGGCCCTAAACAATCTCCCAGAGACCATAGTTTGTACCATTGAGCTTGTCCTCCTTGTTCGTGCAGGGGGGACCCATGTCTGCCTCAAAGAAGCTATGTCTCAAACAACCTTTGTAGCTAAGCAATCCACGTGCTCTCTCAAGCACTTTTCCATAGGATCCAACTAGGGACTAATAGCCCCCTCTGAAGATGTAGGTTGGACAGCAGCAACAAAAATGCAGAAAACACACCAGTGAGAACCTCCTACAGGAAGAGGGAGGGGATCTTGGAGGGAGAGGAGTTGATGTGCCACTTGTCTGATGCACTTGCTGAATCTGCAGCTATATCTCTTCCACTTGCCTCTGTAGAAGAAAACGCAGCCTGGGGGCTGGCTGACAGCAGTTGGAGAGCTTGTAGAGAAAAAAACGCAGCTAAGAGAGAGAAACGCAGCCACTGTTTTGAAGGATCTATAGCTTGGAGAATCTAGGGAAGCAGAAAACGAAGAGGAACAGATTGTGCAGCAGCCAAAGCCTAGGCGAATGATATTATGAAAGAATGTGCACAAGCGAAAGCAATGAACATGAGAGAGAGAAAGATTGCAAGCAAGAACTGAGCTTTATTAGCTTGAGGTTACAGAGTACAAGAGCTAGCAAATAGGGCAAGGAATGATATGTTGGAATGAATAAGGGAGCAACTCTTATATACTAGTACATGAAGCAGTCGACTGTAGGAAAACAGGCCGACAGCATAAAAGAAAGATAGCATAAAAGAAAGATGCAATATTTTAACAATCAATGTACTGCAAGGAGAGGACTTTCTGTGATTTTTGTGCTCTGGTCATCAGAGTTGCATTACAACTTGTTTACATGGCAAAAAAAAACCGTTTTCATGTTTGCATGACGACATTGCATTTTCACGAGGTTTTTGGCATTATAAGTTACAATGGCTTGAAACCTTTGTCAACCTGCTTAAATGTTTACAAATGCCTCTTGCAATGGGTTTTCATACTACCAGAGAATTAGTCACGAGATCGAGTAAGGCAGCTGTCATCACTTTCAACCCCTTCGTTTTTGGCGCTGCACTTGCATGTAATGTGAGCCACTACGGTTGCAACCTTGTCATGCTCCATCGGCCTACCTAGGGCTTATTTATTTCTCTTCCTTCTCTCTTCTGCCCCGTTGCATGGGTCCCACGATAACCTAGCCTCTGATACCAATGTTACAGGGGCTGAGGACGATTTGTGATTAAGGCGTGCGATTTACTACTTTGATGCCTTAACTTTAATGTTGAAGAGAAGAGAGGAAAGAGACATCACTCTAGACACCCGATTGGGTCTTAATAACCGACCGAAAGCTCCCCTGGGGTGTATTTGCTTTGTTAAGAAGTTGAAATGAGTACACTGTACAATGCAGACTCTATCCTTGACCTGGTAATATCTTCCTCCTTGATTAGCTAAGCGAAGGCCCATGTATCCTGAACAGGAGGCGGGAACTTGCTGATCTGAATGGGGTCTATGTGGAAGGAGACTGCCTTCTGAGTGGGGATTTTGGGATGCCTGTTTTGCGGGGCTGCAGCAAAACGCTGATGCCTGTGCGAAGAGGATTTCTGACTTATCTTTGATGCTCTACTGGACGTGATTGGTCTCAGGTTACTGAAGTGGGGAGAGTAGAGAAAACTACCTTGCTGTACGGTTTGCTGCTGCCCTACCTTCTGCCCCACCTGCCGATGTGCATCACTAACCCAAAGCTTTACTAGTCACCATTTGGGCATTCTCTCCACTTCTGACCTGCTTTGGACCTATGGACAAGCTCCAAAGTGGACATCATGCCTTTTGGTAGGGGACTTATGTCTACGATGAGAGTGATTAGGTTGGATATGTGAAGCCGGGGATTTCGGTTCGTGCTCGTATTTAGAGTATGGCATTCTGGTTGGCCTATTGACATAATGTCTACGCCCGAAATGACCACTCGTTACACATGGACATACTTGCATGCTTGGAACTGTTTTCACATGGATTATTAAGACGTGTGTTTAGTTCACAGGTAGGGGAGGTGCGTCCATGAACTATGCGCTTGAATATGTATGGTGACCATGCTTGTGGGCTATATAGACAAGGAGTAAGTGTGTCTTTAAACTCTTTATTGTTCATTTATGTATGGCTCATTTTTTTGTTTTGCAGTCGGATTTGCAATCAAACAGCGTATAAGTGAGTTAGGCATTCACACATCGTCAAAGAGTGGGCAGACATAATTTGGGTCATTTATCCTTTTCGGTTGGCCAGGCCATTGACCACGCACCCTCCCCACCTATGGGAGAGGTGTGGCCTCGTTGAGGTGGCCTAATGCCAGTTTCTCTTTGCATGAAAAGCTTATCTGTCTCTTCCTCCTTCCTCATGAAATAGGCACCTCCTTCAAGAGAGACATTATTAGAGTTTTTACTCATAAAATCAGTCCATAGTTGTTATGCTTGCTCTTTTGTAGTTCTTTTTCTTAGTGGACTTATATATGGTCTATTTACAGCTTTCTAGCCCCGAATTGACCTAATCTACTACTCTTTCATGGATTTTTATATGATGACAAGGGTTTTGAGAAGTTCTGTTGTCGTCAATCTTCCAAAAGCTAAAACCCTAATTTTACAAAAACCCTAATTCAGTTGAAACCTTGATTTGTAGAAACTCTAGTTTCATCCAAGAGTGTTGTGGAGTATTCTATTATCATTACTTCGACCTAAAGCTAGAAAGTGTCTTTAAATGGAAATCGATTCTTAGGTAAGAGTTTCTTATGTTCTCTAAACCTACTCTACATCCGCGTTCTTGGTCATTAAAATCTTCTATGTCTCAACGTAGCCCACCCTTGCATGTGTATGGATGCCAGTGGAGCATAGTTGCTTGTGGGAAGATATTGGGGATTGGGTAGCGAGGTTCTTCGCGAGTGAAGTTGTAGAATGAACCTCTACTACGACACAACATGTTTGAAACTGTTTTCATATGCATGAATGTCGTTGGGAATCTGGCAAGCATTGCCCATTAAGCTTGTATGTATAGTTCCTTGATAATACAATCATATTACAAGGGGGGTTGGCTCGTTTCGACCCTATTGCAGTGTCATTCAAATTTTTAGCATTGTTATCTTGTTTTGTGTTGTGTCAATTCACTTTTTTTACAAGCATTAATAGTTCAAGTGTGTCAAGATTTTGCTCAATCCCGACCGAGAGAAATTACATGACTTAAGAATATCGATATGTTGAGGTGCCACTAGATTATGTGACATACCTTTATATGGAAGCTTTCGATCTTTTTTTTTTCCCAAAGATAAAATGCTTACATGGTGTCCTCATTCCATTTTTATTCTCATTGCGTTCTCATAAATTTTTAATTTCATGCGTGTTGGAATGAATTCTTGCCCTCCTGCTCCTCATGTTGCCATGTAGCAGTGTATTATCCCACATAGTGGGTTGGGGTCAACTTCACCCCTCTATATAGGGCTAAATGTCCATTGGTCTCCCCTCATCCCCCACCTTTATGGTGGTTCACGGGATCTTCAAGTGGGGGGACCTAGCCGGTTGTTGGTCTCGGTCTGTATGCGGTTCCGCGTGGTACTTTTATGGTATCAGAGCCTCGTCAACTCCTACTTGGCATCGGGCTTCGCATTCAGGGGGGTGTTGGAATGAATTCTTGCCCTCGTGCTCCTCAATCTACCATGTGGCAATGTACTATCCCACATAGGGGGGTGTTGGAATGAATTCTTGCCCTCGTGCTCCTCAATCTACCATGTGGCAGTGTATTATCCCACATAGTGGGCTAAATTCCCATTGTTCTCCCCTTATCCCCCACCTTATGGTGGTTAGTGTAACTCCTCCTTGGCAACGGGCTTCGCATCATTCAGGGGGTGTTGGAATGAATTGTTGCCCTCATGCTCCTCAATCTAGTGGGTTGATCCCGCATAGTGGGTTGATCCCACATAGTGGGCTCAATGCTCATTGTTCTCCCGTTATCCCCCACCTTATGGTGGTTATTGTAATTCTCTACTTCAGGATAGTGTAGCTATGGTGTTGTATTCACTTGATTTTTTAATATTTCTTTCAACACTTTTTAAATATGCGTCAACATTGCGACAGCCAGCCAAAAAATTGAATCTAAATTCGTAACTGTTCTAAATTGCAGAGTGTTGCATATGATGTTTCAAGTGCTCCTAAGGAGTTTCGAGTGTTTGGTTGGCTAGACAAAAAGGATGACGCAGTTGCCAAATCTATGACAAAAATTCTTCTGGGGGGATTCGTCTACAATGTTGAGAAGAAAAATGTGCAGACATTCATGATTCCCCAAGGTTTAAGGGGGAATTTGGTCAACATGGTGAGGTTAGAAGTCCTTTCGAACTACGGAAGCTCCTCACATACTTGCATTTACAGATTTAGGGTACATGGTTCTGATTCAAAAGCAGTTCTGGCTTCTCCCACCATTTGAGGAGGTGTGGATTGCTGGATTCCTTTCGATGGCAAATGGGTTTCTGGCTAGCAGGCACTCAAGGGCTGGCAAGACTGACAAATGACTCTCATTTTGTATTTTCTTTATATTCTGAGTACTATACGGTTTATGCCTTTCCTTTAATATTTAAGTACAACTTTACCCTTTGTTTTCCTGTGTAAAGTAACGTTTTGTGTTGGATTCCCAAGAGTCATTTTTTGGTCAAGTGGTCCACTTCTCTCCCCTGTCAAAGGTGTTGCCAATCTGCGGAACGTCTGCAACAATGGTGGGTCCTGATTCTGCTCTTTTTTAAGAGCAGTGCTCTCTAGAGATGCGCTTGCCTTGACATCCTTATGTAGGTTACGACTAACTTACAAGGAAGTCGATGTTTGATTCTATCGATAAACTTTTAACCGGCTGCTTGGCCTGTACTGAGCACCGTAGTACTGTTGCAGCAAACAAGAAGACAGTCTGAAGACACTAATGTCACACCTTTCAAGGTTCCATTTCTTATAGACTTGAAGTTCTTCCTTCCCCCTCCTTTATGATCCATGTAGTCCTGCATCACCATAGGCTCAGTACTGGATAACTGCATGTGCATAGTAACAACAAAGAGGTTTAACATAGATAGGCTGAGGACTGGATCACTGCATGCTTTAGTGCAGGGATGATCTAGATTATAATGTTCCGTCTTATCTCACGTGAAAGCTTACATGTGAGATGAGCCACCATATTGTTCTAGACGACTTAACCGAAGAGATTACTTTGAAGAAGAGGTCACTATGTATATCCCACAAAGGAGCACCAGGGTAATGCTGGTTAGGAAGACTAATAGAAGGTCATTGAAATTGGGAAGGAAACGAAATCGAATCTGTCTGTCCGACTGAAAACGTAAGTACTTCACCCCGATGAGGGCTGTTATCTTTAGTAATGTTCTTGACACTGGTTAAGCTGATCACAAGCGTCTGTATGACAAAGTATGATAGAATACAAATCCATGACTTGATGAGGAGAGGACACTAAGGAGCTACTCCAAGAGCTGAAGAAGGGTAAGAGAACCAAGAAGGACAAAAAGATGAGGGGGATCCTCCAGTAGGTTGAAGCTAAATCCCAACGCTTAGATGTAGAAGCAGCGCAGGAGATATCTTCATTGAAGCAGGTGCTGGAGTAGCAAGAAGCACAGTGAATTGAAAGGATAAGCATACCAACAAGCGCAGCTCCTGACTTGCCACTTCCCACACTAGCCTCAAGCCCTGCCCAGATGGTATTCACAAACTTCTCACCACTCCGTGACTCTATCATCTCGGATCAGCCACCTTCAGTGAAGATTGGTGTAGAACAGGCTCTAGAATAATAGGTGCCCCAACCAGATGTAAGTGCAAGGTATGAAGAAGCTACATAAGCACAACCAGAGGCCACAAAGAGGAAGGCCACAAAGCTGAAAAAGAGAAAGAGAGCAGAAGAGCCTACAAGCCCCAACAAGAAGAGGCGAATAGAAGATAAGGGCACAATAACAGAAGGTTCCTTCTTGCACAACTTAGAGGCTGATCAATTCCTACAAGAAACCATGGAAGGCCTCAATAGCATGTTGCAACTGCAATTACGTGACGAAGAGGACTCTTCCTCCATAAGTGCCTCTATGTGGGAACAGGAGCAAAGGGTATGGCGATGTCAATTACTTACTACTCGTATGCTCCATGACATGAATGCCACCCTATGGAAACAATCACAAAGAGCAAATGATCAAGTGTAAGCACTTAAGGAGAAAATGGTTGTGTAGCACTTAAGGAGAAAATGGCTGTGCTCCATGACATGAATGCCACCCTATGGAAACAATAACAAGAAGCAAATGATCAAGTGTAAGCACTTAAGGAGAAAATGGCTGTGCAGCACATGCAACACACAGAGAGGTAATACTTAAAAGCTTAAAAGCAGCACAAGAGCAGGAAAACAGATTCCAAACATTAGAGGAGCACAAAAAACTGCTCAACAAGACAGTGGTTTAAAGGATCAAAGAAAACATGGAGCTCAAAGCACAAGTAATCCAAGCCAAGGAGTAGCTTCAAAAGGAAGTGACACATGTGAGAGAAAGGAAAGAACAACATACTCAACAACTTAAGGAAGCCCATGCCACGCTCGAAGCCAAGGAAGAAGGGTTTAAGGGGCACATCACTGAGCTAAATGAAGCCATTGCTGCAGCCGGAACAAAGAGTGGTAAACCTTCAAACCGAAAGGGAGCAGATAAACATAGCCCATGTTGAAAAACTCAAAGCCTTAAATGAGGTGATCCAAGCAAAAACTGTGGAGATTGATCAGATGTTGGCCAACCACCAGCAGGGGCATGAACATGTACATCAGCAGCTAAGCAGCCTCCAGAGCTTGGCAACAACAGAGAGGCTGAAGTAGATTGAACATGCTAATGCAAAGACCACCATTGCAAGAAGAGGCTACAAGAAGATATGATGAGCTAGCCGCTGCTAGAGAGGTACGAGAGGCTGTCATTTTTGACCTCCTTACCACCAAAGACTCAAGGATACAAGAATTGGAACGCCAGCTTGCCATGCAACAAAGGACGCACTGGATGGAAACAACTGATAAATTACAACTCCTCATCGAGCCTTAGAGATAGGTTTGTTGCCAGTAACTAATACCAAATGCAACACCCCATAGTAAGAATCCACTTACATGTGTGTACGCCCCCAAGACCGATACAAAGAATAGCCTGAGAAGCATGATGGAAGCAATGTAAATCAATGCAACACTCCATAGTAAGAATCCACTTACATGTGTGTACGCCCCCAAGACCGATATAAAGAATAGCCCGAGAAGCATAATGGAAGCAATGTAAATCAACGCCCCCAAGACCGATACAAAGAATAGCCCGAGAAGCATGATGGAAGCAATGTAAATCACACACACCATACGATGAGTACACAATAACACGTCCACGGAACATAGAAAGGGTAGGCTAGCACTCACCAACCAATCATAGGCTCCAAACTCTTAGACACCATTGGGAATCTTACGACATTTCGACTGACATTCAGAGGATTTTTTGGCGAAAATTGTGGCATTCTTATAGGAAGCCACAGATTTCCTCCTTTATCTGGGTTTCTCTTCATGGTGGTATGGCCACCAATCAGTGGAGGTCAGTTTACTGGTGCTTGCCCAGCATGCCCTAGATGTGCAGGAGTTTCGGAGTCAGTTTACCATTGTTTATGGGAATGCAAGGAAGCACAGAGGGTTTGGTCTACGATTGCACACCTCTTTGGTAGGATTAAGAGGGATGCTATCATTTCTTTTGGTTCTATCATTTGGTTGACACAGTCTGGGCCCCACAACTGAGATTCGAGGGGACTGATAGGAGCTTGGCCATTATGGTTAGGCAAGGAGTTGCTCGGCAGTGTTGTCTTCAAGATTTGCCACTTTCACAGTTTGTCCCTCCGGCACAGAGGTTAGACAGTTCTTGGGAGATTATTGCTAGCATCTCAGCCTGGAATATCTGGAAGGCTAGATGCACCGAGGCTATTGAGGGTACTCTCGTTCTTGTTTCTCAGTGTCTTTACAAGATTTGGAGTGATATTATTCACACCATCATGGCTACCTAGGCCAAAATCCAGGGATCTTTGAGGGCTGCAAAGAGGAAGCGCGGCCAATTTATGAGAGTGGGACATTGGTATCTTTTTCACGTCCTCTCATTCGGGACCCTATTAGCAGCAAAGGGCTCCTGATTGGTTGAGATCTCCACCTTTCTAAGTGTGAAATCTCCATTTTGTTTTTTTTAAATCATACTTAATAGAAGTCTCCTTTATGAAAAAAAAACATACACAATGGTAAGATACCCCCAATCTAGAGGCCAACACAACCCTAGCAAGCTCGCACCCTTAAGACATACGTTTCCCATACCACACGCTCCCAGACCTCACAACTATCACTCATAAGGCTAACCAATGGGCTAACCCCCACAAGCTAGGTCCCTTGTGAGATTCGTTTCCTAAGGTAGAATCCCACACACAAACTCCATACAAATGAGCTATGATCCCATCTATTTAGTCCAACAACAAGTTCACATAAAAATCATTAGCCTCGTTATGTCCACAGTCCAAGCACAAGACATAACAAGGGACATATGAGTTCTTTCAACCAAAAGATCATGGAATAAAAAAACCAATTAAATTTAACGAAGAAGATAAAACAAAGGAAAAAGAATATTATGTATTATAATGATTTTTCTTCAATGAAAAGGACTTATAAAAGCAAAGGATGAAGGAATCAATAAACCATGCATAGCAGTGAATAAACCACATAGGTAGCTAAAAATACCAAGATAAACAAGAGGAAGGCTCAACAAAGTATGAACCATATTTCCATTTATTGAGGAAGCTCTTCATTCTAGCAACCATGAATATGGAGAAACCTTGTAGCCTCCACAAAATGGCCATAAGTGTATACACATTATTATACCAAATGCAAGAAAGAGAGAAGGTAAGGATGGGGTGGAATTGTGTGGTGTGTGTGTGTGTGTGTTGGGGTTGTGGAGGCCATCATTTTCACAAAGGAAAGAAAAATGAAGTAAAGAGAAAATGACATAAGATTTCAAGTTATAGAATGAAATTTTTTATGAAAATAAAGCATGCTAAAAACAATACAATCAAGCAATCAAACAGTGTGTATAATGTTTCCATTCCTTGAGCAACCTCTTCCTCTTGGCTGGAGGAACCTTGATATCCACGACCTAGATGCTCTCTCGTTCTCTCTCTCCCCAAAAGGCAAGCCAAAAACTTCTTTACCGATGCTTGAAAATCAAGCATTAGGTTTGGCATGCTTTTAAAAGCTGGTTTATTTTGACAAAAAGAAAGCTTTATGATATATAAACGCAAGCCTGTACATAACCCTCTTGGCTTAATGACCTGAACATGCTCTTGATTGAAAATCAAATGGTCCAAAAGAAGAAGATAAATTGAGCGAAAGTTAATCTGAGGGACACCTTTTTTTTCAAATGATTGATGCACCTATTCACATCGAGCGCTTGTCTTGTTGCCGCTCTTCGAGAATGATAGTAGATGGTTCCAAGGATCCTTCAGCCTAGGGTACCTGTGCTTCTTGAGTGCCTTCTCGAATGGGAAGGTTAGTTGCATGGCTGAGCACTTTAGTAAAGAGATAGGGGTTACACACCTTTGATTGGTGTGACTTGAGGTAATTCTCCATTTTGCGATGTATGTACCACGCCTAGTCTTCCTCTTTTTCTTCATGGACCTTAGCAATGCAGTTTAGGGGTACCCTTTTATATCTGTCCACGGGTTTTACCTGCATGAGCATAGACATGGCTATGCAAGCCTTTTCATCTACTTCATCCATTATATTTCTGCCCCATTGGAGTTATAGGAAATGCTCTTCAGCAGCGTTTCTTCCATGGGAATTTGCTCGAAATTGTGTACATGTGTCGAGATTGGTGGGGGAAATTACAGAGCATCACGTAGTAGCTCCTTTGTGATGAGGACTTGCTTGATGGTGCCATCTGACTTTGTTATTGTACCTCTCTTGGTGGCTTTGTCATATGATTTCAAATACTCCGCACATAAGTTTGTGTTCATAGTGTGGGGAAGGATCTCTGCCATTCGTCCAAGGTCCACCTTCTCTAGCTTGTTTTTGACCTATGTATCCTCCAATATCTGCAAACACTCTGGGCTATGGTACTGGAGCATAATCTTTTTGTGAGCTGTTTGTATGTCCTTGTTGATCATTGAGCTTTGGAACTTCTGTGCATATCGCCCAAGATAGCTAAGCCTGGTGCCACGTGATGCTCTCTTCTTTATTTCCACTGGTGACCTTGTGGTACTGGAGTGATGGCCGGATTCCCTTCTACTTCTGGGTCTGATGTAGCGGATGAGGCCATGTGTAACATTGAAAGGAGCGTCAGTCATCATAATGATTGGTAGGAGCTCGTGGTCCTTCTCCTTGTGTGTGTGTGTGTGTGTGTGTGTTTTGATGTGAAGAGTGTGGGTGGGGTGAGTAATAAAGGGTGTGTGTGGGAATGAGTTCTAATCCGTGAAGGTGCAGGCTGTGATAAATCAGCATCTATTTAATGAGTACAGTCCTAAGTCCTCCTTCACACGTGTTGACATGCTCTTTTGCACGTGTCGTACTCCTCCGCACGTGTGTCGTACTTGTCCTCGGTAGATGTGGTACTTGTCCTCGATAAATGTTAGGTGTCCTTGTCTTTTTCCCTCGTTTTGTTTTGCCTCCTTCAGCTGCATGTATTCCTCTGTCGTGCTTCATCTACGCCATCTCTGCGATTCATCAAGCAAGCGTACATCTGTTCAATATTTCCTTGCGTGATTCTCACTACTGGTCTTAAATGTTATATTCAATCATATATATCATATTTTACCTACCTTCATTAGATATTGGGTCAAACGAAAGGCAATGTTTGACAAATCACTACGACGCGAAGAATGAATTATGATTTTTTCTGATGTACAGCCATATCGCGTTATAGTGTTTTGGACTTACTTTTTTCTCCTATACATTGTTTTGTGTCATGTATGTTATCTATGACTTATTTTCATGACTCACTTTGTGAAATGAAACGCTCTGTGCGAGAAATCACTATAACGCGAGTAGGGTGTGACGATTAGGTCTAATGTACCTATATTGTGTTGTAGTGATTTGAAGCTATTTTATTCATGTGTTATTTTGTCAAATGAAAGGGTCTGTGTGATAAATCACTACAATGCAAGGAGTTGATGTAGATTTTGTCTAATGTACCCATATCGCATTGTAGTGATTTGAAGCTATTTTGTTATCCAAGTTAACTTTTTCAGTAGTTTTTGTATTATTTTTGTGTTTTGAAGTGCTAAGTGTGATTGTGTCGTGATTGTATCTAATATGCCCAAATTGCGTTGTAGTGATTTGTTGCTATTTTATTGTCCTATGTATTTATTGAGAACTTATCATGTAGCATTATGACTATTTTTAGATGGCGCATATGAAGAAGACTGCAAGGCTCTCATCTACAAATGATCCTAAAGTAGGTAAAGAAGCTAGTTCGGGAAAGAAAATGTCAGCACCACTGCGCTCAATGAGGAGACGCAGATACAACCAACATAGATTCATCCTTCTTGAACTAAGGAAGGTGGAGAAACATATGCATTACGCGGCTCCAAAGTTGCCATTCCAGTGCGTAGTCAGGTCGATATGCGAAATTTTTGGCATTAATATGCATTGGGGCAGGCCTCTACCCTAGGATGTTTGCAAGAGGCTACTGAAGACTGGCTTGTCGAGTTCTTTCAAGATAGCTACGTCCTTGCCGCACATGCACACAGAATCACTATGATGCCAAAAGACATGAACTCGCTTTGTTTGCTCAGGTTCAGATATGACCGTACACTGGAGCCCGTCCTACTTAGTGACAAAAGAATGAAAGGAATTTTGGTAATCCCTCCTTTGATGAAGAAAGTTAAGATCACAGAAGTGACAGAGCCTAGTCATTCTCGTGACCCAAGGCTCAACGCACAAAGGATTGGAGACCAAGCTAGGATGTAGGAGCTCCAAGAATTGCGGTCGAAGAAAGCAGCTATTCGGGAAATGCATAAGTCGAATGTTAGAGCTTTGAGTTATTTTGTCCCCTCATTTCATGTTATACTTCTGATGCAAGGCATCGTGCAATTTTTCCCTTTCGATGCGGAGGAGATTAATGTTTTAAGGGAGGTCAACGATAGAACTATGATAGTAGTTTTAAGGTTTGCTATGTCCTTGTTATTATCTTGATTGTAAAGTGGTTTGCTTGTCCAAAGTAACTAATATAATGTAATTTTCTTGTGCAGCTTGATTATATCAAATCTCCCATTCGATGTTCAAAATCGTGTATATATTGTAGATTCCCTGGTTGATGTATGTCCATGGTTTAGTCAGATAAATTTCTATGTAGCTCAAATAATTCTAATGGCATATAATGAAGAGTAAGTGACATGCAATCTCATTTATAGTCTTAGTATTGTGACCTAAATTTACTATATATTTTTATGTTACTTTTGATACTCCTAATTGCATGTTGTAGTTCACATTGGAGTTTGATCCTTTACGATATGGAATCCAAGACATGTTACTTGGCCAATTCAAGAGTGAAGAATTCCATGGTACCGTGAGACAATAAGTCCACAGAATCATTATTCATATATCGTAAACGAGTTTTGGAGAGAGAGAGAGAGAGAGAGAGAGAGAGAGAGAGAGAGAGAGAGAGAGAGAGAGAGAGAGAGAGAGAGAGAGAGATCCTTTACGATATAGAATCCAAGACTTGTTACTTGGCCAATTCAAGGGTGAAGAATTTCATGGTATCGTGAGACAATAAGTCCACACAATCATTATTCATATATCGTAACGAGTTTTGGGGAGAGAGAGAGAGAGAGAGAGAGAGAGAGAGAGAGAGAGAGAGAGAGAGAGAGAGAGAAGTAGTTAGAGAACTTTCAGTATTGACAACAGTAATGTTTCATGCAGATCGGTTAGAAAGCTAATAACTGGTCTCGAGGCCATAATCCAGGACACACTGCTAGAACACACAAGGACTGTGAGATGCAAAGTCTCGTAGAGCAACAAGATGGCCATAGTTGCGGTTGGAGGGTATGCTACAACGCAAAGTTGCTGCTACACTTAGTTCTCTCATTGCCCATAGAAAATGTAGGCATGCTCTTTTTTTTAAATGATATCTTACTTTCCTTCCTCATTCTTTGACGGCACATGTCTATTTTTTGGCTTTTTGTAGAATCCACGATTATCAGAATACTCCAATGTGGATTTAGGGCTGTTCAGGGAAGAGACCATTGAGCATATTATTATAAACATTCGTAGCAGGCTGCCGCCTAATATCCCTGATGCATTTGTGCCCCCTCCACCATGACCGCGACCAAGACCACCACCAATGGCAGTACCCCCCCGACACAAGTCGACAAGTTGGTTGTCGAGCTTCCAGAATCTGATGGATCTGAAGACGTTGATTTGGAAGCTTTGAGTTCTCGACAACAGCAAACTATGCAAAGTCAAGCTTCAACCCCGCATTGACAGCAAGATTATGTTCCAAAAGAGCAAGCTTCCCGTCCCCAAGAGAAACCACCCGAAGAGCGTCCGGAAGAGCAACCACCCCAAGAGCATCCCAAAGAGCAAGCACTCCCTCAATGACAAGATTCACCACCCCAACAACAAGAATCTTCCAACACCCAAGAGCACACTTCATAGGAAAAAAAAAGAACATACTATCAATGTTTTAAACTTCCAATAAGAAAATGTAGAATATTTGTCTTAGTTTCTATTGCTCTAAGACATACAAAATGTTGTCATGATTGATGTAACTATATGCTGCAAAAATACATTTATCTATATGTGATGGTCGCTTGCACCATGAAAACTTGCTTCCTTGTAATGTCTTTACATTGAGTGGTCCTTTCTTTTCTCCTTGGTACCTATTTCCAAAAATCAAAGTAATGTATATAAGTAATAATGATTATGGCATAGTTTTGAAATGAATACTTTTTCGAGGTTAGATTGAATAACATACCTTATGGTCGTTGCACTTGAACACATAATCATCAGGCACTTGTAGGTCATCCTCATTTGCCAAGTCTGTTCTTGCTTGACGCAGTGAGATGTTTGACCTTATATTGAGTGCTGTCAAGAGCTCATGTTCAAACCATACCTCTAATAACATCAATGGATTTTCAATGTCATCCTCCAAGTTTCTACAAGTTTTTCATTGACATAATGCCATCTCATATAATGAAAGGCTAAAATAAAATTTTGGGAGCCAATCATATATTTACAGACAATAGATTTCCTATGGATTTTGCAGGTAACCCCATTTAATTCTTTCACATCCCAATTTTGACCTAAGAAATCCAGACATTTCTTTGATTTACAGATAAATGTTGACGATGTTTTTTTGACCTCCTCGTCATAAAAGAAGTCGAAAAAAACATGCAATGGCATAAAGACAATGATTTTCACCTGACGACTTGCTACATTTGGTCTTATAAACCTCTGTACGTCTTGGTATATCTTTAATCTAAAGCACTCACTTGTTTCTGCTGTTGGTATTGGCCATTCTGGATTGTCGAATGAAGGCAGTGGTAATACTTTCAAAGATCCATAACCTGTAACACTATGAGGTGCCGTGTAAAATTCATTATAAAAGAAAACTCCTCTCTCTCCCAAAGACCTGCTTGATGTTTCTTTGTATAGTTGCTCACTCACCAATAGATGCATGAAAAGCAAAGTATAGAAATGAAACACATGACATAAACATAATGTAAAAACATTTACTTACAGTTTAGTCTATGGAGTGGGATTCCATTAGGCAAACGAAGTGCATGTAGGCATGTTGTATAAGGTCTCCCTTAATGCTCTTGCCTGTGTCGTCAGAGAGTGTAAAAACACATGACATAAACATAATGTAAAAACATTTACTTACAGTTTAGTCTATGGAGTGGGATTCCATTAGGCAAACGAAGTGCATGTAGGCATGTTGTATAAGGTCTTCCTTAATGCTCTTGCCTGTGTCGTCAGAGTGTGAAATCTTGAACTTTACCTTTGTAAGTGTCGATGAACTCATTCTTTTTTTTTTTTGCTTCCTCGTCTGCAACATAATCCAACTACCAACAAAGATTATGGTAGGAATCCACCTTTGATTATCCATATCAAAACTATTGTATAGTATAATAGCTCTAGTAGAGGAGCAGGGACGCCTACGACGTATGGGTTCCATTGAAGCAAATAGAAAATAAAAGCATATCTAAGAAGATGGAAGAAGAGATAACCTCCAAAATGTGTAAAATTTTTAGAGGAAAATCCATTCATTAAATGAGCTAGGAACTTCGAAGAGAACATTTCAAATTTTTAGAGGAAAAAAGTACTTTTATTAAATGAGCTGAACGAGGGAAATTTTTAGATTGAAAACCGTTCATTAAATGAGTTGAAATTTATTAAAAGAGCTAACAACACTCTAATTTTTATATATATTAAAGAAATGACATTATAAAGTGTGGTCAAATGCATTTCGTATTTCTTTAATAACAATATATTCATATAAAGAATATATGAAAAATGTCTAATTATCAAAAGCTCTGTTACGGTGGCTCTCTTCCTATTGGTCCAAAGCCTTTCTCTCTCTAGAGAAAAAAGGCCCAAAGTTGAGTCTAAAATTCCCCTAATGTTTTGTTCCTTGCAAGCAAGCACACACACACAAGAGAGAGCAAGACATAGAGAGAGATGGATGACAGAATTTTCTTCTATATTCTTCTCTTCTCTACAACAGCTATCATAAAGAGATAAGAGTATATACTATAAGGGAAGATACTCTCCTACTATAACATACAATGATTGGTCCATAGTGTAAACTTGACTATATGAGCTGGCCCTATAACTACGGCATAACTCTAGTACTCCAAAGTGGCTCTCACACATCCTGTCATCCACCACTGGGTAGCATATCGACCGTAAATTCACCAACCAAACTCAATATCTCAACAATCCCCCTCGATCTCAACTCCACACAAACAAGGGAAGATACTCTCCTACTATAACATACAATGGTTGGTCCATAGTGTAAACTTGACTATATGAGCTGACCCTATAACTACGGCATAACTCTAGTACTCCAAAGTGGCTCTCACACATCCTGTCATCCACTGGGTAGCATATCGACCGTAAATTCACCAACCAAACTCAATATTTCAACAATCCCCCTCGATCTCAACTCCACACAATGCAATCCAAGTAAACTCCTAAACATGTGGAGCTTGTTTGTGCCCACTAATGTCTTCGTTAAGATGTCAGCCACCTAATCCTTTGTGCTAACACATACCAGATCTACAACACTTGCTAGAACCTTTCCCTCACAAAGTGATAATGTACCTCAATGTGCTTCATCCTGGCATGATATACTAGGTTATTGGGTGGCCAGATGTATGTTACTCATGCTATCACAATAAATGATAACAACCCTATCCAAAGGCTCACCCATATCACAAAATATCTTTTAAAACCAAGCTACTGTGACACAAAGTTGGGGTTTTGACTTCGGTCACTTCTTAGAATCAAAACATACCTCACAGCCTCCTCACCACCCTTTCTCTCCCTAGGTTAAGATAAAGATAAACACATCAAAGGTGAGATCATAATTCATGGAAGGAAAGATGAAAGGATTAGGAAAAGCAAGAATTTATGCCAGTCTTGTAGCTCCAAACAAGAGGGCAATTCTTTGTTGTTGAAAGAAAATCTTCCGACTCAGGATTATGTGAACGGAAACATACGGGGAATGTTGGTAAGGTTCATCTGTTCGAATTGGGAGATTTGGACGGAACATCTTAAAGTAAAAGAATATAGCAATCACTTACAAGAGGATAAGATACATGGGATTTGCTTTTTGATAAGAGATTAAGAGGAATTAATCATTATTAAGAAGAAATAATGGTCAAAAGTCTATAAAAACAGAGATACACAGAGAATTACAGTTGTAAATCCATATAGACTGTACAAAAGAGGATTACATAGATACGTAGAGCTTGAAGAGAGCTTTGCGCCTATATAAAAACTTTCAAAAACAGGCAACCGAGCGAAAAGTTATGAGCATTTTACTACAAGACTATAAAACTGTCAAAATTAGCCTAAAAGTTAGCAACTTTGGGAGAAATTCTGATCATCAATGAAGTAAAGGATTAAGAAATTAGTTACATGAGTCAAAAGAGCATATAAAGAGCTTCCTAGCCATATGATCAATTTTAGAAACCAATACTCGAGTGATGAGTAATTACTGGTTGAAATTTGGGTATTAGACCATAAAAATTGCACTTCCCTCTCTTTGCATGAAACCTCAATTTTCACATAGCCTCTTGCATTTCATCTCCTTCATGATTCAAGCTAGAGGGTAAGGGTTAACATTGCTCAGCGGAAAATCATAAAGATTTACCTATGGTCCCCAAAGTCTTTCCACATGCTCATTACCACTAAAACCATTGGTACCTCCAAAGGAGGGCGGCAATAAGGCAAGGGCTACCTTGAGAAGTCACAGGCCCACCAAGATAATAACTCCTTATCCCACTTATCATGAATCATCCAAGAGGTCCAAAATTGGGTTAAGCACGAGGAGCTAATGCTAAATGAGATATTCACATGTAAAGAGAGTGTTTGAATAAGGGTTTAAGGATAAGAGAATAACAATGACACAAAATGCTCAATTGAGGAGGCTTCATTCATTGATTTGAAAGGGAGAGGAGGGCTCCTTTTATAGGTGGAGAATCACCCTATCTTCCTCCATTGTTACAAATTACAACATAAAAATCTTCAACCCTTCAGTGACATAAGGGTAGATGTCCATCAATTATCCTCTTAGGCTAAGTCTTCTATTGATATTAAATTGAAGACTTTTTGACTTTGAAAGTGTGATGAGATAATAGCCAAGTCTAAGTGGCATGTAGGTGGAGATCCCACTTACACATGGCGGAATTCTCCTCTTCCATGTAGGCATTCTAGAAGAATCTTTCCCAATTATGCACCTACACACACTCCTCCACATGCCTTCCACACTCCCCAACTTGTAGCCTTATGGTGAATACTATATTAATAATACAATTAAAATCCATGTGAGCATGAAGGCCCACTTTTATTTTCCACATCACTAGCCTATCTACCATACCAAAGTATTTATCAAGCATACTTGTGGCATTTACAATGTGTGCACCCTAAATCAAGTAAAACCATTATATTTGAAGATAGAATGCTGTTATCATGGTAGCCGCCAAGCCGCCGCATCTCACCACGTCATTATTCCATTGTGGGCACCGCAATCTTCTTGGACAAGCTTCCACCTTATTACCATTGAGAAACCATCAAAATATGTACAAAATAGAAAATGAAAGATATCAATTTTTCATGTCACATCTTTTTCCCCCCAGTAGATCCTCCATGCTTGTCTTGGGGGTCTAGTGGCCATGGTGCTCGAGGGTAAAATATCTTTAGCCGGCCGCCGCCGGTACTCATTGGCACGTCTGGGAACCTCCTAGCCACTTGCATCCTCTAGAAGATAGGTGTTATTTTTAAACTTTTGCTTTATCCTGAAGGAGCCTTCCTAGCGTCGAAGAAGCTTCTTATCTAGCCGTTTCTCCACACGACCATCATACCTCATGACTAAGCTTCCTTGCTTGAGTTTTGGCTTCTTCTTCTTCTTCGTGAGAGTGTCATGCCTTGCCTTGCGCCGTTGTTGTGCAGCCTCCAAATTTTGAAGTGCCTGAAGTCGCCTCTCATCCAAGGTCTCCAGTTGTACTAGGCGTTGGGCATGTGTTTCTTCTTCATTATTCAAGCGTGCAAAAGATGTGCGAAGGCTTGTGATTTCCAATTCTATTGGAAATCAGCCTCCATTCCATAAACTAACTGAAAAGGTGTGAAACCAAGAGAGAGTTTGTGAGTTGTCCTATAGGCCGATAGGACCTCTTGCAAATGCACATCCCACTTTCTCTTCATAGTATCCACTAGCTTAGACGACAAAGATCCACAAAGCAGTCCATTAGTTTTTTCTACTAAACCATTACATTGGGGAGTTGACATAGCATGCTTTATTTTTAATTTATGCACCAAAGCTTCAATCAAGTCATTCCTAAAAGACCTCCCCCCATCCATAAGGATTTCTAATGGACATCCAAATTGGGCACATATGTATTCCTTGAGAAAGGATGCCACAGCCACTGCTTTATTATTGACCATGGCCTTTGCTTCTATCCACCTTGTTGCATAATCTGTGGCCACCAATATGTAATACTTCCCATGTGAGGAACGAGGAAGTGGGCCCACAAAATCTAATCCCCACCTTTCAAATGGACCATATGCTGGGATAGGGTTTAAGGGTTTAAGGGTCTGGGAACCAATTGCTTATGCCCATATGCCTGGCATACTTCACAGCTTCTGCACCACTCATAGACATCTTTACTCAGTCGAGGCCAATAATAACCTGTGTTAAGGATCCTCCGAGTTGTGCTGTCTGAGGCAAAGTGACCTGAACATTCATGACATAATTCCATAATCCTTTTAGATTCTTCCAGGCTCACTACCCTCCTAAGAATCTTATCCTTACCTTGCTTGTAAAGAACATCCCCTAGAATTGTGTAAGGATGAGCTTTCCTTGTAAGCCTTTGCTTCTGTTGAGAATTCAATCTAGGAGGGAAGTATCTTGTATCTAAATAGTGTTGAACATCTTGGAGCTCAGGCCAACCTGTATCCATTAATGCAAGAATAGCTACTTTGAAAGAAGCCAAAGTTTTAGTAGCCAATTCATCAGCCTTTTGATTATCCTTCCTGTTAACATGCACAAATTTACAAAACTCAAAAGCTTCTTTTAACTCCATTGCCCTATTCTTGGAGATTAGGACTCCTTGCCTTATATTCTCCTTTCATTTGTCGGATGACCAATTGTGAATCCCCTTTAACCTCTACCTCTTTAATTCCATCTTTTATGCAATCTTCTAATCCCCAAATTAATGCATTATACTCAGCCACATTATTTGATATAGCCTTTGGAAATTCCCTACCTTTGGCCCATACCTCTTTTCCTTCTGGATCAAATAAAACTATCCCCCCAGCCCCACATTGCCTGGAAGGGCTCCATCAAAATGCATAGTGAAAGCAATTGATGGTGTCTCCAAATCTTCATATACTTCTTCCTTTGTTCCTGTTCCTTCTTCCTCTTCCTTCCTTGTAAGCAAATCTGCAAGAGAGGCCCTAGTGGTGTTTTCTGTAATAAAAGTGAAAGAGAATTCTTGAAGCTCACAAATCCACTTTGTAAACTTTCCTCCTACAGGATTGGGTTTGCGGACCAAGAATTGTAAAGAAGGTTGAGATGTGAGGAAGAAAAAAGGATGAGGTAACAAGTATGACCTGAACTTCTTTACTGCAAAAACAAGAGACAAACCACCTTTCTCCATTTCACCATACCTCTCCTCCGCATCAGTGATTTGTCGGCTTGCATAATACACTGGTTGCATATGCCCTTGCTCTCGCTTTTGCAAGAGTATAGCACCCACTGAATGTGATGAGACACTTGGGTTCACATAAAAGTCCTCCTCCCACCTAGGAGGCTGCACAATTGGACTTTGACTCATGCATTCCTTGAGCAAACAAAAAGATTGAATTTGATCGGCCCCCATTGGAAAGAAACATTCTTCGTTGTCAACAGATTTATAGGATACATCTTCTCAGAGAACATGTCAACAAAGCGTTGGTAATACTTTGTTTTTCCCAAAATCCTCCTTACCTCCCTTACATTGGTAGGTGGTGGGAGGGCCACAATTGCCTGCACCTTCTCAGGATCCATCTCTATGTCTTCTTCTGAGATAACATGTCCCAAGAGAACCACCTTCCTTCGTGCCAAGCGGCATTTTCCAGGATTAAGACACCCTTTTGCATCATCAATACTTTGCAAGACCAACCTCAACTTTTCCAGGTGATCCATGCAGCTTGAATAAATGCAAAAATCATCCAAAAAGACCCTTATAAATTTCCCAAGTAAGGTAC
Organism: Cibotium barometz; assembly: GCF_041138505.1. NCBI lineage: Eukaryota > Viridiplantae > Streptophyta > Polypodiopsida > Cyatheales > Cibotiaceae > Cibotium > Cibotium barometz. Next base: position 40,287,082 of record NC_141061.1, on the reverse strand, counting down.
AAATACCTGACTCATGAAGCGTTCATGAAAAGCTGTTGGTGCATTGGTCAAGCCAAATGGCATCACCCTATAGGCATACACTCCCCAAGGGGTGATAAATGAGGTTTCTCTTTGATCTTCTTCACAAATCCGGATTTGAAAGTATCCAGAGTATCCATCATACACTGAATACAACTCATGTCCTGCAACTTGATCCAAAATCTCGTCCTGAAAGGGTAGAGGATAATAATCCCTCTTTGTGCATGGGTGAAAGTCCACACACACATGCCATTTTATACCCTTTTTGGGAGTGACTACAACTGGGAAAATGCACTCGGAGTTCTCTACTGGAAAAATAAATCCAGCTTCAAGCAAATTAGTTACCTCATTCTTAAGCACCTCCACTTTTGCACTACTCCCAAACACCTTAGCCGCTGTACCACTGGCTTACTTTGGGGCTTGAGATCAATCTTGTGCTCTACTAGGGTAACTTGGCATACTTGTGAGTAGTTGTTTGCAAAAAGGTTAGAAAATCTATCCAACATTTTTAAGTAATTCTCCCTTTCAGTATACCTGCTATGGACTCATTAAGAAGAAGTTCATTCTATTGGTGAAGACTAGTGAGGTCCACATCTCCTTTCTTGAACATGGTTGAAGAAGCTTCCCCTTCCAAGGTTCCATTGTCTTCAGCATCCCCTCAATCCCTTCCCAAGGAAAGACCAAATGCAACTCCCTCCACCTCCCCTTTTGAGATGGAATCCTTGGAGCTACCACTTGTCTCCTCTTCATTAGATGACTCTTGACTCTGAACTTTCGGAAGTTGAAGGTTCACCTCTTACCACTTTCTTGGGATGACTCTTGATGTTGTAGTGGACCTTCTTATTCTCACCTTGTAGAATAAGATCACCTTTCTCCCACTTTTTGAATTGCCTTCACTTGGCGAAGCCATGGCCTACCCAATATCAATGGGTAAGCCCTAGCATCAGGCTTTATAGGAATTGTTGAGAAAACGTGGTGCTCATGCTAGATCAAGTGTGTGGAGGAAAAGAACTCACAAAATTCAAGAATAATATCTTGCTTATTAAGTTGTTTATGAATACAACTAGGCCTTGCTCAATACAAAATGCCTCATAGCTCCACCTTTAAATAGGTGAGCTAGTGGACCTTAAGTCCATTCACACTCACACCCTTCTCTTCCCCTTCTACATAACCTTAGTCCCTTAATACTCCCCCTCAATACCAACTATGAAAGGATGGAATAGGTGGTATTGGACATATGATGCATTTATAATATTAGGCGTACAAGGTTTGGAATATAGGTGTGATTACATTGAGAATTAAAACAATTTCTCAGCGGAGTTAGAGGCTGAAACAAAGTTTGCCTCTGACTCTTTGTCTTCATCCATTCTCGCATTCACTGATGCAAGTTGAGCCATAAGGCCCTTCAAGTGAGAGATGACAATATCTTGCTTATTAAGTTGTTTATGAATACAACTAGGCCTTGCTCAATACAAAATGCCTCATAGCTCCACCTTTAAATAGGTGAGCTAGTGGACCTTAAGTCCATTCACACTCACGCCCTTCTCTTCCCCTTCTACATAACCTTAGTCCCTTAATAGGAATGACCTGGAAAGTTGTAGGCATAGAAATACCGCCCAAATAGGTTTTCACCCTAGTATTATCAGCAAGTTTGATGTGATAGGGAGAGTTAGTAGAAGACAACTTTAAATCGGCATCTTTCATTGTTTTTTTCACTCATGGCATTGATTGACGCACCTCCATCAATGTATGCATTAGAAATTGTTTGCCCCTCAATGATGACATCAATCACAGGCACATCATCTCCTACATCTTTCATTGTTTTTTTCACTCATGGCATTGATTGACGCACCTCCATCAATGTATGCATTAGAAATTGTTTGCCCCTCAATGATGACATCAATCACAAGCACATCATCTCCTACATCAATCACAGGCACATCATCTCCTACATCAATCACAGGCACATCATCTCCTACATCAATATCCATCTTTTGAGCCATAGGAGTCCCATTATCCCTCTTCTTCTTTTTCTTAGATTCCCTTGTGCTAGCCAGCTTACCCCATTCATTTCTGAGCTTTGGAGAGAGTGCCAAAAGCTGCCCAAATGTGATTTGTGCCGTTTTCTCCCTAAGATATGTCCACAGGTCATAACTAAGAGATTCCAAGAGGAAAGTCAAATTGTCCAATTTTTCTCCTAGACGACTTCTTCTTCTTATTATTTTTCTCCTCTTCTTCAGATTTATCTTCTTGTTCTTCTTCTTCTTAGCTCCTAGTTTTACGACTCCTTTTTGCCATTAATGGCATTAATGTTTCCTCTTCTTCTTCTGATCATGTTTCCTCTAAAAGTGCTAAACTTTTATCCTCTCTTTTTCTCAATTTTGGACACTGAGTGCGATAGTGCCCTTTCTCTTGACATTCATAGCATGTGACACTACTTCTATCCCTAGGTTTATCCTCAACTCGTGGAACCCTAGGTGGCCTTGTGTTGACTAAGTGTAACTTCAAATCAGCAAATTCTACCATAAGTTGTGCAATGTTAATGATCCAAGGATGGAGCTTGTACCTGAGATGTTGAGGCTATCTCTACTCGTGGTGGGGTTGGCACACTCGGAGAAGATTGGAATGTGGACTCAATATGAAGAGTGGCCTCCTTCTTCAAAGTAATACGAAGAGCCTCTTTAAAATTAGTGGGATCTTTGCTAAGAACTTTTCCATGCAAGCGGGATCCAAAGCCATGATAAATTTGCTTATCTCTTAAGGTGCTTCATTGCTAAAGAACTCTTTGAATCTCCCATAGAAGGTGAAAAAGAAGAAGCAACAACATGTAAAGCAGCTTGTTGATATTTGATGAACAAGGCTTCATACCTCACTGAAAAGGCAGAAACTGACTCTCCTTCCTTTTGAAAAATCTGATTAAATTGCAATAGTAAAGCATTTGGTGACTCCACTATCCCAAATCTCTCCTTCATTGCTTTGGTCAACCTTTCCCAATCATTCTTGGACTCCTCTAGCAAAGCCTCATGCCAAGCTAAGGCCACACCCTCCAAGAAATTTGAAAGTATTTCTGTCCTCTCCTTCATTGACCAACCCGTCAAGTGGCATGCTCGGTTAAACTCTCAGAGATAACTCCCCGGGTCTTCTCTTTCCGATCCTTGGAACACCGGAATGTTGAACATCTTGCAACAAAAGATGAGTAGCAACAAGGAAAATTTACTTATTTCAAAATAACTTTTCTTTAATCATGCGGGACCTTGAGGTTAAAAGATGTGACACAAAGTTGGGGTTTTGACTTCAGTCACTTCTTAGAATCAAAACACACTTGTATGAAACCCTCCTCACCTTCCTTTCTCTCCCCAGGTTAAGATAAAGATAAACACATCAAAGGTGAGATCATAATTCATGGAAGGAAAGATGAAAGGCTCAGAGAAGCAAAAATTTCTACTAGTCTTGCAGCTCCAAACAAGAGGGCAATTCTTTATTGGAAGAAAATCTTTCGACTCAAGATTACGTGAACGGAAACATACGGGGGAATGTTGGTAAGGTTCATCCATTCGAATTGGGCAATTTGGACGGAACATCTTAAAGTAAAAGAATATAGCAATCACTTACAAGAGGATAAGATACATGAGATTTGCTTTTTGATAAGAGATTAAGAGGAATTAATCATTATTAAGAAGAAATAATGGCCAAAAGTCTATAAAAACAAATATACACAGAGAATTACAGTTTTAAATCCATATAGACTGTACAAAAAGAGGATTATATAGTATGTAGATCTTGAAGAGAGCTTCGTGCCTATATAAAAACTTTCAAAAACAGGCAACCGAGCGAAAAGTTATGAGCATTTTACTACAAGACTATAAAACTGCCACTATAAAACTGCCAAAATTCGCCTAAAAGTTAGCAACTTTGGGAGAAATTCTGATCATCAATGAAGTAAAGAATTAAGAAATTAGTTACATGAATGGAAAGAGCATATAAAGAGCTTCCTAGCCATATGATGAATTTTAGAAACCAATACCCGAGTGATGACAGTTGAAATTTGGGTATTAGACCACAAAAATTGCACTTCCCTCTCTTTGCATGAAACCTCAATTTTCACATAGCCTCTTGCCTTTCATCTCCTTCATGATTCAAGCTAGAGGGTAAGGGTTAACATTGCTCAGCGTACAATCGTAAAGATTTACCTATAGTCCCCAAAGTCTTTCCACATGCTCATTACCGCTAAAACCATTGGTACCTCCAAAGGAGGGCGGCAATAAGGCAAGGGCTACCTTGAGAAGTCACAGGCCCGCCAAGATAATAACTCCTTATCCCACTTATCTCATGAATCATCAAAGAGGTCCAAAATTGGGTTAAGCATGAGGAGCTAATGGTAAATGAGACATTCACATGTAAAGAGAGTGTTTGAATAAGGGTTTTTAGATAAGAGAATGGCAATGCCACAAAATGCTCAATTGAGGAGGCTTCATTCATTGATTTGAAAGGGAGAGGACGTCTCCTTTTATAGGTGGATAATCACCCTCTCTTCCATTGTTACAAATTACAACATAAAAATCTTCAACCCTTCAGTAACATAAGGTAGATGTTGCCATCAATTGTCCTCTTAGGCTAAGTCTTCTATTGATTATTAAATTGAAGACTTTTTGACTTTGAAAGTGTGATGAGATTAAAGCCAAGTCTAAGTGGCATGTAGGTGGAGATCCCACTTACACGACGGAATTCTCCTCTTCCATGTAAGCATTCTAGAAGAATCTTTCCCAATTATGCACCTACACACACTCCTCCACATGCCTTCCACGCTCCCCAACTTGTAGCCTTATGGTGAATACTATATTAATAATACAATTAATATCCATGTGATTATGAAGGCCCACTTTTATTTTCCACATCACTAGCCTATCTACCATACCAAAGTATTTATCAAGCATACTTGTGGCATTTACAATGTGTGCACCCTAAATCAAGTAAAACCATTATATTTGAAGATAGAATGCTGTTATCAGGGTAGCCGCCAAGCTGCCGCATCACCACACCGTTATTCCATTGTGGGCGCCGCAATCTTCTTGGACAAGCTTCCACCTTTTTACCATTGACAAAGCATCAAAATATGTACAAAATTGAAAATGAAAGATATCAATTTTTTATGTCACACTACCTCACAAGTTACCATAGCAGCACTCCTGTACTCTGCCTTTGTACTCATCAATAAGGCAAGAGAATGCAAAGGAGAGGGTGTTAATCCAATTCTAGGATTAACAAGAGCTACCGCCATTATCTTACATCAAGGAGTCATGGTAGATACACCAAAGGATCATACATTCAAGATATGAAGCAATAGTGTCCAAAGCTACAACTTGGACGGGCGCTCGTAATAGTGTGATAGAGTATTTATGGCAATTCTCGCTTCAAGAGCGTGTCATTGTAATAGCATTAGGTCTCTTATGAACCTAAAGTGCCCGGCCGACCACAGTTTAAGTGAGTGTGAACACTTATGGCCATGTATATAAGTGAATATCTCTCATAATACAAGGGACTCTCCCATTGTGTAATTGAGTCTTGCTCTTGCTACTCTCTCTCCCTAATGCATGCTAGTGAGTGTGTGTGAGTGAAGTCAGGTGAGAGGAGGGACGAGGATTGTAATGCAACACGGCCGTGTGACAATGCTCGCAAGACACGGTGAAATTTCTTCTTAAGGAGTTATACAACTTGGAGACCTCAAGGGTTACGAGATCGACCATTGAAAATATCGTGATAGTTGAGTTGCGGTTCACCAAGTAATCTCTTTTTGGATGTGTTTCAAGGATGGTTAGGGTGAGCCATAACATTTTTGGCACCGCTGCTGTCGGGGAGCCATCCCTTGGCTTTTTCCATCGTTTTGCCTCTAATCTACGCATAACCCATTGCCATTATCTTGATTAATGGTTTCCCATGAAAAAGATGTGGATTTGATGGTGATTTGTGTGAGATTTGGTATAGAATAGCTCTCTTTTTTGTTTTTGAAAAGAATGCTTTTTGCTTAATTTTTAGATTAATTTGTTGTTTTTGTTGTTGCTTTTGTGATTTTTCATGTTCTTAGGGCTTGCACATAGTTTGTATTAGAATTAGTTTGCATCCATTGTATCAAACAATGCAATATAATATAATTCTAAGTGAATGTTAGCTCTCTTTTGTTTAAATATAGAACTAAGATAATTAATTTTAGTTTAATTATGTGTTTTTTGATGAAATTGTTTGGATACGAGTGTTAGCAAGCATTAGGAGTAACTTAATCTTTCAAAAAATTCCTTAAAATCATTAAAAAAATCCTTGAATTTGACTAATTTTGCTTAATGGACTGGTTTTTGTCATTAAGGGTGATTAATCTTATTCAAAAGGCCAAAAAATTAGAAAATGTGTTAATTGGGATCTAAATGGATTATATGAGTAGTCAAAATTGGTGTTTTTGAGTGTTTTGAGAACATCTAGATGCATCAAAACACCTAATCACATCAAACTTTTCTTCAATTGGATAAATTTGACTCTCTTGCTTAAATTTGCCTTAAAAAAGGAGACCATAATTAAAAGTCTAATTAATCTCTTATTTTAGATTAATTTATACAATTGTTGATGCACACAGATTAGTATTCTCTTTCTCTATCCAATGATGTGCTCAATTGTGTGAATTAATTAGATCCTTGATTAGTGTAAAAGAGAGAAAGATTAGTGAAAAGATTAATCTTTGATTAATTCTTAATCACTTTTTTATACAACTCATTAAGGCTAATGAGAATTCAATGAGTAGATGTTCATGAGTTGTCAAATTGTCCATTCTGGGGGTCATTTATGAAGGGTGTAAGGGATGTCATTAAAAGGTTAACTTTTTTTATTTCCACTTACTTTTTTGGAAAAATGCCCATACCCCTTTCATTTTAAATTCAAAAATATTCCCCCCAAGAAAGGAAAATTTGTATTTCCCGTTAGACTCCAAAAAAATAAAAATAAAAATAAAAATCCGACCGTGACACGAAAATCCGGCTGTCAAACGGAATTCTGGCTGTGAAAGAAATTTTGGTGAAAATTCCGGCCGTGAAAGAAATTTCGGTGAAAATTCCAGGCCGTGAAAGTGCAGGCCGTGAAAAGGTCCGCGTGAAAGTGCAAGCCATGAAAAGGTCCGCGTGAAAGTGCAGGCTGTGAAAAAGACCGCCGTGAGAGTCTGACCGTGAAAAAAAAATCGAATTTAATATTCCGTGAAGTCTGGTTCACGGTGTGAAACATTTAACGTTTCACGGCATGAAAACCTAAGGTTTCATGGCGTTTTAAAAAAATCAAAATTCATAAAACTCGTGAAGTCCGTTGACATGAAAAGAGGGTCTGTCGGCCAAAAAAAAAGACTCTGGAAACCACCCTTGTTTGGAGGCCCGTATCTCCTAAACCGTATATCCAATAAAGGCACTCTAGGACTCATAGGAAAGATGACATCGAGCTCTTCGACTTTGGACATGGTCGTCTGAAGTCAAAATCGACCATTTTGGCCTCCGACCACAGCCTCAAAATTCAACCCGAAAATCGAGGCAAAAAACAGCCCAAAAACCACGAAAAATCGTAAAAACACAGTGTGAATGACGACAACGAGCCATATTCGGGCTACTATTTTAGAGTCTAACGATAAAATCACGGACGACTCAAGGAAACAAAGTTATAGTACTCCAAAAATACTACAACTCTCTCATACAGAGTTTTTCAAAATTTCTTTTCGAACACCCTCAAAAACATGCAGCGAAACAAGGAAAAAAATTCTCAGGAAATTTTTTTGTCTTGAGACGGTGATGGAAAATAGGTTTTAGGACTTCCTCTTCCATCTAGGAAGTTCCTAGCATACGCTTTTTTCGAAAAAATATCTCTAAGAGGTCGTTTACGTACGTATAGCGCCTAAGCTAATTAGGGCAAACGGACACCCGTTTAATCCAACGAAGAGTACGTCAAGCCTCCTGAGGCTATCACGGGCTGTGGGAAAGTATAAAAAGTTAAAAAAAAAACTTTGATTCATTTAGGCAATCTAACATGGCCACGATAGAGAGATTGCCAGGGATTACACAAGGACTGAACCCAATGGCTGACATCTTCAAGCCATTGAGATCCATGCCACAAATTTACCTCCCAATACCATTGGCCATGCCTATAACAAGCGTGTCATCGGGTTTTACACCCCCTATCACTTCCATCCCACCAGGCTTTGGTCCCTTACCTAACATTCCCGCAAATTCTGTAAGTACCAACCCTTTCCTGGATGCCCACACCCTAGACATACTGACTAGTCCAGGAAGGGGGGTGGCCCAAGGACTGAGTGAGTAAGAGTACTCACATACGCCCTCAGTGAGTCTCTTCCAACAAGAGTACTCACATACGCCCTCAGTGATTCATACAGAAATACGGCCGTTCAAATTTCTAAAATTATGGGCAAATATGACGGAACAACAAACCTTGTTCAATTCATTCAAATGTTTGAATAGAGATGTGAAGCCTTTGGAAATCCCAACTGCCCCACTAAGGTACATGCGTTGAACTTATGTTTAGAGGAAAAAGCTAGTCGATGGTTCATCGCATTGATGCCGGTGATCAAGACCAACTTCAAAACCTTGAAATCAGCCTTTATACATGGCTTTTTCAGACAAGGTGATCGGTGGAGTGCAACAACATAACTTTCTTCAATTGAGCGGCGTCAACCCAATGAATTCATTAGAGATTTTATCCTTCTGATAAAACTCTTAGACTCACATTGTGAGTCATGGGAAAAATTAAACGATGTTCAATTGAAGAGATGTTTCATGATGGGCTTAAAGAATAACAGCTTACACAACTTGATCATTGTATCCAATCTAGAAACATTCGATCAATGTTGTAAAGAAGCAATACGTTTAGATGATAATATGCTAGAAGATGATCATGCTATGAGGTGTTTCTCATCTAAACCAAGTGAAGCAATGGCAAAAGAAAGATCGATCTCGGAATTGACATTCCTAAAATTTTATGCAGCCTTGCTTAAAACCTTACAGCCAACATCTCTAAGAGAGGATGGAAACCTTCAAAACCAGACATCCTTCATGCCTCTAAAAGTAAGAAACGAAACGCCTTGTGTTAAGTGCAATCACTACAATCATCCCAATCCTCATTGTGCATACAAGGCACCTGTTCTTCTATACTGCATATATTGTAAAACCTTTGACCATGATACTAAAAAGTGTCCCGCTTCATCCACAATGAACTCAAAACCTCCATCTCTCGAGCACCAAACAGAAACAATCCAAAGGGTAGAAATTGCTTAGGAAGCAATTAATCGAACACTTCAGTGTTTCTATTGTCGTGGACCTCACAAGGTGGTAGACTGCACAGTTTGGAATACTTCCATGCCCATAGTCACTAACACCTGCGACCCATGTGTGAACGATGTGGCATTGATCACATGTTCCAAGATTGCCCAAGACGAGTTGCTTCAATGCAACTTGTCTCACAAATTACAACTCTTAACATCTTAAGTGTACAAAATGGGCAATTGTCCACGGTGCCCTTGAATGTGCTTACACGCTTACAAGCCAAGGCACGAGAAACAGTTAAAAGGAACACAAAAAACAATACCTCAACATGGGTAGAAGAACATGCTTCAAAATAGAACCCAAAAGAAGGAGCAAAACCTTCTAAAACCAAGAAAAACAAAGGACAACAAACTATCAAAACCAAGGTCGAATTTAAAGACAAGGGAAGGAAGCCTGTAGAGGATATAAACCCAAAAGTGGACATAAATACAAAAGAGCCAAAAGCTATACAAGATGTAGAAGCATCCACTTCAAAGACCACCACACAAATATATGACACAGGATACAAAAACACAAAAGAAAATTAGATCTCGTCACATGGGTAAACATAATGAAAAATTGACAAACTACAGGAAGTTAGAGAATGAAACAAGTTCTAGTACATCACTAAGTGAGGATGAAACAAGCTCTTACTCTTCACTCAGTGCACTTTATAGACCAATCAAGAAACTAGAACCCACCCAACCACCCCAAATGGATAATAATAATCACATGACGTATGCGGAACGCAAAGAGCAAGCTCAGGAGAGCATGCTTAGCTTGGTTGAATGTCTTACAGGGTCACCGGTTGTGATTGAGCCTCATAATGCCAATCCTAAAACAGCAACCAACAAAGCCCAGAGGAGTACCGCTTCCCCTTTCAAGAGGAAGAGTCATTTGGGACAGATTGTACGAACTATACGCTTGAGAAAGCACGTGAAGAATTTGATAATTTCCTTATAACATTAAAACAGTCTCTCAAAACCTCATTTGGAGGAATGCTCTTCTCTCATGATAAAGCCAACATCACATTAGCACTTGTACCTTTAAGGACTCAACCTTTAAGGACTCAACCTAAGTTATACAAGGACATAACAAACTCCATAAAACAAAACTGTGAGGATTCGCAAGTTTCCAAATAGCCCTCATTAAGAATTGTCTGAGGGCCAAGTGTGCCAATGTACACATTGGGTACTCTTGAAAAAGCTGAGACCCAAACAGAGGATGAAAGTGAATGGGAATATGAAACAGAAATAGGATCTGAACCTAAAACAATAACCGAAACACCCATGGTTCCTTTGGAAGATTCTATCATGGTATGGTTGGATTTCCCTACAAGAAATGATGTTAAGTGCAAACACGCATTGATTAGCCCTCGAGCTAGTCATAACATTGTGAGACAATCATTGGGACAACCTAAACTCATTCCTACAAGCAATAGTCTTGCAAGAAGAGCCAATGGACAAAACATTGAAGTTCCAAGTTACTTTAGATACACTACTCAAACAATCGATGGTGGCGATATGGAATTTACATTCCATGTTACCCTAAATTCCCTTGAGTATGATGTCATCCCCTTGGCAGAACTTGGATAGGTGAATCGTTGTATTCAATAGATGAATCCATGCAAACAGTCACCTTGAACACTCCTGCAAGCAATGTAAAATTGCTACGGGAGGAAGAGACCTTGCAAGAGCTGGAACTTCCAAAATATCTTACTGAAAAGATTCCTAGAATTTTGGTGGGATTGGAAATTTTAAATAAAATCACCACAACTAAAGCACATCTTTATCCAACACGAGAACATAATCTCATGACCCTCAAGCTATGGGATTCGGCAGGTCAACCAACACTCACGGCACATCCTTAAAGGATTACCTTTACACAAGACTTGAACATGTCATGTTTGGGGTACTTTGAACATACAATGTATATTGAAACTAACCCCCTTACTTGCAAGTTTTTGGTGGTTGAGTATGTGTTGGAAGCAAATTTAATCTTGGGGCATAAATGGACTATTGCTGCCCAAGCACCACTGTGCTTTGCTAGCAATAGAGTCATCATGATGGTCAACGACAAAAAGTGGACAATACCATATTGCAAGGAAGAGGATCCAACTTTAATGGATATCTATGATACTGAACGCAAAAGGATACACGTCTCCCACCACAAAAGCCCCTCTACACAATGACCTACCATCTCTCCGAGAAAGCATCTACTCCTTCAACCCCATCCTCACCTACGAAGTTTGATGCCAAAACCTCGCAATCAGCAGCTATTCCTGAAGAAGTTCCCAGAGCCCCAACCATCTATCTCTAATAGGGAAATCAAAGGAAAGGCCCCAGATCCTATATGCATCTTCATATCGACTCATCAAAGGAGACAACCACATGCTCAAAGGCCTCGTCATCAATAGCCATCATCATCAACAATGCCCATGAGTCTCAAACCTACAGCCTCAGTACCACAGCCAAAGTCAAGGAGGGCCCCAAAACTTCCACATCAACCCTAAAGAAAACTCCACCAAGACTCCCATAATCACGATATCTTAATAGTATCAAAATCTGGGTGGAGAAGCAGCTACTACTTGTAGCTTAAGGCTTAAGGCTACTATGAAGGTGCCAATCAAATTTGGGTGCCTCGACAGTCAAAACCTCTTCCTCAACGTAGCACTCAAAAGCCAAGGAGGAAAAAGAAAAGTACTCCACAACACCGTCCACACAAAAGCCTATGCAAGTTCCTCAAAGAACTCCACCAATGCAATAAGTGGGTGTACCAAAAACACTGCTGCAAGCATAAGGGTACTACCAAAGAAATACCAAAGCTTGGGTCCCCAACTAGGAAAAATTTTATGGATTTCTCAAGGTCTAGGAGACCTTTAGACTAGGTAAAAGTAATGTGCAAGTGGTGCTGAAAACTGTGCAGGTATGCTAGGCTCCTTTCCTAGGCAAATATTTGTGGATTTCTCAAGGTTTAGGAGACCTTTATATACTTGAAAATGATGGTTGACCACTCCACAAACTCCTCTAGGTAACTCAAGGTTGGTAGTGGACAATATCCATGCAACTAAAATTAAATCTTCATGTAATTTTTTCAAATAGTCTCCACGTGTATCTCCTTATTTTATATTTATCTTACATCCCAAACTAAGGTTTTGAACCTTACCATCCAACCTTATACTTTAGAATTTACTTATTCAACCTTTTCCCAATTAAAATGTGGACTCTTCTATTTAGAATTTTTTCCAATGCTAATGCTCACGCACTCTTCTATTTACATTTTTTTCCCAAGACTAATGCTCACACATCCTAGCACATAAAATGTGTACTCTTCTATTCACTTTTTTTTTTGCCCAAGGTTAATGCTGTTGGAATTAGGGTTGCAGGAAAGCACACAAAGATTGGAGAAGAAGAAGCAAGAATGCACACAACACAAAGTGTATTAGATTGTATCAATGTACAAAAGATAAGTTAGCCCTAGAAGGATAGGCGTATATACAAGCCGGGGGAAAAAACCTCCTAAAGAGGGAAAAAGTGCCCCGGCGGTCCTAAGTGTGTTCACACACATCACTGCCTATATATATATGGCAACAAATCCCCCCTGGGAGTGATGGTGTGAACGAGAGCTGGCACTCATGTATAGGGGAGTGCCATGCCCGAAGTAGATCAGTCCACAAAGGGGAGCAAGCCCAAAGCTTTGCGGAAAGCTTCGAACTTCTCACGAGGAAGCGCCTTTGTGAAAAGATCGGCGAGGTTGTCCTGTGTTGGCACATAGGCCAAGCTGATCTCTCCTGCTGAGAGTCTCTCCCTGACATAGTGATAATGCACCTCAATGTGCTTTGTGCGAGCATGAAAAACTGGGTTTCTCGCAACTGCCAATGCACTCTGACTGTCAGTGAAGATAGAGGTGGCAGACTCCTGTCCAACACCCAAGTCAGCCATAAGCCGTCTGAGCCACACACACTCAACCGTAGCTGTGAAAGCTGCCCTATACTCAGCTTCACAACTAGAAGTGGCACAGTAGGTTGCTTCTTGCTCAACCAAGATATGCATGAGCTACCGAGCATGAAACAAAAACCACTTGTGGACACTCTTGTGTCATAGCAACCAGCCCAATCTGAGTCCAAAAAAGCATGTAAATCTGGCGGCAACGATCCCCCCTTGGGATAAAACAACCCAAGATGTATGGTGCCACTCAAGTAGCGAAAGATGCGTTTAACTGCCTTCCAATGCTGAGACCCTGGGCTATGCATAAACCTGCTCACCTGTGAGACTGCAAACTGAATGTCCGGCCTCGTAATGCATACATAAATGAGGCAACCAACAGCTGTCTGATAGAGTGTGACATCAAATTGATCTCCAGCACCATGAAGACTCAACTTCAAACCTGTCTCCATTGGAGTAGCAATAGGCTTGCAGTCTTCAAGGCCAAATCTCCGCAACAATGTCTCAATATACTTTGTCTGACACAAAGCAATACCTCCATCACACTGCTTAAATTGTATCCCCAAATAATGATGCAAATGCCCCAAATCTGACATCTCAAAAGAGGCATTCAAATCAGCCTTAAAATCAGCAATATGACTCTCATTTGGTCCTGTGAGCAGCATGTCATCGACATAGAGAGCAATGATTAGATGTACACCATCCACACGTTTAACATACAAAGTGCTTTCTGTTGGACTATTTTGAAACCCATGTGCAGTCAAATATGCATGTATCTTTTCATTCCAAGCTCGTGGAGCTTGCTTTAAACCATATAAAGCCTTTTTCAACCTGCACACTTTGTTTTCCTGCCCTCTTTGAACAAAACCACGAGGCTGCGATACATACACTTCCTCATGCAAATCTCCATTCAAGAACGCAGTCTTTATGTCCAACTGATGTACATTCCAACCATTATGAGCTGCCAATGCACAAATGCTACGAATGGTAGTCATACGACAAGTGGGAGCAAAGGTCTCATCAAAATCAATGCCCTTTTCTTGAGCATAACCCTTTGCAACAAGTCTAGCTTTATAGCGATCAACACTGCCATCTGGCTTTCGTTTCAACTTAAAAACTTACTTACATCCAATGGCCTTTTTACCAATAGGCAAATCACACAAAGACCATGTACCATTCTTCATTATAGCATCATATTCACTTTGCATTGCAGCCAACCAATTTTCTGAATTTTGTGCCTCATCAAATGAAAGAGGTTCTTCCTCTTCACACATACTAGACACAGCCAAAGCATAACAATCTGATGTATAAGAGGCATGCTGAAAACCTGAACGAGTACGACTAGTCATAGGTGCATCAATCTTACTATCATGCAAGGTTTGCACCAGCCATTTAGGCATACCTCTAGCCTGCTCATTTTCAGCCCTATCCTCATGAATTACATCCTGTAAATCTGCATCAGAAATAGGCTGATCTATGATGTCGTTTGAAATTTGCGTAGGTTGAATATTTGCCTCATTAGGACTTACATTTGAATTCCCACCTGTAAAGAGAGGCAACAATGTATCAAATACATCCCGTGAGCTCACACCTGTCTCTTTGGTACATGATAACAAGGGCTGCACAGCATCTTCCACAAAAACAACATCTCGACTAATCAAGATACGCTTTGACTGCGGATGATACAATCTGTAACCCTTACTCTCAGCACCGTAACCAACAAAAATACATTTGACAGCCTTATCATCCAATTTTCTGCGTTGTTGCACAGGCACTAAAGCATAGGCCAAGCAACCAAAGACACGCAAGTGACCAATAGAAGGCTTCCTGCCATGCCAAGCTTCATATGGAGTAATAGACTGCAAGGCCTTAGTGGGACACCTGTTGAGTACATATGCAGGACACATGACAGCCTCAAGCCAAAACGCATGTGGCAAAGCTTGGCTCTTGACCATACATCGTGCCATCCCATAAGTGACCTGTTCTTCCTCTCAGCAACACCATTTTGCTGAGGGGTATACGGCACTGTACATTGGTGTTTTATCCCACGACTAGCCAGAAATGCATCAAACTCTTTAGACATGTACTCCCCCCCTCGATCAGTACGGAGGGTGCCCACAATACAATTGGATACATTTTCAACCATAAGAAAAAACTGTTTGAAGCACAATAACACTTCGGACTTTGCCTTCAGTGGATATACCCATGCATGCCTTGAGTAATCATCAATGAAAGTCACGAAGTACAAGTGTTTACCAAATGATGGAGTTTGCATAGGCCCACATACATCACTATGTACAAGCTGCAATTTGCGAGTGGCCTGCACAGAACCATCCTTTGGAAACGCAGAACGCTGCATTTTGCCCAAAATACAGCCTTCACAAACATGTTTCAATGGTGCCTCAAGAGGGGGCAATGAAGCAACCATATCAAATTTCTGCAAACGCAGCAAACTAGCAAAGTTTAGATGACCAAAACGAGCATGCCAAAGTTTTGCATCTGAAACTGCTTTTTCATCAGAAACTGCATTTGCTGAATCTTCCACACACTTGTCATAAGAATTGAGCCAATACAACCCACGAAACAAGGTGCCAGATGCAATAATCGTATCACCAGAAGTCAAATCATGAACAGTACATCTGTCATCCACAAATTTGATTACAAATCCAAGTCTAGCAAGCGCAGAGACAGACAATAGATTCTTCTTTCACATACAAAGCATCTGAAAGTGTGAAAGCGCTGCCATTTGCAGAGCAGTAAGCATAAGTTTACCAACGCCCTTCACTGGGTAAGAAGCATTATTGGCACATGTGACAGTATTCCCATTAGGGACAGCCTCAAGAGAAGTGAACATATCACGATGCGAGGTAATGTGCTTTGTGGCACCACTGTCAAAATACCATACATGAGAGTCAACAGAAACTGCCAAACATGCATCATGTACAGATGGGTCATACTGGCAATACACGCTAAACGCCCATTCTGTATCCTGCACAACATTTGCAGAATCTGCATTTGTAGAAGCATCCGCTATTGTGGCTGCATTTGACTCTTTCTTCTTTGCCTCTTTAGCCTTTAGCTTAGGGCAATTCTTAATGACATGATCATTTGCCTCACAATAGTTGCACCTGGTCTTTTTCTTGCCTTTATCAAGAGCCTTCTCAGACTTATTATTGCTACCTGTGGAAGGAGAAGAAGTTGCAGACCTACTAATAGGAGAAGAAACAGTGGAAGGGGCTGCCTTACCACTTCTTCTCTGCTCTGCTGCTGGGCAGCAATAAATGCTTGATCAACTGCACGTTGCCTGGCCCTGTTTTGCCTAGACTGCGCTTCTTGCAAGAGCTTGTTGACTAAAATATCATACTTGACAGCATCAGGTCTGTCCTCATTAAGAAGTCTCCACGTGGAAGCAAAAGTCTGATATGTCTCAGGTAAAGCATCAAGAACAGTCTGCACAAGAGAATGATCAGGAATAATCTCACCTGCAGAAATCAACTGTTCTTTGAGATCTTTAATCTCAGCAAGAAAAACATTCATGTCATCATCTTCTTGCATAATCTTCAATTCTAGCTCTTTACGCAGGTAAGTAATTTTTGCCTCGTTACGACCTGCATACAAACTAGCTACAATATCCCAAGCCTGTTTTGCTGTTTTAGCTGAACGAATATGTGGGGTGATGTTCCGTTTGACAGAAAGTGCAATCAAGGCATGAGCCTGCGCATCTTTACCATCCCAACGAGCTTGTTCAGCAGTGGGTAAAACAGCAGCAACAGTAGAGCTGCTAGAACCTGCAACATCCTCAACAGATCCTACATCCACAGAACCTGGACGTACATCCATACCCTGCACAATGTTCCACACTCCTTTTGCAACCAAAACATGCTGCATCATGTATGCCCAAAGTGGGTAGTTGCTGTCTCCATCCAGTTTGTCTTCAGCAGACAACATGCGAAATACATCATTGCTGTTATCAGCCATGGCCACTGACTGAAACTGATGCAAAAGCTACCTGTAATGAAGCAAAGACTGAACAGAAGACAACTTGTGCTATGTAGCACGGTCCACAATAGAACACGTATGCCTGTTTTGCAGAAAACTGCACTGTCAAAATTTCTCAATCGGAGAACGTGAGTCGGAGGGTGCTGGCGGCGTAGCCCTGGGAGCCGATGCCTGCTCTGATACCAATTGTTGGACTTAGGGTTGCAGGAAAGCACACAAAGCTTGGAGAAGAAGAAGCAAGAATGCACACAACACAAAGTGTATTAGATTGTATCAATGTACAAAAGATAAGTTAGCCCTAGAAGGATGGGCGTATATACAAGCCGGGGGAAAAAACCTCCTAAAGAGGGAAAAAGTGCCCCGGCGGTCCTAAGTGTGTTCACACACATCACTGCCTATATATATATGGCAACAAATGCTCACACACCCTAGCACATTTTATTTACATATGGATCAATAATAATAATATTTAATCTTCTTAGAATAGCTCATGTATTGCTTTCATAAAATTGCATGATTTCATTTTTCCTTTTTCCAACTCTAGTGTGTGCAAGGGGCAGCACATGTGCACATGGAATAGCTCATGTATTGCTTTCATAAAATTGTATAATTTCATTTTTCCTTTTTATAAGTCTATTGTGTGCAGGGGGTAGCACGTGCACATGGAAAAGCCCAAAATAAATTTGCGCACATACCTTCTTGGCTAGTTAACTTATATTTCTTTTTCCTAATTTTATAGTCATGCACACCTTCTTTTAAAAAAAATCTCAGTAGAAAGTGCACTTCAAAAAATAATACCTCAGTTAAAATTATGGCATAGGAAGATGGACCTTACAAATAGCACCCCTAGTGACCCCCCACATGGGTGCAAAGGAAAAAGAGTCATGTCTATCTTTTCACACCCCTACCCCTAGCCCATCATTATCTCTCTCGTGGTCTGTGCTTTCAAATTCTAAGGAGCTAAACCTACCTTAGACTTTGAGAAATGATGAAGAGGTCAAGCATTCATGGCCATACTATCAGGAACATGCACCATGCCAATGGTCCATTGTGCACCTAAAACCTAAACAATGGCTTGGGTGGAGATGCAATTAAATGATTTCCTTCCCTTGCATCTCCTACCTTCTGAAAATTTAATTTTCTTACATTAGATGCTCTCTCTCTCTCTCACCCACCTCTAGCTTTCTTGTGTCAAGCAATAGGATGGTGGAGTTGGAGTTCAAGGTTTGATTCTTACACTTAAGAAGTTGCATTTGTAGTAGTTGAGATCGTATAATTTCTTCTTTCGTAGTGGGGAAGAAGAATATGTCTAAGAACACTAGCAATATCTCTCCTAATCCTAGGAGTGAATTAAGTTTTGTCCAAGGTAGAAAAACAAGGTTTTACCCTTGCATAGATACTATTATTGGCAGATACTGTTGGAGGGGGTTGTATACTTAACCCACACCTACAACATTCAATAACCCAATGCTCATTGCTTAACCATAGTGAGATGATTGGAGCTTCTTGATCAATTTTAGATTGAAATCTAAAATAATCCTTTAGCATAATCCAAAAGGCCACTTGATTATGTGGGAGAGCAATCCTTTCATCAAGTTTCTCCTCAACTCTTAAAGCTTCTTCCATGGATACCTCACTACTCATTGTTTTAAAAGAAAGGCAAAGGTACTCAATTGAGTACTAGCTATAGTGACCCAAACCCTAAACTCTATTGGTAGGAGGATCCTTGATAGTTTGGTGCACTATCTTCTGGAGTTAGATCATCACCTCTCGAATCTTAATTACATGTACATGTTTTGTAATAAGTAGAAACACACTCAAAACACAAGATAGTAAACAAAAGTCATCACTCACTCTAGATTGATTTTCACGGTGTGAGAATGTAGGATGTAGTTCGATTCTCATGAGCACGAGAAGGCAAAAGAGAAAAATTATCCAATTTTCATGATATTTTTCAATTGAATAGTATTTCACAAGCTAAGAATCTCAATGTAGGAAATTGGTTATGAAAATCAAGTAAGGTTTTGATTAGCATTATTCTTTAATTCAAAGTAAGGTTGCTTCTTTAATTCTAATTAAGTTCAATAAATTAAAACAACTCAATGGTTAATCCTTTAACCAAATTTTGGTGTTCTTTATATTCACTAGGATGATTCTCATTGTTGTCATAACATGATATAAAATATGAGGAGGTGTTAGAGGATTCTCATAGGTTTGAATCCTCTTCTCACAAGTGCGAGAATCTTTTCTCACAAGCATGAGATTGGATTCTCACATTGTATCTGATTCTCATGGCATGAGAATCTGTGTTTGATTCTCATGGTGATTGTCATGTTGTGTGTGATTTTCATAGCGTGAGAGAATGATGTTTTTCTGGTGCTTTTGGGTGTTTTTCCTATCCAAATGAAATAGGTTGAGGCCCTTTGGTATGAATGTTTTAATTTTGGATGCAATTTTTAAGATTTTTGAAAGAAAAACACATAGAAACAAAAACTTTCAACCTAACATGGTGAAGATTGCAGTAGCAAAATTGAAAGAATAAAATAAAAAACAACATGTTTGCCTTCCTCTATGTCTCGTAAGTACTTGTAAACAAAACCTTACATAAAAACTTTATAACATAATTTCACACTTCTTTACTCAAGTCTCCTAAGTACTTGCAAACAAAACTTTACATAAAAACTTCACAACATAATTTCTCTCTATAATTTTACTCTTCTTCACCCAAGTCTTATTTATTTCTCAACCACTTAACATTGGTCTAGGATCAATGGCAAAGGGAAAAGAGGACTTGCGTTAGGGAGCTGAGGCTTAAAAAGAAGTGTGGAAGGCTGGCAATGATGCCACAAGTGCTATAACTCTTCTTGGAACTCTACTCATTCAAGGAATGAAAGAATGGAATGGAATGGTCGTGGGAAACTTACCTTGCTTCTAAGATCAAGCCTCTTAAAGTCCACAAGTTATGACTTATCGTTAAAGCTCCACCCTCCTCAAATCCATGTTCCAATCTATCACTAATGGAAGATACATCCACCACTTATAAGGACTCTCTCTCTCTCTCTCTCTCTCTCTCTCTCTCTCTCACACACACACACACACACACACACACACACACACACACACACACACACACACACACACACACACACACACACACACACACACACACCCCATGCACTTAGACAAGAGTGAATATATAGCACTAGACTCAATTGGCACAAAGGAGGATTGTATGTTTCCACCATGAGAAATTGACTTATATACAAGTAGCCCCTTTATTCATACTTGGGCACCAAAACTCATAAGTTAACTAGATAGCTTGCTTCTCATAAAGTTTACAACTAGATAGCTTGCTTCTCATAAGTTAACTAGATAGCTTGCTTCTCATAAAGTTTACAACTGTTTATAGTGCCGTTCACATACACTTATTGGCTTGCTCTCATATTTAGTGGAGAGCAATTGTTAACACATATTATGTACAATACAACAATGTCATGGTTTTATTGCAAATTACATACATAGTTGCAAATTACATAAGGTGTTTAACACCATTTGGTGGCATTAATCCACTCCCATCCAAGGTGTTAATTCCTCCTAGAGTGCAACTATATTATCAAGAACAAAAATTCTACATTCCAGAGGGTTATTTCTTATGTATAGTTCTTGCTCAAAATATCCAACACATGGGACCTTTATGGAATATACAAATATGTTGGAGGGATTGCTAGTCGGACCTAGAGTGTTATGACCTCTACAAGTACACAACGATAAAGCATGGGACCTAATGGTGTGGTGACATACAACAACACATCACCATCACTTAGGTAATAAGTGTGAATGATTAGTATTTGGCTCATAAAATGATTAGTATGTTGGCTTGTGTGTAGACCCATGACACCTTGAATAAACACATCTAAGGTTTGTAGAGCCATAACTCCTCTAAGAAGTAGATTCAATGATTTCATGTGAGGAGCATCATAGAACTCATGTGCACAGGAACAATTCCCACTGTTTTCAATTGCAATGCATGTTGCTTCACTTGTTGTGCAGAAATAAATTCAATGATTTCATGTGAGGAGCGTCTTAGAACTCGTGTGCACAAGAACAATTCGCACCATTTTCAATTGCAATGCATCTTGCTTCACCTGTTTTGCAAATGCCTCCTTGTTCTTTTAATGCTCCTTTTCTATCACAAATGGTGTGCCATCTTACAACCAATCAATTATCTTTTAAACCTTGGCAGACTTTGAGATGTTCCTCTCTCTTTTTAAAACATCACACTTCTTTAGTGTATCATACATTTTAGAGAAAGATTTGGTGACTTCACACAGCTTCTTTGATTGCTTCTCTTTGATTGCTTCTCTTTATTTCTCAAACAAGGTGTGTAACTACACCCTCTTAGCCTCCTCCTCTAACTCGGGTAGGAGGTGCTTGCTGAAAAGTATGCGGACATGCACGCATGTACAAATGTGGGATTCATACATTAAGCACTCCCACAACGTTTCAAGGTCTTCAACAATATATATTTGTTTATATTATTGTAGAGCTCAAAAATAATTGTTTTATATTATTAAATATGTAGAAATTACGAGGGGGAGCCAAAAAAGGGAAGTGTGAGAAATATGGACACGCTAGGTGGTCACGTGAATTTTAGAGCCAGAGTTTTTGACAAATGGATGTACTCGTCGTTTAACACGGGCATGCATGCGGCCACACAGCTCGCGTGCATAAGACAGAGCTTGTAGCGCCTCGCTACAACAACGCCTGTGCAACGAAGACGAGTTTTACATGTGCTCTGAGCCGCTTGTCGTAGTTTTGAAAACAAGGCAGGTTCCTGCAGTGCTCCGATCCTTACCGAGACATCCTTGTACAACCCTAATTAACAAAAGCTGCCTTCCTTGCAGAATGAGGGGATCACCTAATTCAATATTAAGGTCTTTGAAGCTATGTGAGGTTACGCTAAGCCAGTTATTATTAGAGTCTTCACGCGGTGCGCATAATGCCTCCTGCAGGGCGCTCTCAACGTCTGCACTCTCGGTAACTCCTTTTGTTTTTTTTTTTTTTGTCATTGCATTTCCGTCGTGGTGTTTTAATCTGCTTTGATGAGGTATGTAATCTGTATCCTGTTATAGTCCCAAGGCCCGTCTGATCATCATGAGTCTGAGAAGATGTTGAGCGAGGGTGGCGGAAGCATGACTAGTTTTGACGAGAAGAGGGAGGAGATTAAGCGGGCTGACGGCTCCGCAAATCAGCCACAAAAGAGCGAGTGGAAGCAGACCAAGGACGCCATGGCTGATACATGGCAGCAGGCCAAGGAGAGAGCTGGCGGAGCAGCCAGTGTGGTGGATGAAAAGGCCAAGGAGGCGTCTAGCGTGGCGGGCGAGGAGGCCGGACAGGCGCAGTCGGTGATGGGGAAGGTGAGAGAGCAGGTCAAGAAGGAGATGGAGACGTCAGCAGACATGGTGAAGGATATTCCACAGAAGGTGGTGGAGACGACGGAGGAGTTGAAGGAGGTGGGCGTGGAGGCCGGCAAGGCCGTCAAACGTGACGCTGGCGCCATCGCACAGAAGATCGGCCTTAAGGATTCCAACCCTAACTAGCCTTACAATTAAGAGTACTGTTAGCTTTTCTAAATATATATACTTTTGTACATAAATTGCAATTCGAGTAATGTTTTTCATGTTTAATGCGCGCACACACATTTAGATAGAAACAATATGGGTTGAATGTATTGACCATGGCCCTGAATAGACCGATTGTCCGGATTTTTATTTATTTTTTCCCTTTTTTCATTAAAATATAATGATGAAAATACTACCTCTTATTCCTTTTGAATACTCATTTTTTAAATCATCAACATCCTTTTTTTCCGACTAGCCTTAGGCCCAAGATCCAAGATCCTCCCATAGTAGTTATCTTTTCCTCATAGGTACATTTCAATGTTCGTAGGCGCGTTTATTTCGCCCCTACTAGGGAAGGGAGGACCTAGTGGGGGTTCAAGGAGGTCCTTGAACCCAAGACAAACATCTCACCACTACCACCTCATTGGAAGCAACATTAACTTCTTAACAAGCCGCAAGCTTGACAGCGGGCCAGTAGATCCAAACATACCATTTTTATTTATTTTTCTTAGGCAAATTCTCATAGATGGAAGAATCATAAGAAAGCCAATGCCACTACAGAGCACATTCAAGATATGATACACTCTTTGTTGCTCCAGAGATAGATCACCTCTAGAGGGAAGTAGAGGGAAGTGCCTATTAGCTTAGAGCCACCGATTGAGACGTCGATACCTACACCTTCTTGTCATGGAAAGGAGGTTGTGCAGGAGGAGTAGAGCATCGCGGGAGGAGTAGAGATTGCAGATGGCATAGCGGCATGCGTAAGTAAACTTCTACTAGAGCAGAAGACTACTATGAGGATGGAGCGACCCACTTGAGCCCATGCTAGAGAGAGTTGCCTCTTTTATAACTAAGTCATATACCAAAATTTTTAAAAGATATATGCTCAAAAGCCTTGTGCTAGTTGAGGCCTTTAGACCATAGTACTACATGTCCATATCCCCACTGTCACATGTATGATATTTTGGTGTATTATTTCAGCACCCTCCCTTAACAAAATATCCATGGCTACCATAATGTCAATGTTACTATTTACAATGCTGGTTATGATGGCCATCCAAGTGCCCATGGGCCTTACTCATGGAGGTTTATAATGCCAGTCATGACACATTCTAGACATAGTTATGATTACATTTCTCTTAGGATAGAGGAGTGACCAATAGGTAGGGCTAGGCTCTAGATGGTCTATAAAGCCCAGTCATCTTTAGTAAAGTTGACCTCTAATTATGTACACAAAGTTCATAGACTCTCCCTATTTGACATTAGGCACACGGTAAGGCCACTTTATATGTTCCAACACCATCTTTAAGTACCCGTTTGAGCGGGTAAGATGGCTAAGTACATTACAATAGGTGATAGGTGGGGTGGGTGAAACCATGTTAATCTTCTTTGGAGTGGTTAACAAATGTTTACAACATCATAGAGACTAATGTATATCAAACATGAGAGGTTGCCAATAGCATGGTATTAAAAATTTAGTTCACATACACACACTCTTTCCTTTTCAATAGCATGGTATTAAAATTTAATTCAAATCCTCACACACATTCTTTCCTTTTTAGAACATAAGTACTCACACTCTCTTTTTCCTTTTTGAAACATCGGCATCATCAATCAATTTTTAATAAACTTAGATAATCTTAATCTCAACTAGAAATTAACATTTGCTTACTCACCACCACGGGGGAGTCACTCATAAATATGTAAGTGTAACACAGGTTCAACGGAAGGGGTTTTTTAAATCTCTTTTTTACACATTTTTTTACATACATAAGGGTACCATTTAAAGGGGGTATTTATAGATTGAATAGAAAAAGGGTGTGTTCTATTCATGAAAAATCTATAAATAAGGGGTTTTTTAAAAAGGCCTTGAATGCACATATGATATATAGAGTTTACATATAGTGAACCCCCCGAGTTACTCACACACCCCTATGTCACTCTAAAAAATAGTTTTATTCAAATGTATCCATGCACACTTAAACCTTGAAATAACTTTCACAAAAATATTTTTTTATTTTGACTCTCTCTCTCTCTCTCTCTCTCTCGTTAACCTTTTTGTACTTCTTGAAGAAATAATTTAAAACTCACAAAATACATCAAAAATAGAAACAAAGACTTGAATTAAATTGAAATCAAATAACATAGCATAACATAAGGAAAGGGAAATAGAATAACATCACTATCAAGACAAGATTGGGTGCAATCTCCTCTCATGTTTTTTTACGATTATTAATTTATCAAAAATATGATAAAATATATACATGTAACAATCCTCCCGTTTGAGGAAGCAACTGTCCTCAGTTGTGTTCAAAAAATGTCGAGAGAACAAGATTATGCTGGTAGGTATTGATGTCATAACCTACAAGGTAAACTCAGAGGTTCGAACATGGCGCAGAGGCACAAAAGCATGGCTTAGAGGTTCATATGGACATGGAATACCAACAAGAAAAAGTTGTGCGACACCTAAATTGGTGATCATCACACTGATCATCATTAAATAAAAAATAACATGCACAAAAAGTCTAATACATGATTTACAAAAAAAAATGATCATCATCTTCACATCACCCCTCAATCCACCAGCCATATGACACCTCAATCGGTACCCTCGTATAGTGCGACACCTCAATCGGTACCCTCGCACTTCTCGTTGACTATACTCAGACACTGTCCACGTTAGTTAAACAATTAATTAAACACATCAATTAACCCCAACGTCATCTTGAGATATAAACAACTCACAAGTATTCAAGTAATAGCCACACACATGTTTGCCAGGCGTAATCACCCCTTTATACAAACCAATTGAAATAAAGAGTGGAGGCCCAAAAGCATGCCATATACGGGCGTCCTCGATATTTAGTTGTATAAACGCATGAGAGAATGGCTTCATGATAGGTGTGGAAGACTAGATCTACACATAAGCATATGCAATGAACCAATCAAATGAATGTATGTAAGACGAGTCTACGTGTCCCATACCACATAGGTGTGTTGCACATACACACATAGGATGGTAAAAGATAGAAGATATAATGTCTGGAGTAAGTATATGAAATAAATTTGATATCCTATACCACTAGATTAATTTCATACATCACTTCCTTCGGAATAGAAGTTTGAGGCGGAGTGGCCAGTTCCCTCTTAAACTTAAATTTCGACACAAATTTTCTTTATCTAGAAATTTTATTTGAGTTACTGGACTTGAACTAATTTTAATGTTGAATCTATGGTTTATCAATTAGGTTCTTAGGTTGGAAAAATATTATAGAAATATACCTTCATGACAGCTCAAAAGATTTGCATTAATTTTCTCGATTTTTCTTGAAGAAATAATTAAAAACTCATAAAATACATCATTAATTAAAAACAAAGACTTGAATTAAATTGAAATCAAATAACATAGTAAAACATAAGGAAAGGGAAATAGAATAACATCACCATCAAGACAAGATTGGGTGCAATCTCCCCCCCCATGCCGTGTAGCTCCACTTCCATGACATGAGTATTTAGAGAATTGTATTCATAAAAATAGCCCAAGGAGCTAATAATAGATGTGCGTACAAATTGGGCTTGCTTTTCCCACTTTTGGGTATTGCTTTACATATTATTAACTATATGAAGTCTCCTAAGGTTTGTACATATAAAACCTTTGCCCAAATGAACAAGCTAAAAACTCCCAAAAAGCTTGAAATATATGCTATTTAACTCTTTTTAGTCATTTTCAAGCTTAAAAGCATATTAGCCTCAATCCCAATTCATCAAAAACCATGTAGGCTGAAATTATGCACATTCTTGAAGAAGGAAAGCTTACTGGAAGAGTCATATTTGACCCTTAAATCATTGTGGATGATGGAATCAAAGGTTTTGTTGAAGTAAGAGTGGTTTTGAAGCCTCATTTGCTTGCGAAATACATCTATGGTTTCTTTTAGCCTTTAATTGCTTCAATATTTTTCAATTCCTTTCGCAAATTGACCTAACTTGTACTCTGTGTATAAATAATTTCTCAAGCAAAATAATTATTCAACCATTCAACTTAAGCTATTGTAATAAATTTAGCAT
Source organism: Cibotium barometz (assembly GCF_041138505.1). Classification (NCBI taxonomy): domain Eukaryota; kingdom Viridiplantae; phylum Streptophyta; class Polypodiopsida; order Cyatheales; family Cibotiaceae; genus Cibotium; species Cibotium barometz. The sequence goes on along the minus strand of NC_141061.1, from coordinate 40,260,100 downwards.
TAACCAAGATTTAAAAATTAACACATGAGAATCCTTAGCTCTTGCATGACACAAACATTGGTTGGAATCTTTTCCACTCACGTGTGTGGCCTATTCCCACACGAGTATTTTCAGCATTTAATTGCAAAAGTAGGCCATAGCCTCCAAAAATATAAAAGTTGTGCTTTTTTTTACATGACACTCTCTTTACCCAAAATAGAGAGCTCTTAAATATTAAATTACTTGGGGCTAGGGGAAAGCTTTTAAGCTTTACAAAATAAATATTTGCAAGTCTAAGCTTCAATTCTATGCTTGTAGAAATAAATAAATAGATGTGCACAAGCTAGCACATAATTATGAATATAAAGCTTATCCAAATTTATGAATGCCTTCCAAAAATAATAATTTATGCACTTCCATCTCAATTTTTCGAGTCCTCTTCACCTATAAAATATCCAATAATAATTTGGTAAACAATTATTCCATAGGCATACAAACCATCACCACACACATGTTCATCAGGCATAAGTACTCAAAGAATCACCTTGACATAAAAACCAACTGCAACAAACATAGGAATCCGTGAGAACGTCTTCCTCAATGTGCACCAAATGTATTAATATTTGAAATGGTATCACCCATGATTTTAACATAATTTGGCATGATGCAAAGATAATTCAATCATCCCTGAATTATCTAAGTGGTTAGAATAATATTTTTAAAAGGCCTTAAAATATATTCTCAATACCAAAGGACAAAGCCCAAATAGCAAAGGACCAAGCCCAAGAAAAATAGAAGAAAGCAAAGGAGAAGGAGGTCCCCAAGAAACACATGAGCCAAAGAACAAGCCTAAAGCAAAGAATAGGCCTGGGAGTGAAGAAACCTTTAATCAATGGGTCAAAGATATTGCTCAAAGTGAAGCCACCAAAGAAGAAGAAGAAGTGGAGGACAAACCAAGTTGAAAGACTTATGATAGAAGGCACCCTTCCAATGGGTTGTGCATGAGGTTCGTTGCATGAGGTTACGTAAGCTACAACGACAACATAGATTCCTAGGTAATGGATTCTTAATTTGGTGAGGTTGGAGAATGATTTTGGTGAGGGATTGGTGCTAGAGGTTGTCAATGGTGCAAGTACATAAGATTAGTGCCGGTATGAAAAGTTGGTGGTATGTGGGAGAGATAATCAATGTTAAGAGTATGTATGTCGATACCAATGCATGTGTTTGGGTTGCACAAGTAAGCATGCATGATTAGTGAGGTATTGGTGCTAGAGGTTGTCAATGGCATAGATACAAAAGATTGGTGCTAGTATGAAAAGTTGGTGGTATGTGGGAGACTGTCAATATTGAGAGTATGTATGTCGATGCTAATGCATGTACTTGGGTTACACAACAACAAGTAAGCATGCTTCATGCACGTGCTTGAATGATGAAAGCACCTACCTACTTATATGCATGTACTTGGGTTACACAACAACAAGTAAGCATGCTTCATGCACGTGCTTGATGAAAGCACGTGCTTGATGAAAGCACGTGCTTGATGAAAGCACGTGCTTGAATGATGAAAGCACCTACCTACTTATATGCATCATAAAATAAAACAACATGCGGTGCAAGTAAGAGTATTTGCAAAGGGGAAGGTTTTTGATGTCGAGGCTTTAACTACAATGCGTACATGGTAGTATATAGTGCATGAGTGTGTTATAGAACCTTCAGAGATATTTACATGAAATTCTTTGCTCTTCTCTGGAAAAGTAATGACATGAATCTTATGCTTGCTCTTCTGACACACGTAGCTTAACTTAGACTTATGTATGTATCTGGAGCCATCACATGCGACTTAGACAATGATGTATACATGGAAGAATTAAAGAGCAAAAGATAAATGACAACTCTCCACCATGTTTTGGGTTTTGAGCGGCATGACATGATAATTTGCTGACCTCTCCACCACATTTTGGCTTTAAGTTCCACCAAATTATTTTTGTAATGTCATGCTTTCTTTTTTTTTGGACCATAGTTTTGTGTTCTACTTGATCTTTGCCTTGAGTATACCTCATTTTCCTTGATTTCCTTGAGTTGATAATGATTGTTTTCCACTTTGACTTTGTTGAGGCTAGCTTATCAAGGGTACCTCATATCCTTTTGACTTGAGCACCAATTGTTGGTTCCTTTGCTATAGTAGTTGAGCTTCTTCTTTGAGTTCTAATGCTTTATGGAATTTTTGTGCAATCAATTATGAAGGAGGATATCTAGCCTCGCTTTTCTACTTTTGTTCCAAGCCAATGTTTCTTGAGTTGGATCAATCTACCTTTTCAACTTAGATGCTTTAACCTTTGCTTCTTCTTTCTTTGAGGGCTAGTTTTTTGTGTTCATCTTATATCTTTCCCTTGCTTGCTTGAGCTTGCAATATGTCAACATAGATCACACAATCAAAGTTAACAATTGGAATTATATAATGTGAATGTGGAAGAAGCTAGATTGCATAATTATAAAGAAAATAAATCACAAAATGTATTGCAATTGATAAGGATTAGTGATTGATAATTGTTAAGAGCGATCATGCAATTCAGGAGTTGGAAGGCTATGATGAAATTGGTAGGGCGGTCAAGATGCAAGGTTTTTCACACTTAGAGGGTGTAGGCAATGCATTCAAGGGCACATTCAAAAGAGTATCTTCATCGAGTAGGTTATAACAGATTCATCCTCTAAAAGGAGAACATGGACTTGTTAAGTGAAGAAAACACTTCTAGAATCCCAATCAACAATACATCTATAATGGCCCATCCAATTCCTTCCGAGCAAAAACTCTCCTAATAATGCTTGAGGAGGCATTACAAAAAAATTACCTTCTGTGGTGGGTGGTCTGCTAAACACACCCAAGGCAGTTGACCATTTTGGTCCCAATTGGTTTCACTTAGGCTATTATTGAAGATAATGGAGGTTTCCCAAGAGAAGTCCAAGTATTGTAAAACATTAGGTTATGGGCTTGCACCGCAATCTAGAAGATCTAGTTTGTATACAAAGTTGTTACCCTCTAGCATATGAAACCACAATCGTGCGGGCTTAACTTCCCATTTCTCTTATTCTTCAATTCTCATAAGTTTAGCCATATTTGTGTGTAATGTCTAGTGTCTTCATCTGAGTTTTTCTTGTCTTTCTTTGGCTTCTTTATCTTTCCTTGCTAACTCCTGGTTTCATTTCCAACTAGCCAAAAGGCTAAGTTTTTCCAGTTCTTCGGGATGAGCAGGATGTGGAAGGACTTCAACCTTGCATAAAAAGGCAAGCTTTTGTATTGATTGTGCATCCCCCTCCCTATTGACTTTCCACTTTTGACAGAAGTCTTCATGGGTTTTCACAATTCCAAGGTAATAACAGAGCTACTCATGGCCATTTTCAACCACTGGTGGGGGTTCCTCTGTAAGGATTTTGATAGGTTTGATCTTTTTTCTCCTTTTGAGCCTCTACTTGGTTTTAAAATGCTTATTTTAAACCAGGCTTGAATTCTGTAAGGGGTTGAAGGATGTATGAAGGTCAACCAAGGTATCTAGGGCCTTGTTTTTTGAGCTCACAATTCCTTAGGCTATGTTCTTGGTACAGTCTAACTGGGGTCTCAGGACTTCACATACATTCCATGGTCATGATAGAAGTGATTCTTTACCATCAAAATCACAAAAATGAGAACCGTCACATACATTCCATGGTCATGATAGAAGTGATTCTTTACCATCAAAATCACAAAAATGAGAACCGTCAGTCTTGGGTATGTCATCTATTATTGTTATGATGTAGAGTCAATTCTCATCTTCTCCAAGCTTGGGAAGATATATAGCATTGAAGTTCAGTTCCACGGATGACATATCATCAGATTGGGCTTATTTAAAAATGCTTATTTAAAACCAGGCTTGAATTCTCTAGGGGGTTGAAGGATGTCTGAAGGTCAACCAAGGTATCTAGGGCCTTGTTTTTGAGCTCGCAATTCCTTAGGCTATGTTATTGGTACAATCTAACTGGGGTCTCAGGACTCCACATACATTCCATGGTCATGATAGAAGTGATTCTTTACCATCAACATCACAAAAATGAGAACCGTCAATCTTGGGTATGTCATCTATTATTGTTACAATGTAGAGTCAATTCTCATCTTTTCCAAGCTCGGGAAGATATATAGCATTAAAGTTCAGTTCCACGGATGACATATCATCATATTGGGCTTTTTTGAAAAGATAAACCCTTCTAGCTTCCTCTTTTTCCCTTCTCAATGGTGGCAAAGTCTTCATCCCCTATAAGATGCTTTGTAACTGGGTGGCGACTCCAATTTCTGAGATTGATTTTCATGGTCACTTATTTTTTACACAAATAGACATGGTCAATTCCCTAGTCATGGATTATTCTAAGTTGTCTCATAGATGGTCTCATACATCGTAGGCTTTTTGAAGCCCATGGACAGAATTAACATGATCAAAAGTCAGTCCACACAAGCCCAACTTGTTGAACTAAACCATGTTCATAGGCAAGGTAAGATTTTCATCAACCAACTTGATTTTGAGGTTAGTGGAGGCAAGGGTTGGTGATCCCCAATTCTCCCACTTGTCCTTTTGTAACCATGCTGACTCCTACACCACCATCTAGGATAGCTATGGAAGCTTTGGTTTCTAGACTTAATGGCAGGTACCATTGAGATCTTCACCCTCAAAATATTTTCCCAACTTGTTTATATGCATGTACTAAATAGACCTACCTAGGATTGTCTATCTCACTGCTTTCCTCAAGTTTTGTGTCAAATTCATTGTGAGGATTTGAAATAAATCTTGCATCCAATCATTCTCTCAAGTCTAGCTAAAGACAGAGGTCTCTTGCTAGGAGTTCAAGGTGAGTGTGATTGGGGTAGAGGTGAGTGCGATTGGGGTAGAAACAACATCACTCATCCCTATCGTACCTTTCTATCTTTTAGCATGGCCAAAGACATCCACACCTAGCCTTGTTGCATTCAAATTCGTTTATCTTGGTAGTCAGCTTGGTTACAAGCTTAGGATTCAGCTTTTTGGTTTCAAGGCAAGGTCCTTGGGGAAATAGCACACTTCCTTCCTTACATCCTTCAACAATAGGATTAAGGGCTATTTGAGTGAACTGACCCTCGAGGTCCCTCTAGTGGCATGTAGGTTTTTCTTTTACCAATTCTAGAAACTCTATTGTGTTGTAATCTTATATAAATTACATTTCAAGTTGTAACCTATGGCCAAGCCTTATGTGAATAATTTTTGGATATCTTCTCAAGATTCTTCTAAAGGAGAGGTCCTACCTTTTTGACTTCTTACAATCTATAATATAAATGTACATTTGGCTATGGTATTTGTACATAGGTGCTAGATCTAGCCTAGGATCTTATGTATATGTAATTAGTACTATAGAAAATTCCTAGTTTGGGAACGATAATCATAGGGTAAAGGCATGGTATACCAAGATACAAGAAGGTGTGTGGCTATGCATCTTTATTTAATGCTTTCGATTTGATATTTCTTTTTTTTCATTCACATCAATAACTTAAGATGAATGTCATGCATAGCTTATGAGCACCACCCTCGACACATTAGAGTGAGGTGTCATTTCATCGAGGTTAAGAAGCAAAAAGAGGGGAAAGTTCTTCTTGGATTGAATTCTATAAATGATTAAGTGGTTCATTATTCTTGTTCCTCACAAATTGATATCTATGTTTCTTCTTTTCCTATAAGGAAATGTGGAGGGATCATAGAATTACACAGACACATAGACAATGTTGGTTCACAAAAACAATGATCTTGGAAAGTGGGCCAAATTCCTCATACAACAGGAAGTGAAACCTCCCATGAATCTCTTAGTATACTAGGCACCAACATATGTAATGCTCCTCTATCTCAACCTCTGTGTGGAATAGCTGATAGATTCTCTCCTCCCTCAATCTCCGTATGATCTCCTCGGCTCTAAAGACATACGTGCCTCTCCTTGTCTCCACTCTAAGGTGGTGGGATGAAACATGTATTATCTGGCCAATTGTAATCATGTCTATGGGCTCACGCCTCTAGAAACTCACACCTTTAGACTCATGCCTCTAGACTCACGTTTATAGGCTCATGTCTATTTTGTATGTAGTAGGCTCATGATGTCACGCCTTGTGGTCTCATGCTTGTAGACTCACATCACGCCTAGTGGGCTCACGCTTGTAGACTCACATCACGCTTGGTGGGCTCACGCTTGTAGACTCACGTCATGCTTGGTGACTCACGTCATGCTTGGTGGGCTCACGCTTATAGGCTCACATCTCTAAACTCACATCTCTACGCTCACGCTTATAGGCTAATGTCTATAAACTTACATTTCTAGGCTCGTGGATATAGGCTCACATCTCTAAACTCACATCTCTAGGCTCATGCTTGTAGGCTAATGTCTATAAACTCACATCTCTAGGCTCGTGGATATAGGGTCAAGCCTGTAGACTCATGTTTGTAGGCTAAGACCTTTTTTTAATAGGATGATTTGCCACAATGGAGGGATGAAGACTCCTATGAGAATGACACTCATCACCCCATTGAATCCTTTGTCTACACACCAGCCATTTTGCAATACGGCCATGTTTATTTTACCATTGTACCCATGAAATATGGCCATATTTCTTTTACCATTGTACCCATGCAATACGACTATCTTTCTTTTGCAATACAACCATCTTTGTTTTACCAGTGTACCCATGCAGATTATGCTCTTGGACAACCCAAATATCACAATCCTTATTCTTCACATGCTCCCAAAAGGAAGCATACTTTTCCTTATCTCTGATCCCCTTCATTCCAACTTACACCTTATAGAAACAATTTCATTGAGGGGAAATTGTGGGAACCAACTCCTCCATCCTCCTCCCCTCATGCTCAAAACCTTCACTTTGACCCAGATTTATGACCCCAAATTCAAAAATTTTCCTTATTCATAAGATTTTTACTTTGCCCTCAAAGGTTTAAAAGGATTAATGCTATCCACTATCTCTATAATCTCCTTAAGGTGCTAGGAGATTACACTAGTACTTTCCCTCCACCCTTTCCTTTTCCATTTCTTAAATCCTTCCTCTCTAGTACTGCCCAATGTCTTTGGGCATTCTCTTTCCTGAGAATATCCTTCAACTTATCCTCATCCCTTGTTGTTTTGACTTCCATCAATTTACCTTTTCCTTCACCATTTTTCCCTTCCACCTTTTCCTCTCTTTTCAATAGTTCCTTCATTTTTGCCAACTATGCACTTTTCCCTCTCTTTTCTCTTTCTCAATAGCTCACCAAATTATCTAGAAAAGAAAAAGAACTCTGCACATGTGGCTCATGTCAACATGGTTGAAGATGAAAAAGATGATCCACCCAAGTAACAAGGTAATTCCGATCCTGACTGTTCGGATGAATATAAGGTTCCTATTCATGCTTTGTTGAGAATTCAAGGAAAAATAAAAGGAAAAAAAATCTATTTTACATGATGATGGTAGTTCTCATTTTTATTTTTGAAAAGGCAATAAAAGCACTTAACCTAAATGCATCGCACTTTGACTGGACTAGTAGACATGATCATTCTTTTTCTGAGCTCAAGAAAGCTTTGACTTATGTACCAATTCTTACACTAATCTTTTTCTGAGCTCAAGAAAGCTTTGACTTATGTACCAATTCTTACACTAATGATTATTCTTTTCCATTCTTTCTAGTAGTTACTTATGCAAGTGGCAAGGTTTTGGTGTTGTTCTTATGCAAGATGAACACCCCATAGCCTACGAGAGTTGTAAGCTTAAACTAGTAGAAAGAAATTATAGTACATATGACAAGGAATTAGTTGCTATTGAACATGCTTCAAGACTTTGGAAACATTGTTTAATGGGATTTAATTTTTTAATCAAAACTGACCAATAGAGTATTTGACCCAACCTTTGATTTCTAATTGCCATATCAAATGGGCTTCATTTATCTTCCAACCCATGATCCAATATCAACCACGGAAGGAAAACATTATGGCAGATGCTTTAAGTAGACATCCTGATGTCCACAACTTGAGAGTGAACCCTTGAGTGTCCTATGAGAGAGTAGTCCTATGAGAGAGTAGTCCTATGAGCATGACCCTAATTTCGCTTGAGGTTGGAGCAAGCTTAGAGACAATAATTGGAACCCTATTAGGGTGATTACTCATGTCATGATAGTTACCACTTATTTCAAAAGAGATTGTGTGTTATTAGACCTTTTAGACAATTTGTATTAGAGGAAATACATCAAAACCACCATACATGGGTCATAGATGTGTTTTTGCTACTTTTGCAAACTAGAGAATTGTTTTAGCCTTATCTTAAACAAGATGTAGCAAAATTTGTGGCTGAATATTCTATTTGTGAAAAAATTAAAAGCTATAAAGATAAGACCCAAGGACTTCTCACACATCTACAAATCCCTAATGATACTTGGGAATAAATATCAATGGACTTCATTATAGATTTTCTTACTACTACATCCGGACATAATGACATGATTTTGACTATAGTGGACCATCTGATTAAGCAAGCCTATTTCTTACGTTATAAGAAAACATTGACTTCATAGCAAGACACGGTCATGTTTATCAGGTGAATCTTTATGCATCATAGTTTACCCAAAGTCATTGTTTTTTATTGAGACTTTAGATTCTATAGTAATTTTTGGTGGATCGCTCTTTTCTCCAACTTAGGCACTAAGTTAGATTCCTCCATCACCTTCCATCCAAAAACAAATAGACAGACTAAGATTACCAATAGCACTATCTTGAATCTACTTAGAGACTGTGTTGGCCAACAACTTAGTTCATGGGATAATTACATTCATCTTCTACATTTTGCATATACAATAATACTTCTCATTTGGCTCTAATGGTCGAGCACCTTTTGACATTGTATATGGAAAATATTTGTCTATTCTAGCTACAAAACTTTCCCACAAAATCAAAGCTGCTAATCAATTCACTATCAATTTAGTCACATTATGAGTGAGGTAAGAGACTCTATTGCACATGCTCAAGAGAAATATATTAAGAAAGAAAATTGTAAACGTAAAGAAAGCTTTATTGTTTAAAATTGGAGATTATGTACTTTCGAGAATTGAGAAACATAGACTTAAGAATGTTGATTTTCAACTGTTAAGCTTACTCCAAGATTTTATGGACCCTTTAAGGTAATTCACAAAATTAATAATGTTGTTTAAAGATTAGAATTACCTTCTCATTGGCAGATTCATAATTCATTTCATGTTAATCTACTTAAACCTTTAAGGAGGATCACTTCCCACACATCTTGTGTATGAGGATCCACCTCTTATTGAGGGTGAGAAAGAAGTTTTAATTCTAGATACTATCATTGACCAGCAGATGGCATCGACCCATACTAGTAATTAATATGTCAAATATTTGTTGACTTCCAAAAATCATCCTCATGAAGATGTGAGATGGGTGCTTAAGAAATATTTTCGTGCCTTCCCTAAGATCCTTCATTCTTTTTCACACAACAAACCCATAATCAAGGACAATTGTAAACTCAAGCAAGAGGAACTATTATGAGAATGCATTTTAAGCCCTCTTAAAAATATTATTCTACCCTCTTAGATAATCTGAGAATGCGTAGATTATCTTTGTGTCATGCCAAATAATGTATTTTAAGCTCTCTTAAGAATACTATTCTACCCCTCTTAGGTAATTTGGGGATACTTGGATTGCCTTTGAGTCATGCCAAATAATGTTAATATCATGGGGCCATTTCAAATATTATATTCCACTTCAAGTAGCTCTCCTCTTTTTTTAGGATGAATAACATATGGAATTTTTGGTTGTGATAATATCCATTTGAGGTTATCATGACTCTCCTCTCACCTTATCCACCAAAGTTCCATTTTTTTATTCTACACTAAACCTAGGTGCATTTGTCTTTCCTTGGGAATAATCGAAAGTTCTGCTCATTAGTGAAGTACTCCTTCTTTACATCTTGTGATGCTTCAGAACTTGAGCCTCATCAATATTAAGTACAAAGCTAAGCTTGACATCTCACTCTATTACAAAAAAAAAAAGGTTAGGAGAGAAATCAGAGGGGTCTTATTTTCTAATGGTATTAAAAAGGAGTTAAAAAAATAATAGCAGAATAGTACATCACCTCTGGTTTTCATTTTGTAAAACTTTAACATTGTTACTTACACTCTCCTCACATCTACAAAGACATTGTTGTTCAAATGTGTTCTTCTTTTTTTTTTGGTGTTTTAGAGTGGCAATGTACCTTCTATATGCTTGTACCCACCAATGAACTTGGAAATAGCCATGTTTTCTTTATATCTTCCCTCTTGCATACTTTGAATGGCGATGGTAGACCAAATACATGCACTTATCAAGGCTAAGAACTTTGTAAAAAATCTTTAAGATAGCATGGTGCATCACAAAAATGCCTCCACACCTCTTTTGGTTCAACAATCAAGTAATAAAAAAACCTTATAAATTTCCTTTTTCAACCATCTTGCACAAATATGCACTACTTGTTGGAAGCTTTATTAAGTGGATCAAATTTGATTTATTAAATGCACACTCAAACATATAAATCCTAAGCAATTATCATTTAGCCATATCCTTCACCTTGCACATGAGTTTTTTTGTTATTTTGTTCTGTAAGCTATTTCATCTCTTCTTTTGATGGTTGAAGAAGGAGTTACTATAACTCCTTTGTCATTTGAGCATGACCTATGAGATCTTCCTATGGGTCATTTGAGCATGACCTATGAGATCTTCCTATGGGTCATTTGAGCATAACCTATGGGTCATTTGGGTCATTTGACAAAGGAGTTACTATAACTCCTTTGTCATTTGAGCATGACCTATGAGATCTTCCTATGGGTCATTTGAGCATGACCTATGAGATCTTCCTATAGATCTTTGTAACCCTAGCAAACAAGGATTGGTTGGAGATGCCGACCATCATCTCAGCTTGGATTTTCAACGTCTATATGCATTCAAAGCTTAGTTGCCGAGCCTTGAACAATAACCTAATAAACCATCTACCTTCGCCACAATGAAGTGGACAACATCATGCAATGTTTCAAAAGGGAGGAGGCTTACTTGTAGATGGACCCCTTACACCCAAATATCTACTTAATCTTCCCTTACACCCAAAAGGGAGGAGGCTTACTTGTAGATGGATCTCTTACACCCAAATATCTAAATAATTCTTTCCTTCTTCTCATAACCTCTATGCTTCATTCTCATCTTACAAGACTTTCTTTGGAGAGCTCTACCAGGTAGAATACTCTGTGTCGCACCAATCTTGCAAGACTTTCTTCCTTAGAGCTCTACCATGTAGCATACCCTGTGTCACACCAATCTTGCAAGACTTTCCTCCTTAGAGCTCTACCATGTAGCATACCAAGTGTAGCACCAAATTAATATGGTATCTCTTCCTTGAGTTTGTGACATTCTCTAGAGGTTTCATTCTTTGCTACTTCTGATAGAAAAAAAAAGATTAAGATAGAGAGAGAAGACAACAAATGATGAGGGAGGAGAATCCTGCACATGGGGAAGGAGAATAGTGCATATGGGGAAGGAGAATGATAGATGCACATGTTCATGCATCGAGGCATAGAACATGTGCACTATTCTATTCTCCTTAACTCATCTTATAAATAGATTTGAGGAAGAATGTGTGCAAGCACACTTTGACATGCTAGAGCACACCATAATTACATCTCTAAATGTGGACGATGGAGATCAACCCTCTAAAGAGTGTCAACATCGACCAAGGTGGAGAAAGCACACATAGAAACCTTATGCAACTAGATACCATATTGCAGTGCTCTACACTACTTGCACATAAACCCAACCTTCTTAGTGGTATTAGCACAACCATAAGGTCCTTCACGTTATTTACATCCTACTCCGAGCCATTCTAAATAACTTAGCGTGGAAGCAGGCACCGAAGTGCATGGCCCTTGACCCCTCAACAAAGGACTAGTCGTACAACTATAAATTGAGTTTCCTATTCGGTTGTCGACTCCTAACATATGAAGACATCCTTGAGACTCATTTTTGGGTGCCAATTCACTATTTCAAGTAGGATCCATATAGCATTCTAGTCCAAAGAACTTTGGGATTCAACTAGCTCTTCAACTTCGTCTACTAATCAATTTGCAGGATGGAATCCGAGATAGGAAGGTGGGTATGTTAACTACTATGGTTAACATTGCCTAATCTTTGGTGTCATGGCCATATATTTTGTAAGTGTGGAGGTATATTTTTGCACTTCCTTGCACTAGGTGCTTAATGATAAAAGGAGATAATGGCTTTAATTCATAAATCTATGAGTTGAAACCACCTTTTTTATGCTAGTTGTGAAAACACATGCACTCAAGACACAGTCTTGGGTGACCACATATAAAAAAGTGGTCATAGTCATGGGTGACCACATGTAAAAAGATGGTGTGTGATACACTTTCTAATGAGAAAGGACACAATCCCATTAGCTAAACTAGAGTGTAGTCCCTTTTTCTCTCGTGTTGTAAGGCTCTCTTGTGTACTGTGTGGATGTGTATGATAATGTAGTAGAGTGCTCTTCTCTATCATGAGAGTGGGTGAGGCTAGCAATGTTTTGTAAGCGGTGGCCCACATAGCCCACATTCCAAGCGTTACTCCATACCCAATGATTCGAAGACCACTATAGTGCGACAACAAAGCTGGTATGCAAGTATGTGTAGCTTCCACCACTAGGAGGTTGAGAGATTAGCACTAAGGTAAGTCACCTAACAACCCTTGTATCAACTAGGCTAAACAATAATCAAATATACATTATTAGTTTTTGAAAGTTGTTCCAACACTCCAATGTAGGACCAAATCACTAAAGCTTAAAATGGAGCATGTAACCACAATCCTCACAATCATGTTAGTGGATTAGAAGAGTACTTGTCAATAGAAGATGTAACCATTTGTCATATACATGGCAAATCACTAGAGCTTAAAATGGAGCATGTAACCAAAATCCTCACAATCATGTTAGTGGATTAGAAGAGTACTTGTCAATAGAAGATGTAACCATTTGTCATATACATGGCTTGGAATGTGGACATGGACCTTACTTGCAACCACCTATGGTCCAATAATTTAGGTTGTTTACCCAATAGCCACCCTGAAGGTGAGTAGAACATGCATCAATGGACATAACACAACTGTGAACATGTTTACTGACATTTTGGATTATATTTATGGACTTGAAATCTAATGGCCGACGTGCCATCATATCCCTATATTAAGGGAGGTCAAGGGTCATTTTTAAAAGCATCCACCAACCAATAGCTAGAGTTTGCACATTTAGAAGTAAGGCAATAAGGAAACGTGGTGTAAAACTATTGTGACTATGTGCTAGGGTTTTCAAAATAGAGAAAGAGAAGAGAGCAATAGATCTCAAACAGACAACACTAAAAGTAATATAATAGAATTCCAAGTGTAAAAGGTGATTGAAACTGTTGATCCCAAACCTTAGCCTAATATACTATTATAGATCTCCCTTAGCTACCAATGAATCTCTTTGCATAAGATTTGATTCCTTTATGAATATGAGATGAAATCCCTCTTTATATAGCAAAATATTATAGGCTAGACAAATCCTTTTTAACCTACAAAATAGTCTCAAAAAACACTCTATATGCTTTAATATTGTGCCCATAGGGTGTCCCATCTATGGATGCCTTTCATGCATAGGCTCCTAAATGGGCTCCAAATTAGCCCCAAAGTTGGTTGTCTAAACTCAACCAAAAATACCATTAACTTTGTTATCCATGTTTGTGGAGTGTATAACACCCCTCTTCACTACTAGAATCACAGTTGTCCTCAACTATGGGGTATCCATGCATTTATTCATTAAAGGAAAACATCCAAGCAAAGCTTAGCCAAGGCATTAGGATCTTGAACATTGTGAGACTACTTTATGTCACTTTGCACCAACTACTGGTGAAGGCTCACATAGTCCTCATTGCATCAACACAAAAGCTTGCAGTGAAACCCACATATGATCAACTTTTTGGGTTCCACAACTTTCCATTTGTCCTCCCAACCATCCATGGTGGCACATGTAGCATGGTCTGACAAATGTTCATGAGATAAAACACCACCCACCGATACATTGGCTTAGATGGATCACAATACATGTTGGTACCCACCGATACATTGGCTTAGATGGATCACAATACATGTTGGTACCAACCCCAATGCACTCTAATGAAAGAAAGAGAAAGAATACTCCTTAGAAAAATTGTTCAAATCTATATCCACCAGTATTGCTCGTGGGCACATGCATGTCTAGACCACCATCTCTCTGTGGAACATAATGGGATGCTAGAGATCCCTCACATATATTACCTCATGGGATAATTTGGGCTTAAGATTGTTGCTTTGCTTACATCACTTGGCATGTTGACCTCAACATTCAAAGACAATCTCATTTTCTGAATTCATTTGAAGTTGTAGTGTGGGCATTCTCTAGATAAACTTCTTTTATCTATAGTCTACATGTTTTGATGAGTGTAATCTCGTCGGCATATTCACTTATTGAAATCTCTTTCTTTAGAGTTCAACGAGTTTATCTTATTGTGTTCGAATTCAGGAAATTTGGATTCTTCCTTTGTTGGCATTTCTTTCTCTAGTTTTGTACTTTAGGTGATTTATACAGTCAACCTGATGGTTTACGGATGAACATATATGACTCATCGAGACGTTGATGACTCTCTATGTTGATATGGGTAACTCGAGACGCTGATGGGAAGTATGTTATATGCACATTATATGTGCATATACTAGGAGGCTAATCCACATTATATGTGCATATACTAGGAGGCTAACCCACATTAGGCTTGTGAGCATGGGAGCATGGGAACAAGCTCTAATGGAGCATGGGTTAGGACTAATCTTAAGGGTTGAGGTTAGGGTCAGGCACTCGAGGTTGAGGTTAGGGTCAGGCACTCGAGGGTCACACATGGGAAATGGAGAGTCAAGAGTCACTTGAGGGTCACACATGGGAAATGAAGAGTCAAGAGTCACTTGAGGGCCCTCCTATATAATATGGGCATGGGGCACACTTAAGAGAGGCTAGGCTGGAGGTTATGTTATGTTCTCTTTGTGTAGAGGATTGTAACTACTCACCTACCATTTCACACTATAGCTACATGTTGCTGGATTGGAGTTATACCTCCTCTTGATGGTATGGGACATCAAGGTAAAGATATGATGTACTTCATTATAATTCATGTGTGCATCCCTTGGGCTCGAGGGTGGTCGGGTGGATGAGTTTATGCTTGGTTTATGCATGTTTATGCATAACAATTATCTAGAGAGATTAGTCACCCCCCTACTAGGACAAGAAAACATCTTTGCCTTTTATCACATCAAGGCTTTACAACAACTTCGAAAGACATCCAAAATATTCAAATTTTGGGGGATAATAACCCGGTCAAAGAACCCTTGACCCAAACAACAACTCCAAAAGACATCCAAAATATTCAGATTTTGGGGGATAACCTGGGCAGAGAACCCTTGACCCAAACATAAAAAACTAAAAAATGAGGAAGATGATTCCCCCCTCGATGCCAGTGAAGGTCCTTTTTCGGTGTGGTTTCCAAGCCAAAGAGACTTGGGTTCCCCAACCATGGTTCTCAAGGTAGATGATTAAGAAACAATTGTCAGTGAAACACATCTCATTGTTGAAGAAGTAGCTGATATGCAAACTTCTCAACCCCTCATATGAATAGCTTCAGGAAAGAAGCTTCTTCAATGACAAAGTCACCACATAGCTAAGAGATATCACTGATGAATCCAGCAATAATGATTGAGGCACCCTTCGGTGTAGCTTGTGCCTCCTCTTTGAAGCAAACAAAACACTATAAAGAATATTGATCAATTGAAGCTCTTAGTAGAAGATTACTCACATGATGTAGATGGCTGTTTGAAGCCAATGGAAAACACAAACCAGTGCTAGTTGAAGATGTGGGTGTATTGGTTTCGCTAGAGCCTTACTGAATGCTCATATGCTTTGTTACTACTGTGTATGGGTTGCTGGTGCACACAAAAAACCCTTGTTCAGAATGTCGTTATGCAGAGGAGAAATCCAACTGCTATTCCATTGTCGCATGACGATCACACCATTGGAGACGTTGTGAGCTCGCCTAGAACAATGGCTCAACCGGACTGAGGTGTGGCAGGAGTAAAAACTTAAGTTGTTGTCCGTATTATTCCCTTTGTAGACACACCAAGTGGCATATCCCCCAAACCTCTGCTAAAGGCAAATCTTGTGACATGCTTGCTTCCATGACACTAGAAACTAAAGGTACTCCAACCATCACAAAGGGCAAAGGAGAATGTTTCTAAAACAAGCAACATTCTCCTTCAATTCTAGGCATCCATGGCTACCCTATCCATTGCCATTATTTAGGTCATCTAGAAAAAGGCATCATGGTCCATACCCTTTACAACCCACTTGCCACTTGTATAACTATCCATAAACTATATGGCCTTCCCTATAGCTATATGATGTACATGTCTTTCCATACAGTTTCATGAACTATATGGCGCCACATGGAGTGTACACTCTGAATCTACTGCATGATGTACATGTCTTTCCATACAGTTTCATGAACTATATATATGGCCACATGGATTGTACACTTTGAATCTATTGGACTCCTCTTAAGAAGAATGGCCTTGAAAAGTTCTTAAATGCATTGAAATGAATCTTCCTCCTTGTTTTGCAAGCTTCTTATGACTGCGTTTTCCTTCTCTCCCTAGCTCTCTAAAAATCCCTAGAAAGCGAGCCCTCGCTAATACGGCACGAAAAAAATACAATAAATATATACTTTAGAAAATGAAAATTTGAAGTTGCATTTGATACATTAAAAAAATTATAATGTTGCTCAACAACGGGACCATGATTTCTCTTGTTACAGGGTTGCTGCAGTGTGTGATCCTGCAGGGGGTCTTGGCCATCCGATTGGTTGATCTAGCTGTACCCTCTGCTACTACTGCGATTACTACTTCTTCTTCTAACACCGCCATTTTTGCTCTGGGCAGCTTCTGGCAGGGCGAGGCCGTGTTTGGGTGCCTCAATGGCGTCCTTAGAACCACCGCTGGCTACACTGGTGGATCCAAGCCCAACCCAGAGTACCGCAGTGTCGGCGATCACGCCGAAGCAGTCGAGGTAGCACAGTTTCTTTCATGCATCTTAGGTTTTTTTTTTTCCGCATCATTTTTAGGTTTCTTCATTTGTAGCGTTTTCTGGTTTTATAACAGTAAGCTTAGCTTCTCTCTCTCTAATCGGCCTGATTTTGTCCTCGTCATTCAGCACAAACGAGGATTTTGCCCTAATCATGGGGATTTGGATGGAGCGTAATCTATTACGTAGGGATTAGATAGAGCAGAATCCACAAGTAAGAGTAATTTACCGATTGGGGTAGAGCATAATCAACGTTCTGCCTTAATCATACGGATTTAGATGATGATGTGCCTGTGTGATGTTGATTTGAGAGCAAAACGTACAAAGAACGAGGTTTGGCCTTAAACATGCAGATTTGGATGGAGTACCCGCTAAATATGAAGATTTTACCCTACCTTTGAAAGGTGCCACATGCATCTGAGGCCCGATGCATGTGGCAGGGAGGGTCGGAGTTAGTGAATGCAAATAATGAAGGCGTTGTCCTTTTTTTGGGTTTTTTTTTCCCCAACTGGCCTTTGGTCCAAGATCCTCCCATAGTTACCAAATTTCTGTAGATAGCTTATTTTATCCACCCGTAGGTGATGCCACCAAGGAAGCACCAAGGGGGGTTTTGAACCCAGGAGGGCGTTGTCCTTTTTAATGTGCAATCAAGCTTTCTTTGTGCAGGTTGGCCTCAGGCCATAAGCAAAGCGTACAAGTGCCACCTTCCTAGACAGCATATATGGTATGGGCAGCAGTGCAGGCTATTGGGCAGCCCTAGCGTGGGCAGTCATGGTTAAAAAAGTGCAGGGCACCCAAGCTTTGGTGGCACCCAAATTGTTCGGCAGAGCCAACTAGCTATTTTACTGGTTTTAAGGCAAAATGGGGAGCTGACCTCATGTCACATGCATCATTTATGCATGTGTCATTAGTATTTGAGGTTAGAGTGTTAGCCATTGTGAGTCCTAATTGGGAAGGGGTCAGAGGCAGAGAATGAAGTGAAGATTATGGATGCACACAAATAAGGTGCACACCTGTGCTTTATTTGCATTTGCAAGTCGGTCAGTTGGATTGACAGGCTGGCAACCAAAAGAGAAACGTGCAGGCAGCATAGAATGGGTGAATTCCAGCATGACTCATGGGACAGCCCTAAGCAGCCCTGCCAACGCACCCAAGGCCTAGGGGCTGGGCATGTGAAAATTATCGAAAGGGGTAAAATAGGGAATTTTCTCTATGTTCTTGTCCTATGGCAGGCCTACCACCAGGTTGATCTTGTCGCTTCATGTATCATGACTACTTGAGGACAAGTAAACACTAGCCATAGGGAAAATTAGGGTAGAAAGACAATTGTGAGCCCTCATTAGCAGGGTACAGGACAACTAGGCTTTGCTCATGGTAACTTAGTTGCACACATGGATGGGGTGATCAGTGCCTCTGGAGGTAACATATGAAAATGAGCAGACTGGGAAGCAGAAGCCAATACACGTGAACGATCATTTGACACCTGTGTTTATGCAGCAAGGCATCATGGCAGTCTGATTGCAGGTAGATTGGCCTGGCAGTGGGCAGCTCAGAGCTTCCCAAAAGTGGCAGGCTAGGTGCCCAAGAGGGCAGCCAGGCCATGGGTGGGAAAAGCAGCCTTGTCATGCTCCAAGGCGAACAGACCCTGCGATTAAGTATAAACAGAAAGGAAAGCACACAAAGACTCAGGCATCTGCTGAAGCTCTCGCGCCCCCCCCCCCCCCCTGCTCGCGCTGACTGCACGCCCTCCCCCCCTTTCCCGCAAATTTCGCGTCCCCCCCCCCCCCCCCGGCTGTTCTGCGCGCCCCAGCGCTGCTGCGCCGCCGTCCCCTGCTCCAGCTCCTCTCCTTCGCGCCCCCCCCGTCTGTCTTCAGCGCCCCGCCCCCCCTTTAGCCGCCGTCGCCTCTTCTTCCCCCCGCCCCCCTTCTTCGCGCTGCTGCTGCCTCCCCCCTAGGGGCTTTTTGTCCTCGCCGCCTTACCCCTGTAATGTGCGGAAGCTTCGGAGAAGGATCGGTACTTCAAAACTCAGAAAACAGCACTCTTTTCGCGACGGAATTAACGCACAAAACTGAAAGACGATGTGCAGAAAATAGAGAGAGAAGGGGGAGATGGAGAGGACACAGTATTGGGTCCCAATTACCCTCTGTAGGGCCCCTACCACGGATGGTGTATTTGCTTTATTAGAATGATGTAAATCTGAAACAAATACAAAGTACTTGACCTTTTCTTGGCTGGAAAACCTGCCCTTGACCTTCAGTCCTTCACCCCTTAGCTTTAGCAAACCCTTGGTATCCTGGCCCTTGAATGCTTGAGGCTCTTGGTGAATTGTGAGATGGATGAAATGAATTATGACTTGGGCTTTTATACCCCTCCTATCATCCAGTCGGCCTGCTCATAACAGCCCCACGACTGAGTCTTGTAATAATCTGTGTTCACACTTTAATAAAGTGTTTTCACACCTGTCCAGCCTGCGCATGACTCTGGGACAGCCCCTGGCTGCTGGGCATGCTGCGCATAGTTGTGGGGACTGCCCCTACACCTGGCTGCCTACTGTCTAGGGCTTTTACCCTCTGTCGGCTGCCTGTCCAGAGGCTCTGGAGCTGGCCGACTGCCCCTCCAGCCCTTGCCTTGGCTGGTGGGCAAAGTCTTGGGCCCTCCTGGCCCCTTGGGGGTGGTTCTACACCTCCCCCATGCCCATCTAAGTATGCACATGCAAACCCTTGTCCTGGGGTAGCCCTATGGGCTGACCCCATCTCTTCATGCAAACTACATGCCTACAGATGTCTGGCATCCAGTTGCAAACCAGATACACAGCACATTCGACATCATTCTAGAGGGAGACTCACAGCGCGGACTGGCACTGCTTCATGTGCAGGACAATGCACACCTGACCTTGGACTCATGTGCAGGACAATGCACACCTGACCTCGGACGACTGAGATGGATCCCTGGCTGACTCGTCCCGGACTGGGCTCACATGGGACCAGTTCACCATCCCAGGTCCTGCACCTTCTGTACAGAAATGTCTACGTGGCATCCAAGTGCGGGATGCACGTGACATCCCCTTCTGCTTAACTTGACGGAAGCTGCATAGCCTCCAAATAATCTGTCAATAAAGCCGGATAGTCTTCGAAAAATTCTTTGTCGAGCCATACCGCTTCATGAGTTCCTCGGTCCTGAAACTTCGTGAGGAACTGTCGTAGTCTTCGGCCTGAGCCATGCTTGAAACGGTGCAGAAGGATCTGTTCTGGAACCATTACTTCTGCTTCATCAATGATGTCTGGTTCCGCTTCGTCTTTGACCTCTGAAGGGGGTGGACTTGCATATGGCTTTAACCAACTGACATGAAATACATCGTGCATAGTCCAACTCGGAGGTAGCTTTAACTGCATAGACACCTCATTAATCTTTTTCCGGATGGGGAATGGTCCGAAGCTCCTGAAAGACAACTTTGGGCATCGCTTGCCCACCTGCTTCAATCGTTGCTTCATAATCCGAAGATATACCCAATCTCCTTCCGAAAACTTCATGTCCCTTCGGTCTTTATTGGCCTGTCGAGTGTAGGCCTCTTGCGCTTTAGCCAATCTGTCTTTGACGGACTCTAGTATCTCCTGGTAAGACTCCGTCACTCTGTTCGCCTCCGGTACTGAAGACGACGTCCTGGTTAACAACGACTGGAAAGGCCTTCCAAACGCTGCCTCATATGGAGTCCTGCCAATAGCTGAAGAAAAAGAGTCATTCAACACAGCTTGAACTAAAGGCAAAAACGATTCCCACTTACCTTGCTGATCGTGGACATAACACTTCAGCACATCAAAGGCCAACTGGTTGTATATCTCTGTCTGGCCATCTGTCTGTGGGTGGAATGCACTGGAAAAATTCAACTTAGTACCAAAATTATCAAACAATGCCCTCCAAAAATGACTGGTAAACTTGGCATCTCGGTCTGACACTATGGTCCTAGGAATCCCACCAATCGGGTACCAATGCCGAATGAAAAGCTGGGCAACATCCTCGGCGGTCACATTGGCCCTGCAAGGAATAAGCATCACAAATTTGCTGAACCTGTCAACAATAGTCAAACACTGTGTATTACGCTTACTCGGACTGGGAGGCAGATTTGTGACAAAGTCCATCGAAATGTCTTGGAAAGGACCCTCAGGAATTGGCAAAGGCTGTAACAACCCTATCTTCTTTCCACGAGGAGCTTTCACCTTTTGACAAATGTCACAGCGTTGTACATAAGTAAACACATCACGCCTCATCTTTGGCCAATAGTATTGCCGTTCTAATTTCTCCAGAGTCGAATTCATGCCCCTATGACCACCTGTAATGGCGTCATGGGCATCATGGAGAAGAGCTGCCCGGAATGATTTCATGACACAAAGTCGGCCTTTGTAGTAAAGCCAACCATCGCGTATCAGAAAATGGCATGGTCCTGTGGCATCCAATGCGTGTTCCCACTGTGTACCGAATTCCTCGGAATCCGCGTACGTGTGCTTCATGTCTTCTAGTCCTGTACCAACAAGGTCCAGTCTAGTGGTCTGAATCGCAGATACTTGTCCCTTCCTGCTCAAAGCATCGGCCACTGGATTGGCCTTTCCTGGAAGGTACTCAATCATGCCACCAAACTGCTGGAATATCTGACTCCAGCGGTGCTGTCGATCACTCCACTGTGCACTGGGCATCGTCTGAATCCAGCGCAATGCCTGATGGTCAGTGCGAACCTCAAAGTCACGGCCATACAGGAAATGTTTCCAATGTTTCAAGGCCTGAATGACTGCTAGGAGTTCACGATCATAGACTGAGTAATTATTTTCGGCGGGCAGTAACTTACGAGACATGTAAGCTACTGGATGACCATTCTGTTGCAATACACCTCCAATTGCGATGTTACTCGCATCGGTGATCACCTGAAATGGTTCGTCCCATGAGGCAAGGGCTAGACAAGGCGCTTCAGACAAAGCCACCTTGAGGTTCTGGAATGCCTCCAACGCTCGTGGAGTCATTCGAATCTTTTGCCTCCTTGTTTTCACTCCCTTTAGCAGATCGGTGAGATCTGCCGAGAGATCAGAAAACTTGTCAATGTGGGTGGAATATGCCTGGCATATACCCACAAATGATCTAATGTCATAAGCAGTCTGAGGTACTTCCCAGTTAACAATCTCGGCTACTTTAGCCGGATCAAGTCGAATGCCTTCGGCACTGATTATATATCCCAAGTAATGTACCTGGAACAGATAAAATTCTGACTTCTTTTCATTGATATAGAGCTCGTTGCTTTCCAGCAACTTAAGGACTTTCTCCACATCAATGTCATGCTGCTCAACTGTAGCTGAAAAGATGAGTATGTCGTCCAAAAATATGAACACACACACTCCAATCAACTCCCGGAAAATACGCATCATCATGCGGTTAAATGTAGCTGGGGCGTTCGTCAAACCAAATGGCATGACCACAAATTCATAGTGGGCCCGTTCTGTACGGAAAGCTGTCTTGGGGATGTCCCCCTCAACAATCCGAACCTGGTGGTACCCACTCTTTAAATCCAATTTAGAGAACACCTTAGCTCCATTCAGCCTCTCGAGAATATAGTCAATTCGAGGCATCGGGAATCTGCTCTTGATAGTCAGCTTGTTGAGTGCACGATAATCGACACACAACCGAGAAGACCCATCTTTCTTCTTGACAAATAAGATCGGTGCTGCAAATGGCGACACGCTGGGGCGGATGAAGCCAGCTTGCAACAATTCTTGGAGTTGGCGGTCCAACTCCGATTCCATTGCCTTCGAAAGGCGATACGGAAACTTGCTCGGGGGTTCCGAGCCTGGGAGGAGGTCAATCTTGTGATCCTCCGGTCTGGACGGGGGAAGCTGGGGAGGGAGACTGTCCCGAAGAAAAATCTTCTGGAACTTTTCATGGAGAACCGAGTACTTCTCGGAAGCACTGGCCACCGTCTGGGCTGTCTGGATGTAAATCATCGCACAATGTGCGCCTTTCCTGACTGCTCTCTTAGCCTGCAAGTGGCTTATGAGCGGAAAGTTTGGAATACCTGGCTCACACTTAATAGTCACAGGGGTGTTTGACACATTCCGATCAATCTGGAACGTGTGCTTGTCCCACTTGACATCAGGGAGAAACTTGTGAAACCACTGGATCCCCAAAATTATGTCTGCTCCTACAAGAGGGGCAACCACAAAGTCACGCACAAACTCAATGCCCTGAATCACTAATTTAGCACCTAGAGCTTCATACTTGACGCTCGTAGTCATACCTGTGCTAAAACCCTCAACTTGTTTGTCCACCGGAGTGAGCTCGAAACGGGCACGCCTAGCGGCCTCTTCCGTGATCACATCCTCCGTACTGCCGCTGTCAAACAAGACAACGATTCTCTGGCCACCTATGTAGCCAAAGGACTTGAGCAATTCGTTGCGCTCATACTCCTGGTCATGGGCGCCCTTCTGCTTATCTTCGAGCTCCCGGCTAATAATTGCTCCAACTGAAGCACCGGGGTTTGAAGAACTAGGGGTAGCCACTGGGGTCTGTGTGGGAGCTGTGCTCACCACGGAAGCTGTGGAGGCGGCGGCGGGCTTTGGAGGCTTCTTCGGACAATCCCGAGAAGTATGTCCTTTTGTGTGACAAAAGTAACATCTACCCTCCTTCCTGTACTGAGCAAGCTCCTCAGCACTCAACTTGCCACCTGTCTTGCCTGCCTCCGCTTTCTGGTCTGGAGTAAGCTTAGACGCATTGTTCGAGTTCTTGGAGCCAGAGGCTCCGGGCTCTGTCCTGGGGAAGACCCCGTCTGGTTCTGGCTTTTGCGCCCCGAGGTGTTAGCCTTGGGAGAAGCCGGCTGGGAAGTCTTGGGCTTGCCACCATTGTGTTTCATTTCTGCACTCTGCGCAAGCGAGAGTGCGTCCTCAAAGGTGGCTGGTCTAAACATACGCACCTCCCACTGGATTTGCGTGTCCAGGCCATACAAAAACTGCCCTTTCTTGTCCGCATCAGATAAGCCTAATTGTAGACACAAGGTCGAAATTCTATTGGCAAACTGAAGGACTGGTTGCGCGTTCTGACGCGCTCCCCTGAACTCGTCTTCGAGTCGCTCAAGGTAGTGGGGCGGTAAAAACCGCTGCTTAAGGTCACGGACGAACTCGTCCCACCCATAAGCTGCCATACCTGATCTGGTGTGGGCATGAGCCCACTGAGTCCACCAAGGAATGGCCTCACCTTCCAAATACCAACTGGCTAAGATCACTTTGTCAATATCTGTTTTCCTAACTGCGGCAAAGTAAGCTTCAAATTGATGTAACCATGAATACAGAGTAGTGGGATCGAGTTTACCATTATACTTACTGAAGTTCATTTTCTCGGGAAAATGATTCGAGGGCGCCGCCGGTGTCAATCTGGCGTCCAAAGCTCGGAGGTAACGCTCGTGTTCCACTCGTCGCATGGCTTTGTCTTCTCGTTGTCGAATCTCCAATGCCCGTATCTGCATCTCAAGCAAGGAGCTTGACTGCGGCTGTGACCCCTCGAGAGGGTCCCTGTGACGAGGATCTGGTATCTGGGGTACGGAAGGAGAGGGAGGAGGAGATGGAAAACGCGACGCTGGAGAGCGAGAACGCTCCTCCAGAGCCAAAATCCGCGCCTTCTGCTCGTCCAACTTGGTTGTCTGGTCTGCGATTGCTCGCATCATTTGCTGGAACATGTCTTGTACACTCAAGCCGGGTGCCCTGGCTGGGCTGCCTGGTGCACTCTGGTCCCATGGTTCTGGTTCTCTCTCGTCGCCAAAGCTCGCCATAGCGGGAATATGCAGTTCCTTTCCGGAACGCAATCTGACCATCCACTATCTGTGTGGGAGACTTCCGGAGGCTTCCGGAGGCTAAAAACCAACCGTCCTTCAAGGGACAGGAGTCACTCCGAAAGGGGTAGTCCACCAGCGTCTAAAAACCAACCACACAAGCGAAAAATTTTCTGGTTTTCTTTGCTGAATCTTCGTCCTTGAAGTGAGCTCTGATACCACTGTAATGTGCGGAAGCTTCGGAGAAGGATCGGTACTTCAAAACTCAGAAAACAGCACTCTTTTCGCGACGGAATTAACGCACAAAACTGAAAGACGATGTGCAGAAAATAGAGAGAGAAGGGGGAGATGGAGAGGACACAGTATTGGGTCCCAATTACCCTCTGTAGGGCCCCCACCACGGATGGTGTATTTGCTTTATTAGAATGATGTAAATCTGAAACAAATACAAAGTACTTGACCTTTTCTTGGCTGGAAAACCTGCCCTTGACCTTCAGTCCTTCACCCCTTAGCTTTAGCAAACCCTTGGTATCCTGGCCCTTGAATGCTTGAGGCTCTTGGTGAATTGTGAGATGGATGAAATGAATTATGACTTGGGCTTTTATACCCCTCCTATCATCCAGTCGGCCTGCTCATAACAGCCCCACGACTGAGTCTTGTAATAATCTGTGTTCACACTTTAATAAAGTGTTTTCACACCTGTCCAGCCTGCGCATGACTCTGGGACAGCCCCTGGCTGCTGGGCATGCTGCGCATAGTTGTGGGGACTGCCCCTACACCTGGCTGCCTACTGTCTAGGGCTTTTACCCTCTGTCGGCTGCCTGTCCAGAGGCTCTGGAGCTGGCCGACTGCCCCTCCAGCCCTTGCCTTGGCTGGTGGGCAAAGTCTTGGGCCCTCCTGGCCCCTTGGGGGTGGTTCTACACCTCCCCCATGCCCATCTAAGTATGCACATGCAAACCCTTGTCCTGGGGTAGCCCTATGGGCTGACCCCATCTCTTCATGCAAACTACATGCCTACAGATGTCTGGCATCCAGTTGCAAACCAGATACACAGCACATCCGACATCATTCCAGAGGGAGACTCACAGCGGGGACTGGCACTGCTTCATGTGCAGGACAATGCACACCTGACCTCGGACGACTGAGATGGATCCCTGGCTGACTCATCCCGGACTGGGCTCACATGGGACCAGTTCACCATCCCAGGTCCTGCACCTTCTGTACAGAAATGTCTACGTGGCATCCAAGTGCGGGATGCACGTGACAACCCCCCCCCCCCCTTTTTCCTTTTCGTGATTTTTCCGTCCCCCCTAGGGTTTTCTTCCTTTTTGCCCTCCGCCTTCCCCCTCCGTCCTTTGTGTGCAGCTCGGTTCTTACAGGACTCTCCGCATTTGCTCCGCCTTCGACATAGCTTTAGACATTGATGGAGGCTCCTCCCGCCCCGCCTCAGAGGGACTCCCCCGCAGCCCCCTCGCCCGCCCCTGAGGACACCCCCATCAGGCTTTCTCTTTCGCCAGAAGAGGAAGCGAGCCTCGCCGCATAGGTGGAACGCCTCCAGGCTCATTCCACCATCTGCTGTATAGTCAGCACTCGCCCCAGCAGAGGGGAGATCCAGGATCTTCTCCAGGCCCGCCTTCTTGCGATGTGGGTAAGATCCTGGACGTTGAGCTATTGGGCCGTGGACATTACTAGATTGTGTTCGAGACAGCCCAGAGCGTGGCCAAGGTCCTAGCCATGAGTCCCCTTGACATCAGGGGTGCTCGGGCTTTCTTCAGACCTTGGCAGCATGGCTTTGACCCAGCAGCGGCCGAGCAGGGAGAGCGCCTTTTCCATGTTACAGTTTGCTTCCCTGGACTCCGTCGGGAGTACCTTCCGCTCCTTTCTAGGCTAGGAGCATTGGTGGGTTCGGTGCTAGAGACTGGCCCCACAGCAGCTTCAGTGGTGGCCAGAGCAGCTGGGCTACCTTCGGTCAGAGTTTTGGTGTCTGACATCTCCTCCCTTCCGAAGGTCATTCAGCTACCTAGGATAGGGGGGGGATGGATTGATCAGAGAGTGGAGTTCTCGGGGCTCCCGAACCAGTGCTTTATTTGCAGGCAGGTCGGTCATCTGGCCAAGGCCTGATGAGACCCCGACCTTCACCGCAGTAGAGCAGGCCCCTGATGGCCCGCCCACAGATGCGGCTCGGCAGCCAGCCTCCGGGACACCTGCTCAGGCCCCGCCCGCCTCAGCTCCCCGGGAGGCCCTGGCAGTCCCCTAGCGTTCACCTGCAGTCCGGAGGGCTCTGAGCGCCGACCTTGCTCGAGCACCGCAGAGGAGACTTACCATGCCGATTCGGGCTTCACGGATATCATCTATCCGCAGTCGGCTGAGTCGCCTCGGCACTAGACAGCGCTCGGAGGCTTTTGATTACTCCTTCACATGGCTTTTTGGAGCAGAGGGCTCCCATGAGCCAGCACCCATCAGAGTTCATGTAGTGATTCCTCTGGCCCACGGGGAGGAGACACTTGATTCGGCGGTGGCCTTCTCGTTCCCTCTCTGTGGCCCATGCGACCGGGAGTGGACTCTGGAGCTCGCTCTTAGCACTTTGAAGACTCAGGCAGTTGAGTTTTCTCACCATGTGAGCGATCTGGAGGTGACAGATGTGATAGACCGGGGAGTTGGCTCATTTTTTCTTGGATCCCGAGAGTGTGGATGCCTCAGGGATTCGTCATTTGGTCGTTCGCATAGTGGCAGACTTAGCACACGACCCTGGATATGTATGTATACACGAGGTTGCTCTGTCTGAGCGGGAGGCAGTCGCCATGGGACACAGCCACTGGCGCCTGATCTGTGATTCTTGCAGTACACCGGGTGGGCAGATTCGCAGCCGCTCGGATGGGGAGTACTCTCCATCCAAGCCGCTTGCGAAGGCCCGTCGTACGGCTGAGACAGCATCCACCTCAGCAGGTCATCCATGAGGATCATCTCATGGAATGTACAGGGCCTTGGCGGAGCACATTATATACGCTATCGTGGTTGCTTGAGGCAGGAGCTTCAGAGATGCTTGGTTGGTGGCAGCATTGATATTTTGATGATGCAGGAGCACCACTTAGGTGAGAGCAGGATCCGGAGATATGGTTCGGTGATGCCTGGTAGATGGGACACCTTTTGGTCTGCAGGGTTTGGTCCTTTGGGTGGATAGGGAGGAGTATGCATGGTCATTGCAGATGTATGGCGGCAGGCCATTGTGGATCGAGGGATCATTGTACCTGGTAGAGCACCTGGGTTGCAGGAAACGTTTCCTAGTAGGAAACGGCAAGACCCGAGAAACGTTTGGAAACGCCAAACTCAATTACTAGGAAACGTCGGGGGTAGGCTCAAGTTTAAGGTAAAAAAATAGAAGTACAAATATATCTTTTTACAAAAAAATTAAAGTACATGTACAAATTCAATTATTGACCGGTAAGCACCATTAAAAGATGAAAAACAAAGCAGAACAATGGAAGACCATCATGGCTGAATTTCATTAATCAATCATTCTACAAGATAGAAATTGTTTACATGGGAAGTACACCTTCATCTTCAAACTGATCCTCAAAACACTCATATATAGAATCCTCCTCTAATACATCCCATGCCTGGCATGGACCTGAAGAATAAGAGGGCTCTTTCCGTGATATGAGCCTAAGATTACTGTGCACAAAGACCAAGTCATCTGCCTTCGTATGACCCAGCCGGTTCCGCTTCATGGAATGTATGAAGCCATAGGTGGACCAATTTCTCTCACATGCTGAAGCACTAGATACTTGAGATAAGACACGAATAGCCAATCTCTGTAACATAGGAGTACCTGTACCATAGTTCTCCCACCATGCAATAGGAGAAAGCTTTTGCATGTCTGCTAAAGCTGAAGACTCTGCAAAATCCCCCTGTAGTCCAATGTACTGTGACAATTGTGCTTTGTACTCTGTCTTCTCATCTTCATCTTTGCCCACCCTATCCAACGTCTTTCTCCACCCTTTCATCACATCCTTGTCCTTGTATGGTCGCTTCGTAAACCACATTGGGTTGAGGACATAAGCTGTTGCATGAAGAGGAGAATGAAGCATTTCCCAACGCTCTTGTGCAAGTACCCGAATCTCCTCGTACTCGTTGTTGCCATCTATGTATTCTTTCAATATCTCCTTGATTTTCTCTAGCATCTGATCAATGCCCTCATAAACCGTACCCATGACCGGTTCATCTCTATCCACCATACGAAGCATTGCCATGACCGGCCACAAGACCTTGACATACTTCTCTATGTCCTCCCAAAAAGTAGACAAGAGTTGCATCTCTATGTGCAAAGCATACTCGTTGTTTCTCTTCCATGCATCCCACTCCTCGCTTGTGACTAGCTGCTTCAAGGGACTCTTCACCTTCTCCAATCTCTGCAACATCATGAAGTTTGAAGCAAATCGAGTATCACCTGGCCTAATGAGCTTGAGCTTGGAGTGTTTGCTGAACATGGCCCTTGTTGCATCATGATTCGAAATGAACTGCTGGACTTCTTTGCCTTGGGTGATAGCTCGATCCATCCACTCGATTAGGACCAAGTCCTTCAGTAGAAGATTCAAGCAATGAGTTGCACATGGTGTCCAAAAAATATGGGGATATGCTTGCTCCACCAAGTGACCTGCAAGCTTGCAATTGGAAGCACTATCCGTAATTACTTGCACCACATTGTCCACACCAACCTCCCTAATGATGTCCAAAAGAGCTTCTGCAATAAACTCCCCTGTTTTTTGGCTCCCAGATGTATCGATGGATCTCTTGAATACCACACCTCGAGCACTGGAGACAATAAAATTAATCAAGGGCCTCTTTGCGGTGTCTGTCCATCCATCAGACACAATGGAGCACCCAAAGTGTGGCCATGAAGCCTCTACCCCCGAGAGACGACTGCAAACCCTGTCTTTTTCCTTGTCCAAGAGTGTGGTGCGAAGCTTCTCATAGTTTGGGGCTTTGTAACCCTTACCAAAAGACGCTATTGCACCCACCATGTCATGAAAATAAGGAGACTGTGCATAATAAAACGGCATACCACATGCATAAAAGCATCGAGCAACGGCCTCATCTACTTCCTCTCGAGATGCATTCTTGAACATACCTTCCACGGACGGTTGCATTGTATGCTTCTTGTTGACTAGATTGTTGCCAGTCTTTTGCTTCTTGATAGCGCTCTCATGGTCTTCTCGAGTCATGTTTGCTCGATTTTCAGTCGACACCTTGCAGCACACTTGGATGCCTTGGTTCTTGATGCCGAGTAAATGGGCCCGTACTCGCGGATAGGAGCCTGCAAAATTTGTTTTGCAAAAAGAACATTCCCATTTCTTGCTGCCCCCCTTTCCAAATGCTGCATTCTCAGTCACATACTTCCACAATGGCTCGGGAGCATGAGGTGCTTTAGGCTTGAAGGGCGTGATAAGGGGGACCACAGAAGAAGAAGAAGAGAACATGGTTGAAATTGGAAGTTAGCAAAAAAGAGGGGCTCTTCTCCTTCTAAGCCTGCGAGTTTGCTCCAATTGAAGCTGTTTCGAGCAAAGCCACTCAGGGACAGAAACTAGATTGATGCATTTGCATTTTAAGGCTCTATGGCGAATAGCATCTGCGAGAGTAAGGTGGTATTTAGGATCAAGGGGACATTTGCAAGGCTCGAAAATGGTCCTTCTTGGCGCACAGTTAAAGCAAATGCAAGGAGGTTGGGGTGCACAGTTTAAGCAAAGGCAAGGGGGCTCCTCCTGTGCTTGCATGGAAAGGGGTGGGAAGGGGGTAAAGAGAGAGAGAGAGAGGGGGGAACGAGAGAGAGCTGTGTGCGCGTAAGTGTCTCACAGAGAGCGCAGGCTCAGCTGATTTTTTTTAATTTTAATTTTATTAAAACGGTGCTTTTTAAAAAAAATCCACAAATGGGCTTAAAAAAAAAACGGGCTCCTCGTTTTCAAGGTTCACGATAAACCTGCAGAATGTGTAGCGTGGAATGCTCTGGCTCAGTCGTTCTCTTTGTGGGCTTGTGGGTTCATAAACTCTGCGCAGAGTGTGTGCAGGGCGCGGCGCTTTGAAGGCGAATTCGTTTTTTATTAATATTGGGCCCGGTTCGTTTTTTTTTCAATTCGCAGCTGCTCTTTTCGCTTTTTGGCCTGCCACGTGTTTTTTAAAAGAGAGTACTAAAATCAAGCGTTTCCCAGCCGTTTCCAGCTATAGGGAGCGCGTAGCTGCTTGGGAAACGTGGAAACGACGTTTCCTATCCTTCGTCCCACGTTTCCTGCAACACAGTAGAGCACAGTATGTCATTCTGAGGATGCATGATGAGCTATTGGGCGTGCTCAACGTCTATGCGCCCAACCATGCTAGTGCTAGAGCAGAGTTCTGGACCCAGGTTACGGATGCATTGCCAGAGGCCGCACGTTGGTGTGTCGGGGGAGACTTCAACATGCTTGAGGACCCGGCCGATAGGGTGGGAGGCAGTCATGTTACAGTGCACGGCACGGAGCTTGTAGCTTGGGAGCGATTTTGCATGTCACTGAGGATCACTGATGCATGGCAGCATGGGGCCTTCTCCCGCTCTCAGGGCTGTCTGCCTTGCTACTGGCCGTGCATGGCCTAGCTGCCTGGCTGTGCAGCCTCTAGAACTGGCCGACTGACTGCCTAGCTGCCTAGGGGCTGGCCGACTGGCTGTGCAGCCCCTTCCTTGGGCTGGCTGACTGGGCCACAACCCCTTGGCTGGCTGCCATGCTGCCCGAGCCTCCTAGGGCTGGCCACACATGTAATGGGGCTTCATGGGCCAAAACCATGGCCCATGGGCTGCCCCACATGGCCTAAGTATTGGGTAGAACCCTATACTTGTTACATGCGGAAGCTCTGAGAGTCATCTTTCAGCCCTAAACACATCCTGGAACAAGCTGACACAAAAACGCAAACAGAAGAGAGAGAGAGAGAGAGAGAGAGAGAGAGAGAGAGAGAGAGAGTTGGGTATTCAGTATCTCATATAGTACAAAAAGGTACATCAGATTTGCAGCCCTTGGGTGCCTTCAATGAAAAGGTGAAAATACCTAATCTATGCCTAGTTCTATGACCCAGCCAAACAAGGGTTGAATGAGTCAATACGTTGAGCAACAATGCTATTTACAGGCCTTGTGGTGACCAAGTGAACTGGCCGACTGTTGGTCGGCATCCTGGACAAGATAATTCACATGTTGCAGCCGACAAGACCTCCTCCTCTTCTGTGAGCTGGCTGACAGCAACACGTCCACCACTAGTCAAACCCCTTTGCCAAAACAGCAACCAATGCTCCAAATCTATGGTTCTAATTAGTCTTTATCTGGTTGCTCACCTCAAGATTAGCTTGGGATTAGCCAGTGCATGTCTTGCACATGACATTCCCCTCTGCTAAACTTGATGACGGGATTCCAATCTGTGTTCTTGGATGACTGGCATCATCCCATTCTCTATTCCCAGAGTCCCTCTGTCATCCTTCCCTATGTGGCAACCTTTCCACTGAACACCCGGCCCGGTCTCCAAATCCACTCTAACTTTGTCATCCTTCCCTATGTGGCAACCTTTCCACTGAACACCCGGCCCGGTCTCCAAATCCACTCTAACTTTGATGAAGATCTATGCATCTGTTCCATTCAGTGTCCATTCCGTTCTTGCCTTGTCCCTGAACATTGTCTTTGGTCTTCTTTCTTGAGAAATGAGTATGACACTCTCACTCCACCTCTTGGAGGATCAACCTACCTTGGAACCGTTGCCTGAAAGCCTTTCTTGGTGTGCCCCAAGTGGCACCCAACTCACAGGACTGCCATCCCCTTAAGCTTTGTGGAACACCACCAACCAAGCTCCTGGGAGTTCTTCCCTGTCTTGTGTTCCTTGCCTTGGGGCTCGGACCTGTGCACTTTCCTATACCTTGGACTTGCGCACCTTCATTTGGGACTGAATCAATGTTTAGCTTGGCTGAGCCTGATGCTTTGATACCAATGCTACATGCGGAAGCTATGGGAGTTTTCTTTCAGCCCTAAACACATCTTGGATCAAGCTGATGCAAAAACGCAAACAGAAGAGAGAGAGGAGAGAGAGAGAGATAGCTGAGTATTGAGTATATCATATGGTACAAAAAGATACATCAGATTTGCAGCCCTTGGCTAGCCATCTTCAATGAAAAGGTGAAAATACCTAATCTATGCCTAGTTCTATGACCCAGCCAAACAAGGGCTGAATGAGTCAATACGTAGAGCAACAATGCTGTTTATAGGCCTTGTGGTGACCAAGTGAATTGGCCGACTGCTGGTCAGCTAGCTCCTGGACAAGATAATTCACATGTTGCAGCCGACAGGACCTACTCCTCTTTTGTGTGCTGGCCGACAGCATCATGTCCACCACTAGTCAAACCCCTTTGCCAAAACATCTAATTAGTCTTTATCTGGTTGCTCTCCTCAGGATTAGCTTGGGATTAGCCGTGCATGTCTTGCACATGACAATACTCTATGCAATCCTGCATGCAACTACGTGCTTCCTTAGGGCCCCTTGCATCTAGCTACAAGATCCAATGGCAAGGGGGGCTATGGGTCCCCAAGTGAGCAGTCGGCCAGTAGAAGGGGCAGCCGACAGGGACTATATTCTCCCTGACTAGAAAACTGCACCAGTCGGCCAGCAGCAATGAAAGGTCGTGGACCTGAATGAACAGTCGGCCAGCTCATGGTGATGAACCCATGCAGTCGGCCAGCTACTAGGACATGCTGCCATCACAGGGCAGCCACCCAAGCCATGGAAAACTGGGAAAAAATGGGGAAAAAATTACGGGGAGTGAGGAAAAATGAGAAAACACCTACAAAGGGCGGGCACACCCACAACAGAGGCCGTGGTGTCTGATAAAGACAGGAGATGACTTCGAACACCCCCTCTTAGCTCCTGGCTGTGAAATCAACCCTAGGGAGCTGGAGTGCTGCCTGAGCGTAGCCTAAGGTAGAGACTTTGTGAAGAGGTCCGCCGCATTGTCCTCCGTCAAACAATAAAGTAGCAAGATGTCGCCAGCCAAGATCTTCTCACGTACAAAGTGATACTGTATCTCTATGTGCTTGGTCCGGGCATGGAAGACCGAGTTCCGAGCAATAGCTATACAACTCTGGTTATCACACTGGATGACTGTGGAAACCCAATCTCGCCTAGCAGCCTCCGCAGCCACACAACCTCGCAAGCAGCCCGGTACTCTGCCTTTGTCGAAGATAGGGCAATAGTTGGTTGCCTCTTACTGCTCCAAAAAATTTCTCCTGAGCCGAGGGTAAAACTGTAACCTGAAGTAGATCTCCTCGTGTCTGGATCTCCTCCCCAATTTGAGTCACTCCAACCTTGGAGTTTGACTCCATCCCCTCCTGTGTAGAGTCCTAGATCCTTCGTACTCTGTAGATACCGCAAGATCCGCAATCCTGCGTCCCAATGAGACTTCAATGGTGTCTGCATAAAAGAGCTCAACAGCCCCACGGAGAAGCTCAAGTCCAATCTGGTGTTCAGCAACCAGATCAATGAACCAACCAACTTCCGATACTACGAGGAAAGCCAGCCGACTAGCATGTTCATGACCTTTAAATAGGTAGAGCATAAACCAGTCCAAGTATCTCATAATTCACAAAGGGTTGCTGTAGTCCAAGGGCCAAGATAGCCAAGGGGAGTGCTAAGGTGAAGAGTGTAGGTCAAGAACCAGATTTTATTTGCAGAATTTGCATCATTCTTATAAAGCAAATACATCATTTGTGGTGGGGGCCCTAAAGAGGGTATTCGGGACCCAGAACTGTGTCCAATTCTTCCTCTCTCTTCCTCTCTAACTCTCTCTCTCTCTCTCTATATATATATATATATTTGCACACCTCTCTCTATGCTGTGCGTTGTCTTCGTTGCGAATGATTGCTGAGTTTATGAACATTGAAGTTACTGATCTTATCCACCGCGCTTCCGCATGTTACAGGACAGCAGGTCTGGGTTGGTACGGCCTGCTATATGGATTCTGTACAGAGGGTGTGCAGCGCTTTTCTCTTGCTGAAGTTGATGATCTTGACGTTGAAGCGCTTACAATACTCGATGATGATTTTAGAAGGGGCTTAGCCGATATATATATGCAAGGTGCTTTTCATGGGAATAAAAGTTTATGCTAGCTTTTGTTTTTATTAATAAAAGCTTTATCGGCATGGTACAATGGATATGAAACTTCAGGCTTACCAAATTAAAAATAAAAGAGGCGCCCACACTTAAGTGACATGGGCAACCTTCTTAGAATAAAAGTGCTCGTCCATGCCTTTTATAAAGTGGGATTACAAAACTAAAAGGAATTTACAACATTTTTAATGGAATTTCCATGCTCAAAGCCAACACATAAACTTGTCAACAAACAAGTCACTCCACACGCCTTGGGTTTGCATAGTTCTAGGCGTCCTTGGCTCGTCTCAAGACGTCACATAAATAAACCAAGCTGGTAGCAACATAGCATACACATGCTCAAGCATAAATCTAGTGTCACACACTTATGCTAGTGCAAAACACTCATGCAAGAAATCCCCGTTTACAATGCTTGTACCATCACGAGCTCATCTAACTTTGGTCCTGGAGTCGTACCACTTGACCTGTTGGGAATATTTACATTCATGGTAGTGAAAATGTGTGATGGGTTAGTAAATAAAAAGGTGCTAGGTGGTTGTGTAAACTAGCACTTGTTTGCATGTGAACTAGGGCTTAAATGAAGCGGTTCTAGTGTGTGAACAACTGCTAGTGTGTAGGTTCATTTATGTGTGGGAACAGCCCCTTAGAAGGGTCTTATGTAAGCAATGATGTGTAAAGGTGACACCTCTAAGGTACACTTGCATACTCATCAAGAGATACAACAGTTGGTATCAGAGCTATGCAGCCGCCGTCGCCGCCGATCCAGAGCTGTCCGCCCCACCGCTCAGAGCCAAACTCTGCCGGTTGCTGCCGATCCAGAGCCACGTGCCGTCGATTCAAAGCCCTTGCCACCTAGTCGTGCCACCTTGATGGGCGGCGTTATTGCGCAGACCATCACCCGGCAGTCAGCTTGTGTTGGCCATTGTCGGGCACCAGCTCAACTGGTGTCTCAGCTCCTTTCTGCCTCCACCCAGCCTCACGGCTTTGAGACCATCAAGCTTCGCCCGCGCTCACGACTCTGAGATATCGCCGCCTTTCAGCCATCGAGTGGTTGTCTCAGCTTCCTTCTAGCCATTGAGTGGTCATCCAAGGGGTTCTTGGTGCCTTTTTGAACTTTTGCCGCTTGCACATTTACAGAGGTATTCATTAAGAGCCTCTGTACCTTTGTGCTTTGTGGGGAAGAGAGAAGAGGTAGATCGATACACACCAGCATCTTGTTCAGAGAAGTCGTATATTTTGGGGCTTTCTTTTGCATACATCATTTTTGTCAAATTCAAAGCTTATGTGCTGCATGTTTGGGTATTCTTGTTTATAAGGGGAAATCAGTGAAGTGGGAGATCCTAGGCACTCTTGTTTTGGTGCAATCTCAGTGCTGTTTAGCACACTTCCCATTGCTAGTATAGCACACATTTCAGAGCAATTAGGTGCTCATCTTCTGGAGCAGTGAAGCTCAGTTAAGTACACATCTAGACCTTGGTGCATTTCGATCGTGACATCTTAAATCCAGTACATCCTTGGTGCAGTTGGCACATTCCCGGTGTACCTTACACCTCAATGTGCTTCCGTTGTTTTAGGGCTTAAATAAAGTGGTTCTAGTGTGTGTAAACAACCGCTAGTGTTCATTTGTATGGGAACAACCCCTTAGAAGGGCCATATGTAAGCAATGATGTGTAAAGGTGGCACCTCTTAGGGACACTTGGCACAACATGTTGACATGTGGCATATGTGGTGGCAGCCTATACCCACACCTTGTAAAGGGGACCTCTCCCATAGAAAAGACCATTTTTCATAATGAAAATATGCTTACCATGACTCTTGTTTGCTCCCCTTAATCCCCTTATTAAATCTTGTTAAACGTGCTGATGATCTTGGTGGTCAACGTCTCTCTCTCTCCCTCCCCCCCCCTCTCAAATCAGCTGTGCTCCTTGTACACTCATCAAGAGATACAACATGACCCACAGAGTCCAGGAATCATACAGCAAAACTGACCAGGAATCGTACCACTTGATCCTCAAGACGTAGGAAACGTACCACCTGATCTTCCACTTGGTATAGATCCGGGGATCATACCGCTTGATCTATCTTGCCAAACCTGGCTCCGGGAGTAGTACCACTTGAGCCACTAGCCCACTACTAGAGCTAACACTAGCTCAGCACTGAAGCTAACACGCCTAGACTTTGGGGGTCATACCACTTGATCAATTCACAAAATTAACAAATATGATCGGGGACGAATCGAGAAAAGCCAACATCTCCCCTGACTTAACAATTGTCCTCAAGTGAAAGGCCTGCAAGTACGCCTCAGGGGTTAGAATCCTCTGGAGCATCTGTACCAAGAACATGCTCTCTATCTTTATCCATGAAAGTAATCTTATTCTTCTTGTAAGTCTTTCCGGGGTCAAGACAGGAAAACTATGCAGAAAGCCTTCTCATTGCTGAATCTACTTTTTCATGCAGATTTGAGGTAGTTTTTAATTTCTTAATTACTGAGATTTTTATTCCAATCATGCTTAACCCTATAATTCTTAAGATTAATGTTACTTTTATACTAATTATGCAATTTCTAGGTGGAGTAAATTATTTTTGCTGACTTTGTTTCAATCATGTGGGAGATATAGGTAGAGTTCAACCCCCTAGTTATAAGGTACGAACAGCTGTTGGATGTTTTTTGGTCAAACCATGATCCGACCCAATTGTTTGGACAAGGCCCCGACGTTGGTGATCAATACCGGTAGGGCTTCTTGTGACTTGGATGCACAGGCAGATCATGAGCTTTTGTGGCAGTGGTTTCAATGATGAAAAGGTTGTATGATGTAGGTCTGCTATTTTTTTCCAAGGACCTGAACAGGAGAAACTTGCCTCGTTAAGCAAAGCAAGAGAGGAAGCGAAGCTAATAGATG
Organism: Cibotium barometz; assembly: GCF_041138505.1. Taxonomy (NCBI): domain Eukaryota; kingdom Viridiplantae; phylum Streptophyta; class Polypodiopsida; order Cyatheales; family Cibotiaceae; genus Cibotium; species Cibotium barometz. Next base: position 40,222,020 of record NC_141061.1, on the reverse strand, counting down.
GCTTTCTGACGACAGAAATAGAGCCTGCAGGCATTTTCTTCCCTGCAGAGCTGGAACATCAGGTAGTGTCTAGAACTTGGGCATTTGGCTGGTTTGGCTCAAACTGGTATCAATTGATGCTGTTTGACTAGTGTTTTTTTCCCCTTTTTTTGGTTTGTTGGGGGGGGGGGGGGGTGAAAGGATGATGATCGCCCCCTCAACCCAATTTAGTACTCGATAATGCACAGCTCAAAATGCAGATAGCATTAACCACTACAATTTGGAAACATGTTGCAGAAGTTTGAACTAAGAAGAAAATCTCAGCTTATGCAGCTGCTTGGGAGTATGACAATAGACGAAGAGTTTACCCGGTCTCATTTGATCACCAGGCTGAATGCATATGCTGCTGGCATGTGCTCTCTTTCTACCAAAAAAGATATAGACAATATGATAGACACTTTTTTAAAATGCAGGGCAAATCTACAACGGATCTTACACAGGTAAATACTAAACTGTAATGTTGCCGGCACCGCTGATGTGTTGTTGTATCTGGAGGTCACTAAAATGCTTCTTCGTGGAGAAGTGGAAACTTTTGTTCTTCCCTCTTGCACTTCATTTTTGCGGGGACTAGTTTGTACAAATCAAGACGTTTTTTTGCTGTACTTCTAATGTCTTCTATCTCGTTATCTTTTTGATTTGTGTGCATGCGCTTCAAGTTTACAATCCCAACCTCACTCTTGATTGTTCTTACTCCATTACAAGCTGATCGATAGAAACTCGTAGCCTATTTTATGCATGGTGAAATGATGGTTTAAAGCTTGTGTTCTTTCACGAAGTTAAGATTACATTTCTCTCTTTAACAAAAAAACTGGCCTAAAAAGGTTAGATATGTACCATGTGTTTCTATGGGAAATGGAAATATCTGTGCATGTGCTTCATTGATAGCTAGCTCTATTACTGACAGTCAAGTTTTGCAATATTAAGCTAGGTACATCAAGATTGCCCACATAGACGAAAGCTAATAAACCATTATGAAGATGATATGTAATTGTTGATGGACCTATATAAGTCATGAACCCTATTATAAACCTAGGGCTTTCAAGGTAGGAGATTTGGTTTATGTGAGTTCTAAGTGACTCTAAGGCGTTTTGTAAAAGAAATGGCCCAAGATTTTTTGAGAATCTTGTGGTTCTTTGTGGCGAAGCTTAAATAATATCATCCAATTCATAAGTTTCATCACATCTTTCTCTTAAAGAGCTGCTACCATAAGGGAGGTATCTCAAAACATTTGAATATAAAATTTCCTCATGAGTGCACATGAGTATGTGACTAACACTCCAAAATTCTAGTGTTTAGCTTACCCATTGTGAAAATTCAATATAGATAATTTATGGAAAAGTACATCATGGAAAAGTACATTGGCCTTGAAGAGAACATTTGCGTACTCTTGTCGAGTTCACCCAAAGATATGTACAATTGCAACAAGGGCTCCAAAAGATGGGATTTATACTCAAAAAATTTAGGAAGTCTAAGAGAATTTTTTATAAGAAATCTCTACAATGCTAATTAAAAATCAATGCAAGGTCCATTTTGAGGCAGAGATTTAACGTGTGAAGTGCATGTGCTATGTAGAGTCTCAAATCAATATTTGGGTACTTGTTTTTATTGTGCCTTACATGAAGAATAAAATGTAATTTTGATCAAAGCATTTGCGACCCCAAAGTCCTTACTATAAAAAATTAGCATTTGAGACCTCAAGTCCTCACTATTGCGAAATAGCATAAAAGAGTTGACTACTTATCCTAAGAAAGGGATACAATCATTGATATTTTTCGATGCCTAAACAAGTCCTTTCTTTATGTTTATGGTTGGCTTAATTAGCAGTGTATTTGCTCCACTATTGGCCTACACGGTTGAGCAGAGTCTTTGCCAACTCGGTCATACTCATGTCCTTGACTAGGACTCTAGCTGGCGTTGGTGGGGCACCCTTAACCATTAAGCCTTTGGATGATGCGTCCCCTATCTCTTGGTTCGGGTCGACGATTTCTACATCGTTACTTTGAAGATTGTCTACTAGGTCTATTGCCTCGCGGGCAACACTCATTGAAAATGTAGTGTGTAGATCTATAGAGATGGTCATGAAGCCTCTTCCTCTTGAGATCTATCATAAATCGATAAATGAGTGATAAGTCCTCTAGTCTCTCGTGGGTGGAGCTGCATCTCATGTGAGATACTTGTTTTTAGGAAAATAGTCTTGCATTGTTTCACTCTCCTCTTGCTTGAGGCTTTTGATGCGATGGGGCTCTATTTGGCTTCGCCAAATCCCATAGTGAATGTGTGTCTCAAGAGTAGTTGGCCCTTTCATGTGGGTTTACCACTATCTTGCTTTACCTTCAAGGCAAAGTTCGAATAAGTAGATCTTGGTGGGATCATCAATCTTTTCCATGGCCTTGCAAATTTGTTTGAAATTCTCTAGATACTGAATGGGGATCTCAAGTTCCATCAAATTCGTTCATCATTCTTGAGATTAGATTGGCTTTTTTTTTGCCCATCTTTGAGTCTGTAGGTATTATGTTTGTGGCAACCACTCTTTTCATTTCAAATGCTATCCTAAGCATGCATGTCTTTTGCATATTCACGTGGTGATGGAATGTAAGGGAGTGGTTGCACAAAACCCTTTATATACGGGATTGAGTAGCATGACATTGATGTGGAGAAAGTTTTGAAGTTGTTGAAAAGCAACGAGCTCTACGTCATTGAGAAGAAGTCAGAGTTTTATCTGTTCAAGGTTCACTACCTTGGATACAAAATCAGTGTCGAGGGCATCCGACTTGACTTGACCAAGGTAGCCGAGATAGTCAATTGGGAGATACCATAGACCGCTTACGATATCCGATCCTTTGTGAGCATATGCCAAGCATACTCCATCCACATCGACAAATTCTTTGACCTCTCCGTAAACCTTATAGATCTGCTTAAGGGTGTCAAGGCCAGAAGGCAGTAGATCCGAATGACTGTTAGAAGTTCTTTGTCTAGCACTTGTCTCGTGGGATGAGCCATTCCAAGTGATCACCATGCAAGTAACATCGTAATTGAAGATATTTTACAATAGAATGACCATCCAGTAGCTAACGTCCCGTTAGTTACTTCCCGTAGAAAAGAATTACTCGGTCTATGATTGGGAACTCCTAGTACTAATTCAGAAACATGCATTATGTTGGATTCAGACCATGCCAAGTGCACGGTGGAGTGACTATCAGTAGCCAAATTTTCTAGCAATTTGATGGTAAGATCGAGTACCTTCCAAGAAAGGCTAATCCAAAGGCCGATGCTTTGAGCAAGAAGGGAATAGTGACTCTTATTTAGAACACTAGACTCGACCTTGTTGGTACGGGACTAGATGACTTGAAGCACACATACACGGATTTTAAGGAATTGGTACACAGTGAAAACATGCATTGGATGCCACAAAACCATGCCACTTTTTGATACGAGATAGTTGGCTTTTCTACAAAGGTCACCTGTGTCATAAAGTCGTTTAGGGTAGCTCTTCTCCATGACAACCATGATGCTATCATGGGGTGGTCACACAAGGGCATGAATTCGACTTTGGAGAAGCTACAAGGCAATACTATTGGACAAGAATGACATGAGATGTGTTCACTCATGTGCAACATTGTGATGTTTGTCAAAAAGTGCAAGCTCTTCTTCGTGGGAAGAAGATAGGGTTGTTATAGCCTTTACCCATTCCTGAAGGACCTTTCCAAGATATATCAATGGATTTTGCCACAAATCTGTCTCCCACTCCCTGTAAGCGTAATACTCAGTGCTTAACTATTGTTGATAGATTTAGCAAATTTGTTATGCTTATTCCATGCATGGCCAATGTGATCGCCGAAGATGTTGCCCACTTGTTCATTCAACATTCGTACCCGATTGGTGTGATTCCTATGACCATAGTGTTAGACCGGAATGCCAAGTTTACCAGTCATTTCTAGAGGGCATTGTTTTATAATTTTAGTACTAAATTGAACTTTTCCAATGTGTTTCACCCACAGATTGATGGCCAGACATAAATCTATGACTAGTTGGCCTTCGATGTGCTGAAGTGTTATATCCACAATTAGCAAGGTAAGGGGGAATCATATTTGTCTTTGGTTCAAGTAGTTTTGAATGATTCATTTTCTTTAACTATTGGTAGGACTCTATTTGAAGTAGTGTTTGGAAGACCATTCCAGTCGATATTGACCAAAACCTCATCTTCAATACCTGAAGCGAACAAACTAATGGAGTCTTACTAGGAGATCTTGGAATCAGTTAAATAGGCTGTCTAAAGCATAGGAGGCCTACACTCGACAAGCCAATAAAGATCGAATGGATGTGAAGTTCTCAGAAGGGGATTGGTTTATCTTTGGATTATGAAGCATCGGTTGAAATAGGTGGGCAAGTGATTGAAGGGATGTGAAGTTCTCGGAAGGGGATTGGGTTTATCTTTGGATTATGAAGCAACGGCTGAAATAGGTGGGCAATTGATGCTTAACATTATCATTCAGGAGCTTGGGACCTTTTCCTATCCAAAGAAAGAACAATGAGGTGTCAATGAAGTTGAAGCTACTTCCGGGCTGGACTATGCACGATGTGTTCCATGTCAGTTGGCTAAAATCATATGTAGATCCACAACCTTCAGAGATTAAAGACAAAGCGGAACCAGACATAGTTGATGAAGCTGAAGTGATGGTTCTCGAGTATATCCTTTTGCACTACTTTAAGCATGACTCCATCCAAAGACAAAGACAGTTCCTCAAGAACTCACGAAGTGGTTTGGCTTGACAAATAATTCTTTGAAGACTATCTGGCTTTATTGAGACAGACTATCTAGAGGCTATGCAGCTTCCATTAAGTGAAGCAGAAGAGAATGTCACGTGTATCCTGCACTTGGATGATGCCACATGGACATATCTGAACAACAGGTGCAGGACCTACAGTGAAAATTGGTTCCATGTGAGCCTTAGTCCGGGATGAGAAAGCCAGGGTTCCACTCTAAGAGTCCAAGGTCAAGTGTACAAGTCCCGCACATGGTCTTGGTTAGGTGTGCATTGTCCTGCACACATGAAGCACTGTAAGTCTCCCTCTAGAATGATGTCATGTGTCCTGAGTGTTTTGTTTGCAACCAGATGCCAGGCATCAGTCTAGAAGCATGTAGTTGCATTTAGAAGGGGGGGCAGTTGTATCCCTCAATTAGGTATGGGATAGGCCTTAGGCCACCCCAAGGGCCCAAGAAGCCCATAGGCCCGATGGTGGCTAGTCCCTATAGAAGGCAAGGGGGCTAGCTGACCAGTCCCTAAGGGCATGAACTGGCTATGGACGAGGCCTAGATGGCATGGGCAGCCAGTCAGCTAGCCCCACTAGCTAGGCTAGCTAGCATGGTTGGATAGCTTCTTGCACAGACTAGACGGTAGTGCACACGGCAGCCAGAGAAACAATATAAAAGGGCGTCTAAAAAAAGGAGCATTAAAATGCATTAAGAACAATTCGTGGGGTATTTTTCTATAGGCCAACCCTTATTATACCACCATAGTAGAAGGGCTATAAATAGCTAAGCATCATTCATCTCATAATTCACAAAGGGTTGATGTATTCCAAGGGCCAGGACATCCAAGAGGTGAAGAGTGCAGGTCAAGAACATATCATCAGATCTACATATTTACATTATTGTACATCATTCTAATAAAGCAAATATACCATTCATGGTGGAGGCCCTACAGAGGGTATTCAGGACCCAATATTATGTTTGAATCTCTCTCTCTCTCTCTCTCTCTCTCTCTCTCTCTCTCTCTCTCTCTCTCTCTCTCTCTCTATTTTTGCACATCTCTCTATGTTGTGCGTTATCTTTGTTGCGAAAGATTACTAATTTGTTACATTGAAGTTATTGATTCTATCCCCACCACCACCAAGCTTCCACATGTTACACTACATGCTCTATGTAGAATCATTGTGAAGCTTGTGTATCTCTATATAGGATTTGCATGGAAGTTGAAACCAAAGAAAGAAGGGGTGAAAGCTATAAAAATGATAGAGAAAGTACTATTTGGTATAGGACTTCATGGTGGAAATGTGCATATAGAGACATACAAAAAAAATCTACCAATGGAAAGATATTTCAACCAAACCGTCAATTGGTCGAGTAAAAGCCAGAAGGTTTCTATTATTTCATGGTGAGGAACCAAAGAGAAAATCAGAGAGACCATCGAACAGACCAAGACCCAAGTCGACAAATCAGATATGAATTATGGAAGAATCTTCATGATGCAATGAAGGATGATGTAGATGATGGAAAAATCCAGAAATAATAAAGAAAATATTTGGAAAGAATTAGACAATATATTTTGATATTGTGATAAAAAGAAGTGGAATAAGTGAGACTTTTGAGAATTCAAAAAAACCAATTTTTGTTAGTAATGAGACTTCTTCATGCCTTGTGTGGACCAAATGGATAGACTTCCATACTCATTTGATAAACTAAGGAAGATGGTTTTATATGATATGATAGAAAAATACAAAAAGAAGACTTAGAAAAATGTGATTTACAAGGAAGAAATAAAATACAATAGAAATGATATTACCATGTAATGCAAAAAATATTGATATGTCCACACATCCTTCATAGATGACTTGAAAGATTCTAAAAAGCTTTTGAATTCTTGAAAGTCTTGCTTATTGCACTTCTTGCTTTCAATTTAAGGCTATTGTCATGCATGTTTCAATACAAGCAATATTGTTGTTTCACTTATATAGGCTTGTGTCTATTGTATTGTTATGCATACTTGAGATATAGTCAAAGCATATAAAATTGATATATACTTTCTCCTTATCAATGCAAAGTGATACTGTTGTTTAATTTATATAGGTTCATCTATATCACATTGTTATGCATCCCTGTGAGGCTTTCTTTCCGATCAACTCATTCTTAAATATAGATTCATGTTTTCCCCTCATCAATGCAATACGAAGGAATACAATTATTTTATTAGTATAGGTTCATCCATATCGTGTTGTTTTGCATCTCTGTGAAGCTCCCTTCTTAATCACAACTTATTCTTGAATACAGATACATGTTTTCTCGTCATTAATGCAATATTTTATTAGTATAGGTTCATCCATATCGTGTTGTTATGCATCTGTGTGAAGCTCCCTTCTTAATCACAACTTATTCTTGAATACAGATACATGTTTTCTCGTCATTAATGCAATATAAGGTGATACTATTATTTTAGTTATATAGGTTCATACATATCACATTGTTATGCATCTCTGTGAGGCTCCCTTCTTGCTTAACTTATTCTTAAATATAGATACATGTTTTCTCCTCATCAATGCAATATAAAGAGATACCAATGTTTTATTTGTATAGGCTCGTCCATATTGCATTGTTATGTATCCTTGCGAGGCTCCCTTCTTGGTTAATGAGTAACCTTCTCAAGTATTTGAATGAACCTCACAATGTAAATTTGTTATTTCTTTATTTCTTTATTCATGTGTTTATGTTAATGTGTTTTATTATTTGTAGATGGCTGATGAAGTTCTTTTCAAAGTGGAGTAAGATGTATTTCATATGTTTATGTTAATGTCTTTTATTATTTGCAAATGGTCAATGAAGTTATTTTCAAAGTGGAGCAACATGAAAATGAGGAGGAAACTCCACAAAAGATGTTGTTTAATTTCTTGCACAAGATTAACCAGCATCATCTCTTAGTGGGATGTTCAATATACAATTCAATTTACTTGGTATTCTTAGGGACAAAAAATATTATTTTAATGAGAAGCTGGAAGAGTAAGACAAAATCACGTACAAAGATTTCATGGTTTTCGAGAAAAAGAAGTTTGTCCACATTAATGACTTGGTTTCTTTGGAACATTTAAGAAGCAAGCTAAGTAGAAGCATCGCAAAGTTACCTAAAGACTATGAAAGAATAAAGTCCAAGTCTGTAAGGTACATAAAAAAATTAAGATTGCTCGATTTGTTTGCTATCTGTTCATGCTTTTAGAGGAAGATGAAAAGGAAGAAGATAAAAAGCCTAAAGAAAGAAACTAGTGTAGTGAAAAGACCGTGAGGAGGAGCTAGTACATTCTGATGAAGAACAAGAAGAGCCATTAAACCAGAGGAAGAGACATAGTTGAGTTATGACCTCAATGTGAGGAGGCTTCAAGAGAAGACAATTGCTAGACCCAAACCAGACAGTGGTGAAATGGTGGATACCAGCATTGTCCCTACTCCTATGCTCCCATCATTTAGATTCGAGGACTATGAATGCGTTAAACCACATATATTCAAAATGCCTTTGACATAAGGGAGGATTACTACCTTGCAATAATTGCTCAACATTTGGAACAAGAGCCATGTTTTGTTGATCCGGAGCTCGACAAATATTGAATCTGGATTTAAAGATAAAGGCAATGAATATATAGATGCTATAAGTACATTAGCTCTTTTATACAATGATGCTCATTAGTAATAGTATGAGGCAGAAGGTCTTCTGAGTGAAGATAAATTTCAGTAAATATAGAAAAGGTTAAATATTAAGCACATGCGAAAGATTAAGGAGAGAGGAGAGTCCTCTTCATCTGCTTCACATTCAAGCATCAACCTTTGGACGGATGTGGTGCTTGTCAATGACAAAAATCAAAAGGTATCTACTTTTCTCTTGCATTCAAGTACTCTCTTAAATTAGAGGTCAATAGTTATATTAAAATTTTTGAAGTGTGGTGTGGCTTTTGGTCTATGAAGACAAGTTCTTGAGTTGAGCAAAAGGCAAATGAGTTGGACTTGGGGAGGATACAACATTGGTAGAATATGGAAAGTGGTTCAAGAAACCACAATTCTTGGTATTTCACAAAAAATCTCCAATGATTTAAAAAATCTCCGTTGATCAAAGGTGTGGTGCTATTATTTGTCGTCGTCTCATCAGAACACTCTCTAGATACCTAGGTGGATATCAGTATGGTGGAATGCTGGCAAAATAATGATTTTGCAAAAGCAATTAGCTTTGCACCTATTTGGACAAGGGCCAGGAGTTTATGCATTCAAAAATACATATTATTTGACATACTTATCATATGCATTGGCATGTAACTTGCATATTATGAAAAACATGAACCTGTGTAAGAAAATGTTATTTCCTCGGCAAGATATTGAAGATACAAAGGTTCCAACCCCAAAAAGAGAAGATCGTGCAAAGCCAAATATCTCTATCCAGTGAACAGATCTCCTAGGCATGAGGAGTGATGTTTCCATTTTCTGATTTTGTAAATAAGGCCACCAAATTTCGTAGTGACCCATCTTTTTTTAAATCTTTGTCTTAATGCCCTCCAGTGAAGACATTTTAATGCTCCATTTGATCTATGCCAATCTTGTTGTCTTCTTTGTTTTTGAATAAGTTGTATTGCATTTTTCTCCCTTGCCACATGAAGTTTTTTTAAGACCTCGAATCCTTTCTGTATCATCTTTTATTTTTTAGAAACTCTGTACTAATTTTTGTTTCATGAAATCAATCTCACAATGAGCAAGATGGTTTTCCAATTCAAGAACATCAATCGGAGCTAACATATTTCTTATATAACCATAAAAACCATTATGTCCATCACCAACAAATTTCACAAATGAAGTTACATTCTAAAATGGTGGGAGGCACTAGTAGGGATCTTTATGGTACAAATTACCTTCCATCTAGAGATCAATGTTTTTCCTACCTTGAAGGGGGTGAAGATTTTTTTGCTTCTAGACGTGTTAGTGTGTTTTATTACATTTCTTCATTGGTTCATACTCCCTATTTTATAAATTAAAATTTTTGTACAAGGGCGATAGAGTTAACCGTAAGTAAAATAGTTCCAAATATGACATACATCAAAGAAGAAATAAGACAACAAAGAAGAAAGGTGAAGATCTCTTCAATGGGCAGCATTGTCATCTAAGCAGACACAAGCACAAGAGCCAATCAACTTGAAGCCACAGCATGAAGTAGAAAAAGTTATTCCTTCTTTTATTCCAAAAGATACTAGTACAGAAAACATGATGGATACGCATGCTGATGAAGTAACGAGTACAATAAAAGAGCCAAAGGATGCAGCTACTATTGAGGCAGGAATGACAACACAACCAACTAGTGAAACAACAGAGCCAAAGGATGCAATTGAGAGACAATGCAACCAACTGAGGATGAACCAAAAGCTATTGTGCCAACATGAGAAAACTCTTCTGCTCTACCTGCTTGAACATGGGATTAAAAAAAGAAGTTCAGCTTATCGCATAATTATCTATACAATGTGTACTACATTCTTCTCCACTCTCTCCCAAGAGAATTCTTTTTACTTACGTGTCTAGCTTTCTTTTGTGCTCAAGAGTTGCAAAGCTGGAATAATGTGTACAATAGCATTGTTGATGTCTTGGCATTTAAAGCATCCTTCTTGCCTTTTAGATACTTGTTATTGAAAAAGTCAAAAGAGTCAAATGCACATAAAATCTTGTTATGTTTATGTCAAATTATACCTTTCAATTATTTACTTGAAAGAAGAGGTTGTGAGAAAGCTCTACGTCATCTTCATTGTATAAGTCAGTTCTAAGTTGTGCCAAAGAATAGTTTTGCCTAATGGATATCACATCAATACTATTTTCATTGATAAAGATGTCAATATCCATGAGTGGATTATCACAGAAGTCATCCAAGTTTTGATCTAAAGGAACAAGTTGTCCAACCACAGTGTACCAACGACTATAGTATAAAGATAGCCAACAAATTTGACTCCCTATCATGTATTTACATGACAATGAATCTGATAGGACTTGACATTTCACACCATTTTCTATTCTCTTATTCTATCCTTGATCTAAGAATTTCGAATCTAAAGACTTACATATAAACATTGTCTTTGTAATTCGAATATCTGAATGTGAGAATAAGTCGACAAAGACATTCATAGGCATGTTTATCTTTACTTTTATTTGCATGGTAGCTATATGTGGTTTCATTGACTTTTGTAATTCTTGTAAAAGCTTGCATCTAAAGCTCTCACTGGTAAGGGCTTGGAAGTAACCACTCCTCACCTCTAAAGTCGAGCAAAGTTAGGCTTTATAGTGACCCAAATCGGTCATTACTACGTGGTGCATTATAAAAAGAGTTCTAGAAGAATATACCACTTTGTCCAAGTGATCTTGGAATTCTTTCTCTATATTATTGCTCTCCAATAATGTGTAACATCAAAGATGCATGTACACATGCTATACAAGAACTCCTTTCATAGACTTTTTATTTTGTCCAAGTCTAAAATCTTTTAATCCTTCCCTTCCATGATGAGATAAACTCATTTGAACTTGATCTTTAAGACTTATGATTTTGTAGAAGAACCTAGCTTTCTTTTCCAATCATTATGGGAATCCAGTTGTTATCATCATCTAGTGTATTTGATATAGAAACAGAAGTAATCGACGAAGAAGGGTGACGAGAACGTAACATTGTTTATAATATTGTATTAGAAAATGATATGCATACAAATAAGAGATACACAAATGATAAAAGATAAGGAATAAAGGTAATAGAAGACAAAGAAGAAGATGGCACTGAAGGTACTTGTTTTAATGAATAGTATATCTTTTACAAGATGTTATATGTAATAAGTTTTCAGTAAAGATTTTATATAAAGACTTTAAGTACAATCAATGTTATATTCAGAAGTCCTATTCAGATATTTTAGGATACTTATATATTATACTTTTATACTAAGAAATAATAAGCGATAAATAAAAAACTTCCATTCCGAATGCCTTTCTCTTATTGGTCTAGGACCTTTCTCTCTCTAGATGAAATGGCCTAAAAATGACCTCCCAAATCCCCTAATAATATATTAAGATGTATAGTAACATATCATCAAGAAACACCACTACGAATATCTATTTTACGGAGGCCTTTCTCTTATTAGTCTAGGACCTTTCTCTCTCTAGAGTTAAATGGCACAAAAGTGACCTCCTAAATCCCCTAATGATATATTAAGATGTATAGTAACATATCATCTAGAAACACCACCATGAATTTCCCTAAATAATCTCTAAAGAGATCATTCATCATTGGCATCCATGAGCCCAAAAGATAATACGAGAACTTGCAATGGCCATATCTTATGTGGATTGTCATCTTAAAGACGGCTTCCCCAGCTACCTATCAATAATGGTAATAACCACCATGAAGGTCAACCTTTGAGAATTAGATAGCTCGATGTAATTTATTAATCAAATCATCCACTTTGAGAAGGGGATACAAATTCTTTATTGTAACTTTATTAATCAAATCATCCACTTTGAGAAGGGGATACAAATTCTTTATTGTAACTTTATTCACCTTTTCATAATTGACACACATTCTCCAACTTCTATTGTCTGTGCTTCAGAACTATCAACGGTACCCCTAAGGATATTTATTATCACGAATCTGTTCCATCTTGAGATGTTCTGACAAATGTCGAGCAATCTCATCCTCTCCTAGCCGGCTGGTCCTATAAGATGTAATGCTCACAAGTTAAGACTTGAAACTAGATCAATTCTATAAACCAATCGACTGGGAAAAAGACCATGAGGTAACTTAGCTAGGAAAAAATTGACAAACTCTACCTTGATGTTCTTTAAAGCTTGTGTCTCCCATACATAAAGACAAACTGAGTTAGATTGATAATTAGCATTAGATGACATGATATCTAGAATACATTGAAACACTTCATAATTATAATCCTTTACTATATTACAATGTTTAATTGAGTTTACAAGAGCAGTGGATGGAACATCAAAATCACCTTGTAGATAAAGCTAGACATCGTCCCCACGACGGAACATAACTTATAGCCCTTCTAATCTATATGTACATCATGGTTATTAAAACACTCTTTACATATAATAACGTCTACTCTATCTAGATTCATAATCATGAAATCTAATGGTTATGAGTAGCCTTTTATAAGTGAGTGGTACAAGAGCCACACTCATCCGGGGAGATTAAACCCACTCTTGTGTGGACGGTGACCTCTATTCTATTCTCCATCTCTCTTGTTTATTTAATTTGATTTATTAAGGTTTATGCTTTTAATTTGTGCAAGTATATGTTATGCTCTAATTTTTGTGTTGAGAAATTAGAGTTTCTTTCTCCAAGTGTCTTAAGGTGACCTCTATTCTATTCTCCATCTCTCTTGTTTATTTAATTTGATTTATTAAGGTTTATGCTTTTAATTTGTGCAAGTATATGTTATGCTCTAATTTTTGTGTTGAGAAATTAGAGTTTCTTTCTCCAATTGTCTTAAGGTCTGACAAAGCACTTTGCCAATGGCTTAACAATGGTTCAATTGCCAGGACTAGTTTGCAAGGAGACATCTTCATCCAAAAATGTGATCGTAATCAACATGCTTCTTGGCTACATCAACAAGTTTGCAAGGAGACATCTTCATTAAAAAATGTGGTTGTAATCAACTTGCTTCTTGGCTACATCAACAAGGAAAATCACTTATACCCTCTTGTTTAACTTCCTTAATACAATTTCTTAAAGGGAACACCCCTAAGGTCAATAAAGGCGGTGTGACGGGCCAGAGCCGTCGACAAGAAGTAGTGCCGCCCGAGAGGGGGACCTGGCTTGAAAGGACGGCCCGCCATAGCCACGTGGGAAAGGAGATGGTTTATTTTCCAAAAAATGTCCAAAAAAGCAAAAAAAAGAAGGAAACAATTCAAACTCCAAAAAAGAATCTACGGAGTTTATTTTTACCTACACACGTGCTTTCACGCCTTGATTTACAACATGTGCATCTTTGGGAATCATCACTCAACACATATTCTTAACACCATCTCGCCACCATGCGAACATTCCCATGCCATGAGCTCCATGCACATACTTAGGTGGTATGAGGATTGGCAGGGTGCTTTTCCATTTCTTAAAGACACACGTGAGGATTTAGCTAATGTCATGATAAGTAGCCATGGTCATCTCACTATGAGAGATGATGTCCCAACATTTCTCCCATTTCATGGCTTTCCACACATTTTTCCTTTGCTCCAGGGTCATGTGGTTTTTTCTCATGCACATCTTCACCTCGATTTACTTTGTTTTGATCCTTGCATTACGCCATCGCCTGCAGCGGGTAGATCTTATTAATGTTCCACATCCATTACCCACCTCATTTGGACCACATCATGATGCATCATGAGGAGCTCCACATGTCTCCTATTGCCTCGCTATCGAGCCTTGTATCAAGAAATCATGAGCCTTGGGAGGAGCCTACCTTACCTCACATATCCTTGACATTGAGCATTGTATTCGAGCACCCTCTTTCTCTTTTTAAGGAGGATCTTTTCTCTACTACTGACACATCTTTTTTGGAGACATCCATTTACCTATGTGATTACCTACCACCATTTGAGGCACATGCACCACTTCCATCATCATCCAATGCCCCCATGTTGCAAGGTTCTCACTCATCACTTGCATTTGCGAGAGCACCCACTCTTGGTACTTACATTTGGGATTGAGGATCCTCATGTGTGGATATACTCTTACCTCGCCATCGACTTTTGAGGGGATTCCCACCTCCAGGACCCTTGTTACATCTTTCCAGGGAGAGCCTCTTCATCTGTTTCATTCCATGTTACATTTGTGGGCTTTAGCTCCATCTTTTCCACCTTGTTTCATAGGCCCCACTTTGTATGGTTCTCATTCATCATTGGCCTTGGCTTGGGCATCCGCCTTGAGCCACTTTGTGTAGGATCCTGGATTACTCTACATCAACTTTCCATGGGCCGCATCGATGCCACCTTTTCCATCGACATACCATTCCTTGGCTTTTGCTTGAGCACCTACTCTAGCATCCTACATGTGAAATTTCAGCATACACCTTTGGGAGCCCCCCCGTTTACATTTGGGATCCCGATGGATGGGATCGACTTTTGAGGTGGGAGAGCACCCCTCACTTCTCTTTTTCCATGGTATACACTCTTGAGGTAGGTGAGCTTCCCTCGCTTCACTTTTTTGGTGCATGATTCCTCTTCATCGACACATCTTTGGACCCTTGGACATAGATCATGCTCTAAGTCGACATATCTTTGGCATGATCCTTCCTTCTTTTTGGGCTTCATCAACATTATTTGTTCCTTCCCCTCTCCATTTTTGTACTCATTGCCATCTCATCCGCGGAATCGGATGTGTATTAGAGATGAAGGGATATTAACCCCTTTCTGTACACCATTTGCACTACATACTCTCTCCACATGATGGTGCACACACATGTATATGCATATCACTTTGGTGCACATATCTTATATTGTTTGCCATGTGATATTTGGGTAACAATGAGTTCATCGTGTATCATCTTGAGGACTCACATATGCTCGACATGTGGCATTGTGCATATGGGATGGACCTACCTTTTCCTAGAGCATGGGTGAGAGAGATCACATTCCCCTCTAGCCCAAGTTGTAGAGTCCATCCTTTTGTTCCTTCTTAGATTTTCTTAGATTAGTGAGTTGAGTGAGTCCTTGTTCTCTTAAGAGTGGAGCTTAGGGTGTTGAGTGTTGGGTGTTGCTTGCTCACTCTTGAGCACTTCCTATGTCTGAGAGACTTGTGATTTAGAGCAAATGTCAAGGCCTTCATCACATTATTATGGCCTTGTCATGTGCTTGAGCTTAGGCTTGTGAGTGAGCAGTGAGTGGTGCAGAGGCGAGTGTGATGGTGTTAGTTTGGTTTTCTTTTAGATTAAGTTCCTTTCCCTCTTGTTACCCTCTTCCTCTTTCCTCTCATGTCCATTAGATTAGCATATTCTTTATGGGCTTGGGTGTGCAAGACAAGTCTTGAGTGGTCTCCCAACCATGGGTTTTTCATCAACCTATGAACATCCAAACTAGAGAGATCACCTCACCGTGGTTGCAAGAATTATGATCTAAAACAATAGTGTGTATGGAAGCAATTTTACCTTTGGCCTCCATTGCATGTGCTCCCTTCGAGTTTGACTTGCGCTTCGATTGTGGGCAATCCTCATGTGCCCGTGCTGACGACAACTGAAGCACACACCCTCATTAATGTACAAGTGTCTCCTTTTCTTTGATTTCTTCAAATTTGGGTCTCCCATAGTCCATGATTGACTTTTGGGTCTATGCTAGAGTCTGTGTGAAGTCTTCATGTGCTTACATTTACGTTGGGATTGCTGTTGAAGAGAGTTATTGGAGTTTCTTTCATACAATCTCATCATAAATCTTAGCATATTAGATGGCATCCAATGTTTTGCTTCGATTGTTCCTCTTCTAAAGTTGATATCCAACAGGCAATCAATCCACAAAAAAAATCCAAGAATAACCATAGGATCCATGTGGGTTGCTTGAGCCTAAAACTCTCTAAACTTTATAGATAGGTGTCAAAACGCATATTCTTCATTTCCAAGCTTTTAAACTTGGGCATTGTGTCATACTCATTCTCAACCTGCATGAACACATCTCAAAAAACTCTCAAAATCTACCCACATTGTGTTCACTCGTAAGTCTTTTCACCACATAAGCACTTTTCTTGTTAGGATCACATGTATCATCTATATCTTTTTATTCTGAAGGAGAGGATGGAACTCAAAATGTGTATCCCACTTGTGGAGCGAAGAGTCAATTGTCTCTTAATCCTTTGCTTTTTCTCCTTCGTATAGGACTCTTGAGTAAAAGAAGGTGCCAATAATTATGTCCCAGCTCCCCTTGCAATAACTAAGCCTGCCAATGTTGCTTCCATAAGGTTCAAAATCTACTACTCAAGCAAGGCCATCCTTGGATCAAAGTCCACTTTAGTGACCAACCCACCGACCATCACATCATCATCCTCATGGTGATCATTGAGATGAACATCCTTGTCCATCACGTTTGCTATGTGCTTTATTATCCACGATAAATCCCAATCTTATCTACTATTGTTTAAGGAAAATCTCACCTACCAAAGTGCTGCAATGTCTTGCTTTGCCGAAACAATTTTCGCTCTTGGAAGCAGGCCAATTTCTTTCAACCCACTTTACCAAGGGGGACCTCACACTTCTCGCATGGAGAACTATGATAAAGGCCATCCTTTCACACTTAAAAATTAGGGCTCCCATGTCTCTGTTTGTTTTTAAAACTATTGTGCTTTTTCTTTGTGTAGCGTTCCCAATTTGTTTTTTCTTAAAAAAAGATCCATCAAATATGTCTAGAAAAAAACTTGCTTTTTCACTCTTTAAAAAATAATAGAAGCTTATTCTTTAAAAGAAGGCCTGATTGCTATGCTTCTCTACTACTACTTTCCTATGTGCTTTTCTTTTCCTGCGCAAACAACCCATGCTGCTATTGTGTTGCACATATAGCCTTCTCCCTTTTTTCCTACTTTGATACCAATTGTAAAGTCCTCCACAAGATCTACCCTGAGTCACAATGTAAACCCAACGGAGCGCGTAGTGTCAGATTCAACTACGTGTCCAAGAGATATAAATAGAGAGAGAGAGGGTGGAGAGAGAAATGGGTAAAGGGGTTTCACATAGTACCCCATGTTGAGTAGGGAATAGGCCCTGCCCCCTCTCTAGAAATTTATTTCGAGAACAATCCACGGCTCTTCCAAGCCAAGACCAATACAACAAATGAGCACAATATCAAACAAGTGTGCCGATGTCGAGGTCGGGCTGAAGTCGATGTCGGGGCACAAGATCCTTGATGTCGAGCTCACCACTAGGATGACCATCAAGTGTCTCACACCAAGCTAGTACCAATATCCAATGTTTGAACCAAGTCTATATCTCTCAAATACTCACAAGTGTCTCACACCAAAAATGGACAAAGAGAATCCCAAAAGGCACACACCAGGGTGGTAGATGCGGATAAGATAGGAAGAGATGGCGGCTCTCTATAGGCGGCAACAATACCCTGTGGGAGCGGTGCTCAACTGAGAGGGGGAGACAAGACATGTGCTGATAGGCAGTAGGAAAGGCGACAGTGGTAGTGCAAACCTAGCAAACAGGTGACGGAGCTGGGCTCTGGGCAACGGTGACGCCAACGACACTGGGCTCTGGGTGGCGGAGGCACCAATAGAAGTGGCTGGGGGGCGGAAACACCGAAAGAGGTGGTGGCGGTTCTGCAACAGCGACGGTGGTGGCGTTGCAAGCAAGGTAGAAGCTCAGGGTGGAGAAGGAGATATTGATGATGAAGATGATGATGAAGCCCTCAAAGACGAATCTCCCAAGATGGCTCTCCCAAAATTTTATGATTCTCCAAGCTTTATCTTTTTCTCTTCTAAATATTATTAATAATAGCCAAAGTTCTTACAACTTCAAGGTCTTGCTTTTTGGCCCTCGAGCTGCTTTTTGGAAAAGTGGCATTTAGCTTTTTGATCAAGTTCGATGTCCTCTTTCCGATGGTGCCCTCATCTCTCGATCAACATATTTTGACTTTTTGCTTTTCCGGCTTTTTGACCAAGACTTTTATGTGCTAGCTTAAGGATCCTTGTTCCCATGTGTCCATCAACCTCTCCGAGTGACTGGGCATGAGTTCCATCATGTGAAAAGAGCTCAGAGGGCCAAATAGTTACACACAATAGAAAAGAAAGGTAGTCCCATCGACTGATCTCCCCTGATCCAAGAGCACAATCCCACAGGCCCATGTCTTACTCCAGCCAGGACTGAGAATCTGCATGACTCGTTCCAATTGATCCCCGCCTAGGAGGCTACGTGAAGGTCCTGGATGGCCGCTGCAAGTCTCTTTAGCTTCCACTCCATACTTGATAAGTAGGTTGCCATTTCAATTGAGAATTATATGTCAAAGAGCTCCTGGAGAGGTCATCAAATCCGAAGGAACCGTATCGTGGGCTAAAACCAAAGCCTTGATCAAGTTATTTTGTCCCCGCAGACGCAAAGGTGGCATTTGATGGCATGGTACCTCAAAATACTGTGAATAATATATCGGAGGTTTGGGGAATGAGACAGAAATCCTCGATCAGGCTATAAATGTTCTAAAACTCCACTTCTCAATCTGTTTGAGAGCCACACCCTTCACAAATCAACTCAAGTAACACAGAAAACCCACTAAGTCTTAATTCATCATCTTGCATCCATTTTCATGTAATTTAGACTCAAGATTAGAATGTCACTTGTAGACAGACAAATAAGGTGCAGCAGAAAGGCAACAAGCTTCCCGGAGACACACAAAAAAAAAGAAGGAACTTCGTCCATTCTTTGCAACCCAAAATACCTTTTTTAAATTGAAACCAGCATAATAAGGATAGAAATACATTATTTACATGTATGTGATACATTGCAAATTATAGATTACTCAACAAAGAAGGTTGCGGCAATTCAGCTTCAGCTTCCTTCAGAGAAGCTCTCTCTAAAGAGCTTTTCAAAAACCAGGTGCACTCCATGTCAACTATCTGTATTTTGCTTCGTGGATAAATTAATCCCCAGCCCCAATAGGCCTACCAATGCAAAACTCGACAATAAGGTACATCCAAAACCAAGCAGCAGTAACGCTCCCCTCAAAGACTGCAATTCAACAATCAAAGCACAACCATTTAAGTGCACAATTAGAATTCAGTACTTATTCAAACAACTATTCATGAAAGCACATTTTCTTCTTTTTTTTTGGATGTTTACAACTAATTATTCACAAATCTTTTCTTTTGAAAACCTCTCTTTTTTCTTTTTCTCTTTTCTGTAATAGAAGATATATTACCAAAATTTACTTTACAAATGGCCACATGGCCGCCACGTGATGTACTAGCTTTCCCTCACTAATTACTCCGAACCACAGGTGTAGCTCGGAGTACCCTCATCCAATATATAGCCGTGTGATTCTCCAGCAAATCATGACCGCAAGCAAGAGATTTGCCACAATAGTACCCCTTTTATACGACCTATGTGACCTGTAATACCAACTTTTGCATCAAATATGAAGGCATTCCTAGTTAACCAGATATGCCACAAACCTGTCCACTTGAAAAAATGAAAGAAAACTCAATGTTCTAGGTTATCCGGCCCATTCGGAAGCTTGCCAAAAACCCGACTTTAACCTTTACGGGCCTATCTGTCAATGCAATCCATATGCGAGAAAGGAAATCCCACACCTTCTTTGCTACCGGACATGAAATGAAAAGATGCGGGCATGTTTCCAAGCATGTAGTACAAAACACAATTACTAGAAGCAATCCGCCGCTTTCGCAAATAATCCCCCAATGGTAGGCCTCCAACTAGCATGCATCATAGGAACACTTTCCCTTGATATGGAATCTTAGACCACCAGCCCTGTAAGATTACTTTCTTCCACCACGCCCTACTTCTCCTGATGTTCCATACCCTATTAGCCTTCTCAGTGATCCAGCGCTTATCTTCCACTATCATATGGTACACTTGATTTGTTGTACACTGGACAGTATCTTGAGGCTTTCTAAATGTCCAATCTAACCAAGGTTGCTAATCCTCCAACCGAGGAATATCACCAAACGGTGTAAGTCATGCCCTCACTTTCTCCCATAACTGCACATATCCACGTGAAACCCGAAAATATTGACTGATTTTTCAAAAAGACAATAAGCGGCTTCTATGTGGCAACAAAGCATCTATAATTCTCACTAGTCCCAATCAAGCCATTCTATTGAATTTTGGCCACTCAACAAATTTATCAGGCCACTCCAAAAGTCGTTACGTAGCCAATGCCTCACCTGCCATAGAGTTTAACTGCAACCGCTGATTTGAAGACTTCCATTTAGTATGTGCCAATATCTCCTTCCATGAGATCATCAAATGAGAAAGGAGAGGTGAAGCCACCACTCGAACCTATTGGGAACTATTCATTACATCCCACCATGTACCATCAATCCTGCTATTACCATGCACAAGTGCGACCTCCTCTATGAGGGCCTTAGCCATTACCACCCATGGCTCTTGAGATACACACATATCTTGTAATAAAGGCCATCTCCTAGTGACCATATGTAATCTGACATCTAATAGGACTGCCCCTCAACTCCTCTTCGGAGTAATAACATGTTCCCAAGAAATCCGCGTCTGCTCTAGCTTATTTCTTGCTCTTTTCCATAGCATAAATCTAATTGGCTGTTGTATTTGATGCAAAGCTTTGCCCATCCATAGCAATAAAGGCAAGAAAAAAGATATCATGCTAATCATAATGGATTGTGCCATTTTAAGTCGAACATGCAAAGACCAGCCCTGAGATTTCCAATACACAAACTTATCATTTATCCTTGCAGAAATCCATGCCAACAAAGCCTGTAAATCAACATCAACTCCAATCGGATAACCCAAGTAGCATGTGATGCATCCCCTTTGTATGACCTGCCCATTCCATCCCAAACCAAGCAAATCGCTCTCGGTACAGCTTATCATAGCAAATTTCTGTATATTAATGTGTAACCCTGAAGCAAGACCAAAAGTATCCCAAACAGCCATAGCCTTCTGAACATTATGTCTTTGAGCCTTAAGGAACATGAAAGAATTATCTGTCAATGCCTGGCCGACTATCTGCTCTCTGCTTGAAAGCCCTACAACTTCACCGTCCTCCACTAGCTTATCCAGTCAAGATAAGATTGGATGTGTAATAATTGCAAATAAGAGAGAGCTAAGTGGGCATCCCTGCCTGACCGATCTTGTCAAATGAATGGGCTCCGTCATCCCACCATTAATCATAAGCCTAGCCACTGCATGTTGGCTAATAGTATAAATCAAAGAAGACATGCGAGGGCCAGATCCCATAGCCTGCATAAGCTATGAAAGAGAAGACCAACTAACATGATCATAAGCCTTTTCAATATCCAGTTGAATCACAACCACCTCTTGCCTTGAAGTCCTTGCATAATCAATTCCAATTTGTACATTCAGTATATTACGTAAAATATTCCAACCTCTAATAAATCCATATTGCCTTGGATAAATCAAAGTAGGAAGAAATCGCTGCAACTTGTTGGCCAAGACCTTAGCAAATATCTTATACATGGTCCCCCATCAATGTGATTAGTCCCCGTTGACGTACATTAACTGGGGATGGAACTTTAAGTAAGCAATAAATGTACAAGCCCAACCTTTTAACTCGCAAGCATGATACCTGTATTCCACGCCTCCTAAAAAATAGAAGCGAGAGGGACCTTCAACTCATCAACATACTTCGTGAAAAGCTCATTGGGGAGCCCATCCCATCCTGGACTTTTCCCTTTAGGTAAATGCTTCAACACATCTTCCACCTCATCTGTAGAAATAATACTTGGTGACGAACCAAGTGAAACAAAGACTCTCTAGTTGCAATGACATCAGGAGATATGATTAGACCCAACAAATGGTGATAAAAGTCCATACACACATCTAGAACACAAGTTGGATCAGTAATCAATACTCCTTGTCTATCTTGCATCCTGACAATATTCTCACATGCATGCTTTTCTGCAAATGAGCAAAGAACATATGTAACTGACAGTTAGAATCCAGTAGGACATACATTCGAGCCATAAGCTTATATCTCACGTATTAATTCTCATACAATGTTACAACCTGATGGGACAACCAATCAATAGCTATCTCAATGTCAGGGCAAGAACCGTCCTCTTGAACCACCTGGTTCAAATCAACCAAATCGATTCTAGGTTCCGCAACTTCTTCCTACAATATGATGCATTATGTATCTCATACTCGCGAGCAAGCTTTTACAACACTCTCAAGCTGACACCCCAACAGAGATTACATGGCCTCCAAAGTTTTGTAACACCTGCAACATAAACTGATGGAAAATAGTATGCTCCAAGAAAGTTTGGTTAACCTTAAGAGGAGCCTTTCCCAATAATGGCCTATGAGCATCCACAAAATGGCTATGCATCTCCAATACCAAAGGGAAATGATCTGATAAAATATGATTATATTCCACCTACATGGACAATATCTCTAGCAGCAATAAATCATGATGGCAAATATACATTCAGTCCAAACGAGCTCTTGTACCCTCTCCGCGCAATCCATAATAGAGTGAGGTGTAGAAGCATGCTCTGGCAATTCACATACATTAAAATCACCCAACACAAAGCCAAGCTTAGCTCTGGCAATTTATAGAGTGAGGTGTAGAAGCATGCTCCGGCAATTCACATACATTAAAATCGCCCAACACAAACCTCTCTCTCTCTCTCTCTCTCTCTCTCTCTCTCTCTATTCTGGAGGATGGTATCACTGTATGACCACACATTGTCACCGTGTAGCATCACATATACTTTTTCTTATGTAGCTAGTTTAGCATAGTTTTTTCTTTTTCTCCGTGATTCAATATTCATCACTGTACTACCTTTTTGGCCTCTCATAGACCTTGAGGGTTTTTTGAAGATGCTAATCATGGGCATTTACATCAACCAAGGATGGGTTCTCAATGACAAATAAGCAAGACCTCTTTCAATAGCCTTACATCTCTCTCTCTCTCTCTCTCTCTCTCTCTCTCTCTCTCTACACACCCCTTTGTTTTTTTTTTGTAAAAGGCTATGCTCTATTGCTTCATTGTACAAAGAAAGAAGCCGTCACAGAAGAGGCAAACTTCTTAAAGAGCAATCACAGAAGCTAAAAGCAATGAAAAAACAAAGCCAACGGGCCATAGTCTATCTGATCCAGGTGGATGGAATCAAACAAAGACTGACGCAAGAATTGACAAAAGAGGGATAGCGTTTAATCCTTCAGGAATGAAAAACCAACTAATTTCTTGCATGCCAAATTGTCCATAAAGCCCAACATCTAGTCCAGATTAGAAAGGGTTGTGCATGATCCAATGTAGAAGACCACCTGCCAAAGAGCCAAAAAAATGTGGAGAAGGAATACCCTGGAAATTTGAGTCGAAGAAAATGTGAAATTCGACAAAGGAAACTTTTGGCCTGCAGCAGACAAGACCAAAGAAGATGCATCATTGTTTCCTTTATGCAAGGGCAAGAAGGACATTTCGGTAAACTTATGTGTCTTTTTTCAAGTTCTCCAACTAGGAGCACTCCCAACAAGCATCGCCATAAAAACAATCTGCATTTAAGTGGCAATTTACTATGCCAAATTTTCTTTAGATTTTGTGATCCACCAACGAGCTATCTTAGTGAGAAGCCAACTCGTATTAACTTGATCGACAAACCAAGGCGCAAGAATAATCAACCTGTAGATCAAAGCCGTTGAAACCTGAGGGAAAAAGAATCTAGGATAAGGTCCAGGATCTGCCCTATGGAAAATCCAATCCTCCTTTCTTCCACCATCCGGAACAACCGTAAGAGGAGTAAAGTTGCAATTGTTCCTGTAACATAACCCATGAAGGTCTGTAGTGCATACCCAACTACCAATGTCTTGAGCTCGAGGAAAGGGTAAAACATTTCCTTTAGTATCAACAACATCTTGGCAAACCCAAACGCCTTTTGTAGAAAGAAAGTAAGATTGCCGAGGGGAACGGAGAGCCAAAGGAGTAGGGAATGCACGCTCCAAAAGATATTTTCTTGTCTCAAAGTATTGCCAATCTCACGAGGTCTACCCAACCACTAAATATATTGTAGAACAAGCTTCCAGTCTGCAAGGAGACGAGAGACATAAGGGCATCGAGCAATCCTACCCTCCACATAGCCAAATAAAAGTTCCTAGTGAGTTAGTTGCCATTTGCCAAATGCATCTGTATTCGCATCAGAGCAAAGAGCTGCAATCATAAGCGTCCAGGGTGGTTGTTGCGCAATAAAAGTCGAAAGCAGAGTGCCTTTGCGTGCCAAAACATGATAATGAATATTCAAAATATTAAGCCCTCCATGCATTTTCGGCGAGCATATGAACTCATACATAAGGAGTCGCAAGGCCTTATATTGAGAATTTTGCCAAAAGACCTCATTGCTTTTTATCATAAAACTAGAGATGGTTTTTAGACCATGCCAGAAGAGGGAGAAAAAACTGAATATATGCCATCAAAATCGAATATATGTCTCAGTCTGACATGAAGTGGCCAAGTAGAGAGTTTTCAAGATTCAAATTTAATCATAAGTTTTTGCAACACCCAATCTGTAGCATCACGAAGTGAAAGATTCCATCCCACAGGATATCCCAAATGTCTAACATGTTGTGTAGGTGATATGATTTGCCCAAGCCATAGAATGTTGTGCCATTGAACTTCATTGAGAGGCAACAGTTTTGATTTTTTAAAATTGATAAAAAGACCTGCTTCCAATCCAAACATATGCAAAGTGTTCATGAGACATTGAAGATTAGATTGCATATTCTCAGGAAAAAAGAAAGAGTCATCAGCATATGCCTGAGCAACCAAATGCCGACCCTCAGGGAGACAAAGCTCATGTAATCTGCTAGTCTGAGTGAGCTTATCCATGCATGTCAAGAAGGGATGAGTAGTAATAGCATAGAGCAAGGCACTAAGAGGGCAACCTTGTTGAACAGACCTACCCAAAACCCATGGAGAGGATAAGCCTTTTCTGTAGGATCCTTTGCCAGACCTGCTGGGCCTTTGGGCAATACTGAGACTGTTGGGGATGGCCGCACCTCTGACATAATGCTGGTCTGCCCCCAATGACCACCCAAGTGCCAACGGCTAAGCTCCTTCGTGCCACATGAAAAGGGTGGTCTTCCACGGTCGAAAACTGTCCCACAACCGCTTCCAGAAATCTGTGAGAAAATGCGGCGGAAGGCCTTGAGACTACCAATGTGCTATAGCTATTGGAGAGCCCTCCACCTATGACATCTGAATCATGCAGCCCAATCGTGCAGTGTGGGCAAAGTAGGGGGTACCACGCTTCTCCTCCCTGTCCTCTAGATCCTGCAATGTCCACTCTCAGAGGTCCCACTAAAGACTCGTAAGGCTAGCCCTCCCAAATCCATAGTCGCCATAGTCTCTCTTTGGCCACCTTGGTTGATGTGCCACTCATGTCCGTGAAAACCAATCACCCTCACTCTCTGCAAGGTGCATTCCCTGAGGTCCTCTAATGAGGTCCTCTAAGGGGATCTCTGATCTCTCTAGTCTGCCATGAAACCCAATAGAGAAGGTGAGTAAAGCGGAGTACTTGCCCGTGCCATGAATTGCCAAGGGTATACCGTGCCTTGGAGGAGAAGGATCTGGTATTGGGGCCAGCCACTCCGGAGGGATGGAAGAGTCAATGTCAAGGCTAAGTCGGTCTCTGGCTTGGATACAAATAAGGTCCCGAGCCTCTGGGGGTAGCTATCTGAAAGTAAGCCATTCTCCAAGTGACCTAATGGGCCCCGTACTCAAGGCTTCCCATGATACATGTGGGCAAGCCCTGAGCGTATGACCACTAGGCAAACGGACCAAAGGATTCCACATTAGAGGCTATCGGAGTCACTCCTTGAAGGCTACTGGAGCTGACTGTTACAAGGCCGGCCTAAGATGATCCCATGCACACAAGAGACTGGCTGCAACTATGTCCTCAAACACCAAGCTAAAGACACGTGCCTGCATCACTGTGAATATCTATCTCGTGCTCTGAGGCCAAGGGCCCCCCAAGGTTGGAATGCAGGGGAGATCCTAGCCACGAGGAAGTCCTTCCAAGGCTCACGGTTCAAAAGAAGACCTCTAACAATCAGCTTGCCCCCAACAAGGCACATCTCTGAATGGAGGGATTGATGATGCCAAAGCCCCCTCTACGTCATGGGCTGAATGATTACTCTCTGTGCCACCATAGCCCTAGCCGGTCTCCCATCACTGCCCGCCCAAAGAAAGTTCCGGATCAAACACTGAACCTGACCAATACATGCTCGGGAGAGAAAGACCAACAGAAGGTAATGTACCCATAGTTGCAAGCATTCTTTGCATTCATGCATTCGCATTAGAGTTTGCAAAGTTTGCTACTAAAGAATGTTTCAAACCGTGGCGAGGATGCATTCGTGAACTTATGTATGCATAAAAAATCATGAAACTTATGCCCAAATTGCTAATAATGGAAGAGAAAAGAGAATAGAAAACAAAGATTTAGAAATTAGGCTTAAAACTAACAAGCTGAAATCTTTGCGTGTTGCCGCCTACGTGATTCCCAATGCTGAAATTTCAGCCTTTCACGTTTTTTAACACCACACTACCCAATGTCACGCTTTTTCACACTACGCATTAAAAAAATGCTAAAACATGGTCAGCCTCCCAAATTTTTAAGTGGACAAAAAAGTCAAGTCTGCGAGCTCATGCAAACGTGGAGATTGCAGACAGCAAACATTTGCAAGCTCATGCACACGCGTTTGCAGACAACTATGAATGTACCACATGGTGGCAAAACCACCTGGTTCGCCACCACTACCCAGCCAGCTAGGGAAAGCCTACCCAACCTCTAGTATAACAGCTTCTTCCAAATGCCCAGAAGGAAGGGGAGCAAGTTGCTGCTCAGGGGAGATGTCAATGCCAACCTGGTATCCAAGATAGCGAACTGGAGTTCCCCTCGGGACCAACCGAAAAGCCTCAACTGGACGCCAAGTCGGGGCAGGCGATGAGCCAACCCAAAATCCACAAGATGTGAGGCCTCGATGAGACCTCCATGAACCTGCTAGAATAGAATAGGGAAACTCTCCACCCGACCACCGGATATAGGAACCCTAGCCGACTAAAATAGCCCTGGCTATCCACACATGTCCGGACTCCCCTGAACCACCCGACTCCCGCCTAGTCCTCCCTGTGTCCTGACATTACTCCCCCCTTTTGGAAGAGTCTTTGTCCTCGAAAACAAAGGTAAGATATCGGATCTTGAGAGTACTAACGTCCTCCCAAGTTGAATCTTCTTCCGGTCTATCCTTCCACTTAACTAGATACTATTGTCTAATTCGGTGACGAGTTCGTTTCTCTTCAAAATCCAAGATGCGCTCTGGCCTGTGTGGTAACACCGGAGGCTCAATTAAATCTACAAGAACATTTGTATCCACCACATTGGCATCTTCACCTGATCCTTTCCGCCGCAGACAGAGCATGATAACACAGCGGAAGAACCATATAAAATACAAATACACCGCACTGAGCCGGAACGGCCGGCCCCCCCTAGAAACTTCTTACTTCTTATTCACACAGAAGCTTTTACAAGATACCAAGGTGCGGTTGCATACAGCACCGGATTTTCCACAAAGCATCATCACAGATCTTGCCCGGATTTCTATCCAGTGCCAAGATACAAACATCTCCAGGAGCAGTCCAAAACTGTCCCAAAATAGAGCCCAGAAACGACTCCATAACCAGCTCATAATCAGCCCATGAAACAGTCTGCACAGAGCCCAAAACAGCCCTGAATCTCTGGCCAAAACAGCCCCAAAACTGAGCCATAAACAGTCCTAGAAGAGCTCTCAAATCAGTCCTGAAAAACAGCTCCAAAACAGTCCCAAAACAGGCCTCAAACCAGCCCTGGGGCTTCTCATGTGTATGAAACCTTTACAGCCACTGTACGGCCTGCGCAAAGAGAGAGAACGAGAGCTGTACAGCCTGCTATGTCCTGTACGGCCAGATCAAGAGAGAGACAACATCAATAGCTGTTGTACGGCCAGCGTAAAAGAGGAGAGAGAGAGAGAATACTGTAGTCGGCCAGCTTTTGTGCATGGGAGGAGAGAGAAGACTGCAGTCGGCCAGTAAGAGAGAGAGAGAGAGGGAACTCCAAGAGGGATGCGCCCTGCTCAAAACAGCCGCAAATCCTTGCTTTTAATGAAGTCGAGTAGCTCTATTATTGAAGTGCTTTTCCCTTTTTGGCTAAAAGTGGCTGAACTAGCCCAAAATATCCACTTTATGCTTTCCTTGGCTTGTACTCCAATCCAAGTTTTGGCCCAAAAATATCAATTTTATGCTTTTTCTTGGCTTGCTACCCAAGTTTCAGCTAGGCACCTTCTTTTGTCCACCTGTCCATGCCTAAAATAATAATATGACTACCCCTTCATGTGAAAACACTGACTTATAAATCTGATTATATAAATATGATAAGTCACTTTAATGATAAAATCCCATGGTGCTCATGCTGTATGGCCATCTTTCAAGCCAAACCATGCCAGTAAAATGCTCTAGCTTTCTTCTATGGAAAATCCCCGTTCACACCTTGATTCCGCTCAATGTGTGAAACACTGGTCAATACTGGTGAAGGGACCAAATGATGACATCCCTCCGTCTTATAAAGCAGTTGTCCACAACTGTATGAACCCGATACCACTGAGATATCCTTCAAGTACAGCAGATGCATTGCCAATCCATGATATTGCATAATTCTGGCATTAAAGCCATAAGTCTAGATCCACGATCCGACACTAGATAGAGGCACAAGAGCCAACCATATCACGAACTTTGTCCCAAAATCCCATAATTCCATAAGTCGGATAATAACTAGACACAGGCACAAGAGCCAACTATGTCCCAAATATCCATAATTCCATAAGCTGGATAATAACTAGACAAGGGCACAAGAGCCAACCGTGTCTCAAATATCCATAATTCCAGAAGTCGCTTTAAGTACCTACAAAAACAAAGCAGCAGCATACATAGCCACAAAACATCTTGCCATGCCATTGGACTGCATAAGGGAACCACCCCTATGATCCATATGCATGCCCAAGCCATATGGTCCACCTGTAACGCGCGGAAGCTCTGGGTAGTCTTCTTTCAGCCCTAAACACTCTTGAAGACCTTCTGATGCAAAAACGCACCATGATGCAAAAACGCAGGTAGAGAGAGAGTAGAGAGAGAGAGAAGTGCTGGAATTTCAGTATATACTATGTACAAAAAAGGTACAAATCTGTGCAGCACTTGGCTGCCCTCTTGAAAAGGTGATAAACCCTAATTCTGGCCCCCTATGGGACCCTCCTACTGACTCACACCCCTAGTGGGTGGAATGACTCAAACATTGAGCAAAGTAGCCCTTTTTATATGGGCTTTTTGACACTTTATGCTGGCCGACTGCTGGTCGGCCAGTTCATGTCCAATAAATCCCCTTTTTGCCCTGTCCGACGGCTGCTGGTCCTTGCCTTTGATGCGCATGCTGCCCACCATTCCTGCTGACGTCAGCCGACAGCCAACATCCTCCTTTCCTTGCAGCCGACAGCTCTAGTCTGGGTTCATGTGCTTCAGCCGACTGTTTTCCCTCCATGACCCCACTTGTCCTGCTCCATGCTCACCTCAGATGCTACACCTGAAGCTCCTATTTTCTGGCTCTATTGGTTCATAGTCTTTTTCTGCTTGCCTCTTCTGGATCTAGCCCTGGAAATGTCCATGGCATCTGTGATGCACATGACACCACCACGGCAACAACCCTTCCATGAAACCATACATGCTCGCCACGGTTTCCTTTTTCACGAGGCTCGCCAGGGTTTTCTCTTCTACAAGGCTTTACTCACCAGGGCTACTGCTCTTCCATGAGTTCACAGAAAGAATTCACTCACCAGGGTTACCACCCTTCCATGAATGAACATGCTCGCCAGAGTTTCCCCTTCCACGAGGCTTTACACACCAGGGCTACTGCCCTTCCAAGAGTTCACAAAAAGAATTCACTCACCAGGGTTACCACCCTGAGCTCAAAATCAAGAAGCTCCTCCTGCACTCGGATGGGGAGACGCAGTCCTTGGAGTCCGGTCTCCTGAGTGGAGAGAAAACAGCTCATGGCCTCAGCAACGAACACGAAGAGATAAGGTGCTAGAGGGCACCCCTTCTGGACTGCGCGTGAAAGTGGAAATCTGTCACTTCTAATGCCCTTAATAAGAGCCTGTCTATGAGAAGCTGAGTAGAGTCCCGACACACATCAGACCCACTCCTCCAGGAAACCCATCTAGCACATCATCCCCTCCAGAAAGCCCCAATCTACTATGTCATAGGCTTTCTCGAGATTGAGAAGGAGCAAAATCAGATCCTAATGCTGCATCCTAGCCAACGTGGTCGCCTCCCAGAAGGTGAAGATGTTGTCCAGAATACTTCGATCCTAAACAAAACATGTTTGTGTTGTGTGTGTCCACTTTGTGTGTGCATACCCTTGTTTGTGTGTGCATACCCTTGTTTGTGTGTGCATACCCTTGTTTGTGTGTCCATGCATGTGTAGTTGTGTTTATGTGTGTGAACAACCTCTAAGGGGCTAGACATTATATGTGTGTGTAGTAAGCAATGATGTCATGGGATATGCCATGTGTCATTAGCTTAGTGTGGTTGAATGGGTCAAAAGATGAGGCTTTATGCCTATAAAAGCATTGTACTTGGTGAAGGTTAACCACATCAATCTAATCCATACTATTGAGTCATGCGATACTTTTCTCTCTCTAGTGCATTGGTTCTCTCTCCTCGCTCTCAATCTCTCTCCACACACACC
Organism: Cibotium barometz; assembly: GCF_041138505.1. Lineage (NCBI taxonomy): Eukaryota > Viridiplantae > Streptophyta > Polypodiopsida > Cyatheales > Cibotiaceae > Cibotium > Cibotium barometz. The sequence continues at coordinate 40,190,722 of NC_141061.1, read as the reverse complement.
ATGAAATTCTTCAAACCACCATAGCCTTGGTCCTAACTATATACCTAGATGAATCCAGGAACATGCCCAAATTCACCTTTTAGGAACGTGCATGTTATATACTCATGGTAGTCAACCCACAAGACTATATAACTATCAACTCCATTATGCATAGTATGGACTAGATACTACGACATCCCCAGTAACGTCATGTGGCCAATAGTGGATGTAGAACACTGTATCAAGATATGCTCTCACACACGCACTCCACACACACACACACGAGCATATATTCACACAAAGACCTTCATACTGAGTTTTTGTCAAACCTCCAGAGATGCAGGGCAGACTTAGCCATAATGAAGCCTAGCACTAAAGGAAGTAGCAAATAGAAAGAATTAGTACAGCAAATAAGTAGTTGATAGGAAAAATGTACCGCTAAAGATATAAAGAATAAGCACAATATCAACTAGTCGCAACTCCATTATGCATAGTATGGACTAGATACTACGACATTCCCAGTAACATCATCAGTGCCCAATAGTGGGTGTAGAACTCTGTATCAAGATATGCTCTCACACACGCACTCCACACACACACACACACACACACACACACATAAGAGCATATATTCACACAAAGGCCTTCGTACTGAGTTTCTGTCAAACCTCCAGAGATGCAGGCCAAACTCAACCATAATGAAGCCTAGCACTAAGGGGAATAGCAAATAGAAAGAATTAATACAGCAAATAAGTAGTTGATAGGGAAAATGCACCACTAAAGAATTACTATCCCTAATACCATTACGGGCTACAATCTCCAGCTAATGGCCTTGGCCAGAATTTTGTAGGTAGTCCCTAGAAGGGTGATGGGTCTCCACTGCCAGATTTCCAATCTATCACCACACTCCTTGGGAATCAAGTGGATCAATCCCTCCGACAACCTCTCCAGCATGGCTCCTATAACCATTATCTCATTGAAAGCAGCCCTGAAGCCACCTTCCATGAGATCCCAATGCCGCAGAAATAAAGAGGTTGGAAGACGGTTCCTCTTCCCCAGTAATGCCGTCATAGCCTCTCCCAACTCCTCAGACGTGAAGGGGGTCAGGTCAGGAGGAAAGTCAAAAGAGAGTGAGGGACCACCTCTCGTGTGTCGCCACATACGCTCACGCGCATCCATCACCTGTGCGGAAATGATGGCACCGGTGAGAAGAGTGTTGAAGAAATTTTTGGCGATGGCTCTCACATGCGAGGGGTTTGTAACAATGGATGCATCAGGGCCTCGCAACCTGCGGCGGATACCCTCTCTCCGTCTATGTGGGCTTGCAATCTCAAAGAAATCTCCAGTGACCTTGTCTCCCACCTTCGTCCAAAAAAAGGCTCTGGCATGGTATCTGTACTCCACCCACCTCTCCTCAATGGATTTGAGCTTTGTATGAACGGCATCTAGCTGACTCTCAATCCACTTGCTATCTAATGCACTCTCTTGAAGCCATTGTAGAGAGGCAAGACCCTTGCAAATACCCCTCTCCTGATCTCAGAAGCCAGCCAATCTGCTCTGCGCTACCTCCTGTAAAAGACTGCTAATCTCGCCAAGGCCTGCATCCAGGGCTCCTGAGTGGAAATCTAGCCTCTCCCAAATCCCCTCGATCCTACTGCAGATCTCTGGATCCTGAAAGAGGCTATCTCGAATCCAGTTAGTCATCTGTCTGTCGTCTTGTCTCCAGGGGTCATCCAGGGAGAGAATAACTGGAGCGTGGTTAGAAAAAGTAGCGCTAGCCAAAATACCAATCATGCCGCCACGCCCACAAGCCCACTCGTCAACATAGAACCGATCGAGTCTAGATATGTTAGGCCAGTGTTCCTCCTATCCACTCTAGAGAAACATAGACTCTCGGGACTACATCCGAACTCTGAAAGATGCCAAGGGTCCTGTCCCTTGAGGGTCAAGATTAACCCCTCCCATCCCGAGTACACTGCACCTGCTATAGTGGCCATGTCTGTCATCGGTCGACTCCAGCATGTTAAAGTCCCCGCCCATACACCAGAAATCTGCCTGCAGTAGGGACTGATGGACTGTACTCCAGAAGGTGGCTCTGTCAGCTACCGCGGTCGGCACGTAGACATTCAGGAAGCCAACAACTGAGCCCATGTAGTGACAATGGTGCCTGAGTCTACCACTGCCGGCAAAATCTGCTCACTCATGGAAATGCAAACTCCACCCTGAGTCCCGGGGGGGCCAAAATAGTGGGACCAGAAGGTGTGACTCCTGCCCTGCAAGATCTTCCCGCAGCTACGGGTCTATCCCTCTTAAAGAAGGTGCTCCTGTAAGAAGATAATGTCAATGGGTCCACTTCTGCCCTGTGCATGATTTCCTTGCTGCATGATAAAGGGGAGGAAAGCTCCTCCTCCATCCAATGCGATTGCTCTTGACATACAACATTTCACATCATGGTGATCTTCTTTGCTTGAGTCATAAAGCTAATAACCCTTCAACTCCATGCTATAACCCAAGAAGATGCAATTGTGGCTTTTGCTTCTAATTCAATTGTTAAATAATATGTAACATACAATTGATAGTCAGAGCCACCAAAAGACTACAACCCATCAAAAATATCTAGGGCAGTCGAAGCTATGTGATCAAAAGGACTCTCTTTTTACTCTCAAAACATGCCTTCAAAGTTCACATGTGTGCGTCAAAAAAAGGAATAAGAACCAAGTGAAAATTCGAAATAGAATAAAGATCTCCAATAGAGCCATTTCTCACAGATTAAACTTCAAAATTAATGTAGGCCACACAAGGATCAAGTGGTCGATTCTCACAGTGGCAAGTGAAGTGGCATTATCATTTGCATATTGCAATGCGCTCTCTGGAAAGTTTTGCAATGAGGTTGTGAGTCCCCATGATAAAGCCCTACAAAAAAATAAAAAATAAAATCATAATCATCAATAATACAATGCAGTCCTCAAACTCAAAGAAATTCACAAGTCTTCTATTGTACCCTTATTGTCTGTGCAGGGTTTGTGCAATAAACACCATGTCTATCTAGAACATGATGCATGATTGTGAAACTGAAGTGCTTATTCAAGAGTGTTAATATAATTTTCAATGGTGCTGGATGCCAAGGATTTCTTAACAATGATCAGAACACATTATCATCCATATCCACAAAGTAGAGCCCCAATGAATTAAGGAAGGTATATAACTTGAAACGTTAGTCTCTTGAGCATTCACAGTGAAAAGCCCTTTTTTGGGGGGGTAGGGGGGAGAAAGAACAAAACACTTTTTTGCAGAGGGTTTTGTGCACCAGCTTATCCTCCCTGCCGGGATCTCCTATAAACACCTTACCAACTGCTCCTAGCTTTCGCTGCTCGAAATAGGCAGAAAATGCCAATTTCCTCCTCTTGCTGCCTATGCTTCCACAATGACTTTTTCAGCGAATATGGGATATTGAATGTTGATGGTTACCCAAAATGACCACATGCTCATGCAGGTGGGGTGTCGCAAGTAATAAAATTGAGAAATCCTTCAAGCTAGGCCTGGTATCCCTCCCGCACCTCACAATCATGCAATAGATTCAACTGTGATTTAAAGACACATAGTCAATGATGCAGTGAACGTAGTTGGTACAGGCTTTGGAAGTACTAGCATGCAGGACAGTGTCTTTCTTCTTGAAAATAACTTGAAACTTTAAAGCTTAATCAAAGGAGATCAGGAGTCAGAGTTTTAAGTCACTTCCAGAGGAGAATGCCATGCTTAAAAAGACAACGACGAAACGGTAACTACTTGGGCCTAAGGCTAGTCGGAAAAAAAGAAAGAAAAAAAGGACAGTAGCTGAATTTAACATCTTGAAGGAGGCAGGACAAGCAAAACAGCTTCAAGAGGTAGGACAGGGAAAACACCCAGCAGTGGCAACATTACAAGTAACTAAAGAGGTAGATGTGTAAAAAGCAGAAGGCTAAACTAAATTGGGAAATTGGATCCATGTACTCAGAACAAAAGACGGTCTCCTGCAAATCAAGCCACTGTAGCAACACCTTGGGAGGAGCAGACAGCTCTTACACCTATGGAGGATGCACAGAACTCCGTGGACATAATGGGAATAACAAGGGATGGCTTGGAGACCTGATTTCGGGAAAAAAAACTTAAAATGTCAAAATTAAAATTTACAGGTCTGCATTAGCAAAGACCTGCCACAGATACAGGTTGACGGAAACGTTCACAGCTCTGTATAGAAGAAAGGTGGACTGCAGATCATAAATAAGGACCAAACATCCCTGTAGCCTAGAGATAACAGTCTGAAAGTGCAATAGAACACCCTTTAAAACGGAGATCTGAGCACATACATATACATGGTGCAATATCAGCATCTATAACAAGACATCAGAGAGAGGGTTCTTAGTGTTTGTTAGTAGTAGCTGAACAGCTATAATAGTCCAAAAACAGGCAAGAGACCGAGACATGTGGTGGATCTGGGGCCGTAGCATCCTGGTCCACTCTGACTTGGGTAAGGTGCTAGCCTTGGTACAACAAAAGGTTGATGCCCACCAAAACCCAATGCAAACACAGAAAAGCTGACAAAGTTGAAAAGTAAGATGCAAGGAGGCATCTCTGTATGAAAAAAATAAAAACCTCAGATCTTCCTTTACCAGCTTCGATGCAAAGCCATATATGTGAGCTGAATCATAGAAGGCACAGATGTCTGAATCTATATCTGGATGAACCTGGTTCTCCTAAAAGTATCCTCTAGAAAAAGCCCAACCTACCGTAAGTGAGCATTCTGAAACACCTAAATTTGATTCAATTTTTTTCCTCCCCAAAAGGAAAATAAGAGGAAGGGGGGAGAGAAACCTGGGAAGGGAGGGGGAGGCAAGAGGATTTGTATTTCAAGTTGTTCACAATCCATATTACTATGCAAGACTATCAAGGCCAACAAACTGTATTGCTCTACAACGCAGCAAGTAGATTTCTAACTATGCAAAAAGCACAATCTATAATAGCTTAAAAGTCATACCCAAAACCAAAGGCGATAAGACAACCAATGTAGCATTTCTGCGCGGTTAGCTCTACTTGTAGCTCTCCAAACTGCACCAATATAATTCAAAATGTCAATGACATTCATAAAGCTTCACAAAGTGGCAACAACTAATTCACATCTAAAGCACAGAAAAATAAAAATCTGTGCAAGGCCTTATTGAAAATCAGAAACTTAAGATATCTTGTATTGGGACCTTATACATGCGTGTTGCTGGTAATGAAGGTTCTTCACTAGGCTTGAATGCATCACTCACGTACAGTGCTTCTCCAGCTCCTGCTAATGCCTTTGCAATCTGTAGGAAAAATAGTCCACATGTAGATTTGACAGAACAAACTAGTAAACTTTGTCACATAGGCATAACCATTAAGTGACTCCCCAATTTAAGCAAGTCTTGTAATATATTAGAGAAAATCTCCAAATGTGCAAAAACTTAGCATGTTACATCCCAAATGTTTCACCAACGAGAAAAAGAAATATGCACTATAGTTCCTTGCTTGCTGCCATATGCAACACACATAAGCTTGGTGTCATATTATACTAGTTAAGGTGCAATGAACTTTCAAATCGTACATTAAAAAATTGGGGAAGATAAAAAATGACTTTTGTCAATAGTTCAATGTAAATGTCATATATGGAGCATTGTGGGAGCTGGAACCCTGCTAGCATTCATATCCCCCCCCTGCTCCATGACCCTTCACGCTGCTTCTCTGCCCTATCCTACATGCGTGCAATTCTCTCTTTACCTCTTCACTGAGCCCGCACACCATTTTTTCTTTTTCCTTCTGCCCACCCTTGCCCTATGTAGTAGATAAGCTTCGGTTAGCAAACCACCACCTAAGGAAGCTCAAACAGATATATGGTCAGCTGTGCAGTACAGAAAGAGTGAGAGATGTAACAAACTGAAAGAAGAGAGCACCAGTGATTGCACGGCTCAAAGATACTTTGATTAATATGATAAAAGCTTCAAAGAGTAAAATACTTTTATAGGCTTTAGAGCCTTATCTTTTGACACCACACATTGGGGCCAATGACACATGGGCCATGGCAAATGCCCATGACATCACTGCTTATCACATACACACATAAACAGCTATATGTGGTTGTTCACACACTCTTACACACGTCCTCACATAAGTGAGTGTTCACACACACATACAAGGGACTTTTTACACATGTGAGACTCCGAATACCCAACAAACCCCACTTCGGAGAAAAGGTGGTTACCCTTACAAATGAAAAGGTGATACCACCTACCCCATTCATGCTGTCTCAAAGCAAGACTCACGAGGCTCACACCTCAAGCTAGTGAGCTAATGAGAAGAACTTTGCAAGTTGTTCACACCATACCTCTCCAGGAAGGAACCCAGCCAGTTCGTGGGCGGGCTTACAAACACAATCCAAAGTATGCAAAGGCAATCAAAGTGGAGCTGGAGAAAATGGAGGAAGCCCACATCATCTCTCCAGTGGAGCACTCAGAATGGCTTTCCCCTATGGTTGTCTCCCCTAAGAGGAATACCAACAAGGTCCGTGTCTGTGTGGACTTCCGGTCCCTCAACAAAGAAACCATCAAGGACGGATTTCCACTCCCATTCATGGATCGGGTTTTAGAAGATGTTGCCGGGCATGCCCTGTACAGCTTCATGGACAGATTTAGTGGGTACACTAGGTCACCATCCACTCGGATGACCACTTCAAGATGGCCTTCGTCACCCAATGGGGTAATTACACCTACAACAAGATACCCTGTACAGCTTCATGGACGGATTTAGTGGGTGCTCCAAGACGGCCTTTGTCGTCCAACGGGGTACCTACACCTACGACAAGATGCCCTTTGGGCTGTGCAATGCTATGGCTACCTTCCACCGGATCGTCACCAGGGAGTACCTTCTCAGCTTTCTCCGCACTTTCATAGATGATTTTTCTAACTTCACTAACACTCACCTCGTCTCTCGCATAGAAGCCTTCTCATAACATCTTGATCAATTAGCTCTAGTGTCACCGAAGCATCAAAATACAGGTTGCTGATTTGCAAAAAATGCAATGTGCGGAGGAAAAAAAAGAAAAAAAGAGAGAGTTTTGATTTTTATTTTTTATTTTTATTTATTTTTTAAGAGTGACGTGGCTTTGATGACATGGCAATGGTGATGTGACATTGACACGTGGCAAGATAGTAGCGCAAGGCCACCTTACACGCTTGGAATGCTACGAATGCATTATAAGCAGACTAATCCACTGGCCATAACTCCGCATCAACCATAGCTGGAGTAAGAGTGAATGCATTATAAGCAGACTGATCCACTGGCTGAAATGCATCCAACTGATATAGTCCATGACATAATGTACCAGTAAGCATCAAGGTCAAAGCATTAGCTTTGTCTCTGACCATGCATTTATCATCATCAAAGTGGACTTGCATACCACAATGTGCTAAAGAAGAAATGGAGAACAAATTCTTCTTTATCCCTAGTACATATAAGGCATCTGTAAGGCGGAGAATGTAGCCATCAATGGCTGTGAGCTGAATCTCCCCAATGCCACCAACTGGATATGAAGCATTGTTGGCACACTGAACAGTTTTGCCAACAGGGGCAGGGCCAACATGACAAAACAAATCCCTGCGAGATGTGATATGCTTTGAGGCACCACTATCAAAATATCAAGTACATGCATGCTCTGTCATACTGAGTGCCTGTGAAGACCAAGAGGCATCATAGCTGCATGTATAGAAACAGTAATCCCTGTCCTCAACAAAAGAAGCAGTCTCTGGAGGAGCTTTAGAGGCATCATTTACAGACATCCCAGCTTCCTTTGCCTTCTCTTTGGCAATCCTCTTTCTACATTCTGTGATGTAGTGACCTCGCTTCTTACAGTAATGACGTTTGCCCTTCTTCTTGGGCTGTCCATCACCTTTCTTGGTATCCTGAGATGAACCACCATCACCTGAATTCTGATTTGAACTCTTTGGCGCAGTTTTTCCTTTCCCCTTTGGACCTGTAGTAAATTCTTGTTTAGCACTTGTGTTCATATTCATATTCTTCCTCATTTGCTCTTCTTGTAGCAAGAGAGCAACAAGTTCCTGATACTTAAGGGGTTCAGCAGCATTCCTCATGCCGAGGTTCAAAGAGGTATGAAAAGCCAAGTAAGATCTTGGCAAAGAGTGCAAGATGGTGGACACAAGCTGTGTCTCAGGAATAATCTCATCCACATTGATGAGTTGCTCTCTCAAATCCTGCAACTTGTTTAAGTGGCTAGACATATCATCTCCTTCATGCATTTTTTGATTTTCCAGCTCTCTTTTCAAAAATGAGATCCGAGTCTCATTACGAGCAGCATACATCTGCTCCAAAGTCACCCATGCATTCTATGAAGAGCCAGCTGAACGAATATGAGATATAATAGACCTCTGTACTGACAATGCAATGAGTGACAAGGCTTGTGCATCCCTGGCATTCCATGTCTTCTAAGCATTTGTTCTTTGAACAGGCAATGGCTGCCCTGGAGCCTGTACCTGTTGTCCTCGTCCACGAGCACCCCCTTGGGGAGGAGTCTCTGGAGCCAATGGACCTGGACGTGGTTCATCACCACTAACAAAATCCCAAAGACCTTTTGCCACAAGCACATTTTTCAGCATGAAACTCCACAAGGAGTAGTTCGTGCCGTCCAATTTGTCTTCCTTGGACAAATACGTGAATACATCACTCTGCTGTTGATTTGCCATTATGCCTATGCACAATGTTGTACCTGTGTATCAAAAAACCCAATAGCAAGAACCCTGAAAACAACTGTACTCCACTGAATACAGTTCACCCAAATATGCCTGCACTCTCAATCCTCTGAATGTGCAGCTCAATGCACCAGTGACTGAGTAGAGCAACAAAAAATGGCTTACACAGTGCCAAAATGCCCCAAAAATGCCCAAAATTACTGCACCCAAAACCTTGCAAAAAGCCTGTAGACTTCTTTGAAAGAAAGTTTGCATGTATCTGCTTGTAGATTTTCACAGAGAAAATAAAAATGCCCAATATTCAAAACTTGTAATGCTTACCACGGTTGAGATTTCAACAAGTACAAGTTGATTGCAGTGTGTAGGTACGGATGACTTGACTGTTGTACTATGTAGGTACAGATTACTGTACGGAGCAGACTGCAAGTACAGTGAAAGTACGGCGGATGTACTCAGACGGAGCACTGTACTGAACAGTGTGAACAGGTACACTGTAGGTACTCGTTGCAAGTACAGTTGACTGTATGCAGGTACAGTACGGAAGCAGTCGACTGTAAGCAGGCAGGTAAAGTACGGGTACTGAAGCAGTCGACTGTAAGCAGGTACATTACGGAAGCAGTCGACTGTATGCAGGTACAGTACGGAAGCAGTCGACTGTAAGCAGGCAGGTAAAGTACGGGTACTGAAGCAGTCGACTGTAGGCAGGTATAGTACCAACTGAAGGCGGCGCTGACAGATGCAAAGAAGGCGCTGACAGGTGCAGTACTATACTGAAGGCTGCGCTGACAGGTGCGGTACGGTACTGACGGCGCAGACTGTGTACGGGCAGGTACTCGTGTACGGGCAGGACAGTACCTGAAGGCGGCACTGACTGTGTACGGGCAAGTACAGGTGTACGGCGAAATGTACAGCGAAGGACAATAGCTCATACGGACAACTGACGGCGAGGGTGGCTGGTGGCTATGGCCTGTATGGATCGCTCTGATACCAAATGAAGGACTTGGGGTGTTAGGGTTAGGGTTTGGAGGTGCTGCAAATACAAGCATGGGAAGCAGAGAGAGAGAGAACACGACTCTCATGTATTCAGATAAAGAAGTGAAGTACAATAGCCACATAATAAAGTGACCTAAAAAGATGTGTGTTCACATGTCCGGCCATAAAATGTGCCGGGTGGACCAAAACACTTATAAACTGTTTATAAGTGTAACTAAGCTAATCTGGGGGAAAAAACCTCCACTAACTGAAGTAAAAAGTACCCCAGTAATCTACTGATGATCACAAGCACTCCTCTGGGTGCATACACAGCATAAAACCCAACAAGTGATTCCAAAGGTTTGGACTCTTATAAGCTCTTAGGAGACTCACATGAAAAGCAATGTGAATCCTCCAATGATCGGGTAATGTTAGTCTGAAAGCCACATGGTTGATCTTTTCCAAAGATCCATAGTGCCTATTGGACAACTTAGGATAAACCTTCTCTTTGCCCTTCTTCTTCGAAGCCTTGCTTTCTCAACCTACAACAACACCCAATCACCTTTCTTGTACTCCACTGCCCTTCTATGATTATCCGCAGCCTTTCTCTGCTTAGCCCTTGACCTCTCTATGGTTGTCCGCACCTGTGCAAAAGCCGTATTCAGATCTCTGACATACTCATCTACTACAAAGATGTCATCCTGAGTTCTTAGAAGTGGTGATAGTACAACTTTGCCATAAACTGAATGTACCTGTGGTCTCCTAGATAGAGGATCTGCAACCACATTCTTCTTTCTAGGTGTATGAATAATCTAGAAATGAAACACGGACAAAAAGTTTGCCCACCTCATATGCTTCTCGAAAAGCTACCCCCAAGAAACTGTGCACCTCATGTACGGATTTCTATTCTGGCCAATTCTTGATGGCCTCAAGCTTTGCTGGGTCCATCCGCACTCTTTCCTTAGACACTATATGTCCAAGGTAATGTATCTCTTCTAAGAAAAACTCACTCTTCTTTCCATTGATGAACAACCTATGCTCCTGTAACTCCTAGAATACCTTAGCTAAATGCTTTCTGTGTTCCTCTTCGGTCTTGGAAAACACAATGATGTCATTAAAGAAAGAGTGCCTCCATACCTTAATTAAATGCTTTCTGTGTTCCTCTTCGGTCATCAAAGAAAGTGCCTGCATACATCCGATGTGGTCTAAAGATCCGATCCTTCATGCAGTTGAAGGTAGCCAGAGCATTTGTGAGTCCAAAAGGCATTACCAAATACCTCATACAATCCAAAAAAAGCATGGAAGGCAGTCTTGTGAATATCGTGTGGTTGGATCTGAATCTAATGATCGCCACTCCTTTAGTCAATCCGATTAAAGAATGCCCCACCTTCCAACTGATCCAATATATCATCAACCCTCGGTATAGGAAATTGATTCTTGATTGTAATCTTGTTCATGGCTTTGTAATCCACGCACATGCGAAATGAGCCATCCTTCTTCTGCATTAGAAGCATTGGAGAATAAAAGAGTGAAGAACTAGGCCGTATCAACCCCTTTGATAGCAAGTCCTGTACTTGTGTCATAATCTCTTCTTGTTGTACTGCACTCACACAATAATGAGGTCGATTCGGGATTGAACTCCCTGGAATCAGTATGGAGATCGATTCAGGGTTGAACTCCCTGGAATCAGCAAGGATGTCGATTCGAGGTTGAACTCCCTGGAATCAACTCGATCTGATCCTCTGGTCGCTCATGAGGAGGCAACTCTCTTGGAATAACATCTGTGAAGCAATCCTTGTACCCCTCTAGCAATTGTAGTCTCTCCCTCTCAAGAGAGTTTAAATCTTTCACTAAGTCTTCACTCTTATTCTTTTACAAAGATCATATACGCAAAGATGGAAGACTTTATTGCTTTGAAAATAGATACATGGGATACGATAGGGATTGTATCTCCCTTCTTTTTTGCTACAATAGTGATATCCTTATTCTTATGCTTAAAAGAAATGGTCTTCTCGGGAATCTGGATAATAGAACTCGTGCATCTCCAAGATGTCACATCCCCAAGATGACATCTGAGTGCCTTAAAGGTGAAATATAGAAATCCTCATAGTTCACATAACCCTGGACATGAATCCTCAACAGCATTACTGCTCCTCCATCACCATGAAACACTTGTTCTGCATGCAAGGCCGGTCCCATCTCCTTGGGTTTGATACCCAACTGTTCAGCAAGCTCTATGGAAATGAAATTATGTGTGGCTCCCATGTCAAACAACACTAGAGCATTCTTGTCCCTCATTCTCTAGCCTCGGGTTCTAAAGTGTTTCCCAATACATCAAGAATCCCACCAACCACTGGCTTAGGCTTTTCCTTGGACTTTACTTGTCCTCTTAGGACGATCCGAACATTGGGCTGACATGTGCCCCTCTTTGCCACATCTAAAGCATTTCCCTTCCTTGCAGTAGATCTCTATTTGCTCATTGGTCAAGTTGTGCTTTCCTTTGTAGGAGTTTGGAATACCCCTCGGCTTCATAGTCTGAAACCTATTCTTGGAGTTCTCACGCTTCTCAAGTACCGAAGACTTTTGATCTCCAGTACTTGTCTTTTTCTTTAGTTCGTCCACCATGTAGACCCTGGTAGCAATTGAAGCTAAAATCTTGGATGGTGTCATTCAGGCATACATTCACAAAATCTCGAATGTTGTCATGCAAATCGGCCGGATACTTTCTTAAATTACACTTCTATGAAATCTCTTTAAAAGGAGTAATCTTGAGATATGCATCCCAAAATTTCTTGTTGTAGTGATCAATTGTCTCACTTGTTTCCATCCGCAACCTTTCCCATGCAAGGTGCACATCATCTTCAAACTTCTTAGGTAAAAATTGATCATAAAACTGCTTCTTGAAGAAGTCTTTCCATTTCTTGGGAGATGTTCCCTCAACCATGAGTGCACCCCACCATGCATTGGCTGTCTCCATAAGATGTAAACTAGCCATACGAATCTTGGATGACTCCAAATAGATTTCGGAACCAAAAGCAATCTCAAATTGGCGAATAAAAGTGAGGGCTTTGTCTACGTAACCATAAGCTCAATCATATGGTGTAAACCGCACCGTCCCTCCGCCTCTAAACTCCTTAGCTTTGCGCTTACCTTTCTTTCCTTTCTTTCCATGCTGTGGTGGAGAGGGTGACCTAGAAGGATCTACATGCATGCATGCAACATGCAAAGCTACCTACCTACCTACATGCATGCAACAAGCAAAACTACCTACCTACATGCATGCTACATGCAAAGTTATCTAAATGCATGCATGCAACATGCAAAGCTACCTACATGCATGCAACATGCAAAGCTACCTTCGTGCATGCATGTCACATGCTAGCCCATGGAACCATACAAGTTCGTGCAAAGTTATCTAAATGCATGCATGTTACATGCAACGCTACCCACATGCATGCATGCTACATGCGACCTCACCTTTTGCATGTAATCTCATCCACTAGCATGTAACGCTATCTACCTACCTACATGCATGCAACATGTAAAGCTACCTACATGCATGCATGCTACATGCAAAGCTACCTTCATGCATGCATGCTACATGCAAAATTATCTACATGCATGCTTGCAACATGCAAAGCTACCTACATGCATGCATGCTACATGCAAAGTTACCTACATGCATGCAACATGCAAAGCTACCTTCATGCATGCATGTCACATGCCAGCCCATGGAACCACAAAGTTATCTATATGCATGCATGCTACATGCAACGCTACCTACATGCATGCATGCTACATGCGACCTCACTTTTTTGCATGTAATCTCATCCACTAGCATGTAAAGCTATCTACACACCCCCCCCCCCCAGTCTATAAAAGAGCACCTACCAACCAAGAGAAGCAAGCTCATTCCATTTTGCTCACGGCTCCTTGATGCCTAGAGCTGGGCTCCTCACTTCAAGCCCTCTCTTGGCACTTCTCTCAGCTAGACAACGTTTTCAGCCCTCTCCTAGCATAGCTACTGCTGTACGACCTGTTTTCAGCCCTCTCCTGGCATAGCTACTGCTGTACGACCTGTTTTCAGCCCTTCTCATGCAACCCAAAGCTGCGTGGCAGCATTAGAGCTGTACAAACATCAATTCCAGCCAATTCTTTACACATTTGCTATGCTTGGGAGCCCTCTATTGCTGCCAAACTGCTGTTGAACCTGATTTGTGCCCCTTTCCAGCATGAAACCACAAGAGAAGGGTAATATCGAAGCTTGGAGGTGAAGAAGAACAAGTCTTCTACCTACTGCTGCGTTTTCTATGAAGAATCAAGTGGGGAGACTCTTGGGAAGTGCTGGGCACTTGACTAAGGTGGTAATCAACTATTGGATAGTTGGATCTTGGGCTTCCATCCCTTGAGGATTGCTGGGCAATCTTTGAGGGCAGTGCTGGGCACCTTATTGATTGTGGTCGTTGGGCTACTTGCAAGCTAGCTAATTGATTGATTTGTTTTCATTCAAAGTTTTTGGAAGAAACGTTAGTGCATGGCTGGGGCACGCTACTTGGTCAATGTACTTGTATAAGAATACTCCCTTAAGGCAATAGAATTTACCTTCAAGGGGGGGAGGGGAGGCAGCAGCCCATCTTCTGGTCCTTGATGCTATGTCATCACTACAGTTTTGTGATATGAAGAGTTTTCATGTGGATGCCTTGCTATGTTATATCACTGAATCATGGCTATGTATATGGTAAATTAACCATGCTTGAAGAAGAATTCATTCTCTAATTAGTGCAAGCACGCTTTCGTCTTGTGACAAAACTCTTGCCTGATGGCGACTCTAGAGGTGCAAGGGGTGGGAGTATTTGCCAGAGAGGTCAAACCCAAGGTCTCTTTATGTGAAGGATGAAAACTGTGAGGGCAAGATGATCCCCAAAGCCAAGCACAAGAGAAGAGAACATTCTGTAGGAAGAACCATGTCTCAGAAGCCAGAGAGAGAAGAGCTAAGCCCACAACAAGAAAAAGTAGAGAAAAGCAAGACCTATTAGTTGAGAACAACTGTTTAATAAGTTGGGGGCATGTCACCTAAGCATCGAAATACAGGCTACTGATATGCAAAAATGCAACGTGCAAAAAGAAGAAAGTTTTGGGGAAAAAAAAAAGGTGACATGGCGATGGTGATGTGGCACTGACATGTGGTAGGATAGCAGTGCAAGGCCAACGTATAGGCTTGGAATGATGCTACTAGATTTTGGAAAGCAAAAGATTAAAGGCTTTTTAAATAGTAAAAAAGAGAAGAGCTTTTACTATTAAAAAGATGCTTTAAGTGATTTTTAAAGCGCTTTTCAGAAGTGCTTTTGGGTAAGAACTATAAATTCAGCTATTTTGTCATTGTTGAGACATGTAAAAAGACGAGAGTTCTCTAGCTCAATTCATACTCACGACTCCTCCAAGGGGTTTTATATAATATCACATAGAGTGTTGGGGGGGCGCGGGGGGGGGGGGGGGGGGAGGAAGGCTATTCCGATCCCTAGTGTGGTGTCTTCTCTCTCCACTATTTCTCTTTTGTTTATTTTCAAATTTTCTCAAGGTTTTATGGGTAGTGGTGTTGTTTTCTTGAAGATAAGCTAAGTACCCATGCCACAACCCTTACGAAGGCATGTTTCATCTAGTTTTTGCCAAGTGTCACTCCTCTAGGCTATGCCTCAATCCCTTTAAGTGTCATTTCTTGGTGGTCTAGGGCACACTGTTAGGTTACATCATCTCTGCGCTGACGACTTGGCACCTGATGTGGCTATCCTTCAATTGCCTCCCCTATTAGTCCCAAAGGAAGCCATATCTTTGTAGGGCACACAAGCTACAACCGCTGCTTCATTGATATGTATGTTGATGTGGCCCTTCCATTGACTTGCCTAGTCAAGCCATCCACTATCTTCCAGTGGTCTGACCTTGCTTCTACCGCCTTCACCTACCTAAAAAATCGCCTCACTAGAGCTCCCATTCTGGTTGGACAATCATCTTCCATGCCCATACAAATGCAAGTCTCACTACTGTTGGCGCGGTCCTCACTCAACCCAGTGGGGAGTACAAGATGGACAGACCAATCTCCTATCCCAACCGCCTCCTCGCACCAGCTGAACTAAACTACAACACCACTGAGCGGGAGGGCATGGTCATAGTCTATGCATGCCAAAAGTTCCAACACTATCTCTTGGCCTCCCACTTCATTGTCATCTCGGATCACCATGCCCTCAAATATCTTCTCAACAAACCAAAGGTGGCGGGTCGTGTCTGGTGGTTGCAAGATTTTGATTTTGAGATCCTCCAACCGGGCAGACATCACGTCATGGCGGACCTCTCCCACATCAACACTGGGGAGTCCACACCAGGTATTGATGATGACCTTCGTGATAGTGCTTTTTTTAAATTGATGCCGCCCTAGATTGGTATGGGGATGTTTTTGCCTTGCTTTCCATAGGACAATTTCCAATCACTGCCAGTCCCAAAGACAAGTGGCAGCTCACTCCGGTCCTAGTGGTGGTCACGATCCAGGACACATCTGAGGCGCACTCTTGTTGTAGCATGGCCCATGGTGGCCGGAAATGTTCAAAGATTCCATTCAGTTTGCCAAATCTTGTGACACCTGCCAAAGGTGCAGGTCCAAACCTACCTATCAATCTCAACGACCACTCTAGATCTCTCTAGCATGGTCATCATTCGAGAGGTGGGGCATTGATTTCGTGGGGCCCATCCGTCTTGTGGCACACCCAAGAAACCGGTGCAAATACGTTCTTGTCGCCATAAATACGCGACCAAGTGGGCAGAATCTACCAATGGTTGCACGGCTAATAGAGTGGCTCAGTTCTTATGTGAGTGCATCTTAGCCCGCTTTGGCTGTCCCTTGGAACTCACTAGTGATCAGTGCTCCCACTTCGTCAATGAAGTCATCACCACTTTACTTAGCAGGTATAAGATCTTCCATCGGAAGTCGTGTGCTTATTACCCTAGGGATAATGGGATCATCCTTGTTGACGGGGTGCAAAATGCTGCTGTAGGCGATCCTCTAGATGCTCCATCTGTTGGTTTATGGCGACTCTTTGCTTGGTCATTATGCGGGAAATTATTGCGGCTATTGCCTCTGCATCCATGGTGAACAACTAGGGAACCAACGATCAGGAAGGAACCTTAAAAACTGTTTTTCCAACGCTGGTTTGTGCAGTGGGTTCCTACCTCACAAGAAGTCGACACACACGGGGTGCAAGAATATATAATTTGCAAGTTTCCTAGGAAGAACAGTTAAGAGTTATCAGAGAGAGAAGAGAGCAGCAGTACAGTCAAACAAATACACAGAGTAGGCATACTAACTATATATTATGTATAAGAATGAAAGTACAAATGTTCCGAATATACAAATTATAATTTAAAATTGATCTCTCTGGTTTTTGGTAGACCTCAGTCCCTCAGTCAAATGCCAGCTGCAGATCTGATTGCTAGCTTCTTCCCAAATCATGTTCCAGATGGGTAAGCTCCAGAATCCCCTATTTACCTTTTTGTAGGTGCATGAGGGACTGGTCAGCCCTGCCCAACCTGTGTACGACCTGCTCAAGGGGCTTCCTGACTGCTGCCTGACCCCTGTCCAGGGCACCCGCATGTTTAGCACTACTGCCTGGCACCTGCCCAGGCTGCCTAGGCCATGTGCCTTGCTTTTTGGTCACCTTATGTCACAAGGCAGCCAGGGAAACGAGGAAAAAGGTGGACATTGGCGGAAAAAAGGGAAGGCACAAAGCAATGGTGGGGGATGCAGGGTGTTGGGTTTCAGATTCTCACGTGTGTGAAAAAGCCTTTGTATGTGTGTGTGAACACTCACTTATGTGAGTAAATTTGTAAGGATGTGTGAACAACCTCTTATAGCCGTTTATGTGTGTAAGTGGTAAGCAGCGATGTCATGGGCACTTGCCATGTGTCATAACCCCAGTGTGTGTTTTGTCATAAGATAAGGCTCTAAAGCCTATAAAAGCATTGTACTCTTTGAAGCTTTTAACATATCAATCAAAGTATCTTTGAGTCGTGCAAACATTGTCCCTCTCTTCTTTTCAGTTTGTACATCTCTCACTCTCTCTTTACTACACACATCACCATGCATCTGTTTGAGACTCCATAGTTGCTGGTCCGCTAACCCTAACTTATCTACATATGGTATCAGAGCCACGCCCTCACCTAGGTGTCTTCCATCTGAGCACCCCTGCCGCCCCAGATTTGCTTGCCGCCATTTCCTAGCGGCGCTATTGCCGGGCACACCACCTCCACCTAGCCCATCTGACAGCCGCGCTAGTGCTGGGTGCACCACCTCCACCTAGCCTATCGACAGCAGCGCTATTTTCAGGTGGTGCGAGTATTGAGGGAACCGTTGCTCAGCCCATCTCACCACCGCGGCTTCCTGGGCCACCTTGCCTTCACCCAGATCCTCTTGTGCCAGATCTCCCCCTAGCTGACAGTGCCGCATTGCTGCCCATGCAGTTACACACTTGCCTTCACCCAGATCCTCTTGTGCCAGATCTCCCCCTAGCTGACAGTGCCGCATTGCTGCCCATGCAGTTACACAACTGCTTTGTCCAGATCCTCCTGCGCCAGGTTTTCGACACAACCTTTGTCTATTGCTAGCAACGAAGACCTGCATTTCTTTGCCGTCATCCTTGCTCACTGCCAACAAATTTCTGTAAGATACCATTAATCATCAACATCTCTGCCGTCGATGTCCTCCTTTGCTCTAGCTCACTGTGAGCTGACCAGCAGAGCCTTTCCTGCATGCTTCTAGCATTGCATAAACGGATGGGACCACTTCATCAAGCATCTATCTTATGGACAAGTTCTCAGGAACTGGGTTTTTGACATGGTTGACCAAGATGCAGTTACTCTTGATGTGGGAAGGACTTTGGCAGATTGTCTTCAATTGAGGGACCGGCGGACCGGAGTTGAAAACTTGGAGGCAATGCAGTCAACGGGCAATCGCCATCATCAGCCTTGGACTTGCAGATTCGCTCATGCATCATGTCGACTTCAAATCAATAGGCAACCTAATCTAGAGCAAGGTAGACCATGTCTTTGAAGCTTAAATTTTATGGTCTTAAAAGATGGAAAACAGTGAAGAATTAGGTGCCCATCTTGCAGATTGGAAGAACGTAGCAACTTGAGCAAGCAGGGCTGGGTGGTCCCATAACCAGGATGCTTACAAGATGGGCCGGGGATCTTCTGGGGTGTTGAGGTTGAATTCCTATATTGGGTCTCAGCAAGAGCGTAGGGACAGAGGTTCCCCTGTCTTAGCCGCCTTGGAGCAGAGAGTGGGATCATGGGCCATACTCGTCCTCCCTCCAAGACTGGGGAAGCTCACTTAAGTGAATGGGAGGTTCTTCCAAGGGCACTGGTGTAGACTCTTGGTGTTGGGGCTTCGAAATAGTGGTCAGCCCAATGGTTGTATCATGTATGCTTTGCTGGAGAGAGATTTCTTTCGGCCTCAGTGGCAGCCCATGACCAATTCTCCTAGTCCGACAGCCGCATAGTGCTCGGATTGAGAGGTGATTGAATCACTTGGTACCTCTCTAATATCCACCATGTACGATGTCAAGCCTGTCATCCCCAAGAGCCAATCAGTAAGTTTTGACTCCCACCATGGGGTAGAAGGCCCTCTTCAGATGTACCGTCCGTAGTGCTGTTCATGAGCCCTTCCTATCATTGGAAGGTGTCAATTGGTGTGACACTGCGGTGCCTCCAATGTTGGTGCGGTCCAATCAATTCCAGTTGGTGCCACTTGTAGAGATTCTCCGGAGATCCGTTGCAGCTAGGCCACTTAATGGATGTCTAGGTGGATGTCCAAAGTGGATATCCATGTTTCGAGTGGATGTCCAGTGATTCCAAGTGGATGTCCATGTTCCAAGTGGATGTGGAGTGAACACTGTGGGCACCCTTGGTGGCTACAATGTATATAATTTTTCGAATATATGTATATAAATTTTTGAATATATATATATATGTAATTTTTCAAAACCTGCGGTTTTTTTATTGACGGACGAAACTTTTCGAAAAAAAAACTTTCAAACCTCGACACCTCGAAATGTTTCGTGTGACTATGCCCAAAACACACACATCCTTCTGGTCAATCTGGTCCACAGCCCCTACCCAATCGTCTTGGATGCCCTACTGCCCGTCCTTGTGTCTGGCTGCCCCAAACAGGAGTCCTGCTGCCCATGTCCGGCCTCATATCTTGCCCAGATACCTGCAACAACTAGAAGACATGTCCACGTGCTGCCATACCTGGGCATGCACGTGACATTGCCGTCGACATTTTCATCCAGCTCTTCCGTCTTCATAGGACATCACTCATTCAGCAGTTCCATGTGACCCCTGGTCCCCCGCCCCTCCCTCTCCTCCCTCCCCTCCTTCATTCAGACAACTCAATGGCAGCCGCTGCAAACACCCCAACCCATGCTACCCTCAACTATCACTCTCAGATGTGGACCTCTTGCTCTTGCCTTTTTGATACTCTCATTCGCAATGTTAATGACATAAGACATACTTCATCACTTGGTGCTTTGTCGCCTAGGCAATGGAGACCCGCCACACCCCCGAGGACGACACAAAATTGACACTCCACTTGACCTCCCAGCAGATGGCTAAGATGGTGGCCAGCCAAGTGTCCGAGACAAAGTGGGCTACTTCTATGCCACGTAATTTTTGTTATCAGATGATTGACAACCTTGCAGCTTGGCAGACCTCACGAGATCACAAAAGGGTCTACCATTTCTCTGGTAGAGTTTGTATGCTCCATCTAAACAAACCTCAGCCACCGTGTGTAGCAGATGGGAGCTTCCTTCAGGGCCACTCTAAGCCTAAGCAAGAATGGAGGGCAACTATAAGACGTATCTAAAGCCCCTAACCTTTTCTATCAAGCTAGGGATAGGATTACTTGGAATTACAAACCCCCATAAGGAGGTGACCATGGGATTACTTGGCATTACATGCCTCCAACGTGGCTATCCCCGCCACGTGTTACATGCACTGAGGTTGATCGTGATAACACACAACAGGGCCTTCTTTATATACCTTTATGCGGTGAGATTCTTTAGCATCCAGTTCAGAGATTAGAAAGAGGAGAATGAGAGAGTGAAGTAGACGACACCTTCTTGGGTCCCAAATACCCATTGAAGGGGGCCCCCCCTACAAGCAGGAGTGTTTGCTTATATTATTCTTTGGAGAATGTTGTACAATGCTTGAGTATGAATGTCCAACGCAAGGACAAGTAAGACCGTACATCGGCTGAGTATCCACCAACCCAAGGCTTTGCTGAAGACTCTTCGGGCCATTGATGCAAGCCTAGATAGTTGTAGGGCTGCACGTATGCTGGCTGAATGCTGAAAAGGACCTTCGATGATTGCCTTGGGATGAGTAGGATGCTGAACTGCTGAGTACTTTGCTGAAATACTGAATGTTTTGCTGGATGACTGAGTGCTTTATGAAGATTTTTTATATATGGACAAACACTCCTAGTCGCTCAGCATGGATCTTGTTGGCCTGGTCTGATTGGACAAATACTGCCTTTTCTGCAGCATTTAATGCTGCGCTTATCATTTAATGTCAAAATCTCCACTGGCCGACTGTAGTTCCACACCCAACCTGTTGTTATCCAAATAGAGTGCTGGCCACCTACTACCACTAAGCTTATGCTGCTGTTGGCTGGTCCCCAGGGCTGTAAACAGTCCCCAAAAGGCTGCCGACTAAACCTTACAGCTATGGCTGGCCCATAGGCATGCTTCTCCTGCAACATAGCTTCTTCCTGACTACTTCATGCTTCTGATGCAAACCTACTAGCTAAGGCTGACTCTACATGCACTATCTGATGAATTCTTTGAGTGGGTTAAGAGGACGAACTCTTGACTGACCTCTATGGCTCGAAGAAACTGACCTACATAGCTCATGCCTAACTGTCCCTGGACTGAGGGCTCACAATGGGGTCACGGCGTACGACAAATATTCCTATAAAAAGGTACTACATCTGTACAAAATGTTGTTGTTACATGCACCGAGGTTGATCATGATAACGCGCAATAGGGCCTTCTTTATACATTTATGTGGTGAGAATATGTAGCATCAACTTTAGAGAATAGGGAGAGTAGAGAATGTAGAATGTAGAAGACGACACCGGATTGGGTCCCAATACCCACTGAAGGGGGCCCCCGGTGCAAGTAGGAGTATTTGCTTATATTATTCTTCGGAGAAATGTTGTACAATGCTGAGTACAAATGATATGAATGCCCAACGAAAGGACAAGGAGGCCCAAACGTCGGCCGAGTATCCAGCTATCCCGAGGCTCTACTGAAAACTCTCCTTGGCCACTGATGCAAGCCCAAATGACTGAAGGACTACACATATGCTGGCTGAGACATAGGAGTATCTTGCTTGTTGCCTGGAGATGGGCAGAGTGCTGCAAACTGAAGTCGTATATGCTGAATATGTCACATGCACTCTGCACTGTAGTGCATGGTGACAAACTGGCTCATCATCAGCAATGCAACATCTGTACATTATTAGAACCCGGTAGGATGATATTTGTCGTACGCCGTGACCCCATTGTAATCCTCAGTCCAAGATAAGTCAGACAAGAGTTATGTAGGTCATTCTCAGCCATAGTCAGTCAGTCAGTCAGTCGTTCAGTCAATATAAGTCCCTTAACCCACTTAAAAAGACGCATTCATGCATATACAGTCAGTAGAACCTTAGGGTTTGCATCAAAAAGCATCCTGCATATTGCACATCATTCATGCATAGCATCTAGACCATTGCAGGAACCTCAGATAGCATCTAGGAATTATCCACAATTTATCTAGGATTTTTTTGGTATTTTTTCCATCATTTTCAGCATTTATACATCATCATTAAGCATTTAATGTTTATGGAGCAGTCGGCCAGCATCTAGTGCCAACCGACTGGCTATATAGCTAGTATAAATAGGAGGGCTTGACCCATTCCCTCATTCATCTCATAATTCAGTCAAGGAGCATTCAGGCACATACCATTCAGCCTTGCATCCACCTCAGATCCATGCGTTTTGGAGAAGCGTAGCATCCTTCAGCAAGAGGAGCATCAACGCTTGTGTATTCAGCCCTCCTACAGCAAACGCATCAGTTTTCAGCATTCAGCCATCAGTAATCCTTGCATTTTTTGCATCCATGCAATTTTCAGCATTCATTCATTCATTGTTTTGCTCCAGCCACTTGGTGACGGTAAAACACAGCATTCTCATTCATTTACAGCATTCATATACAGTCTAGAACAGTCCCAAACAGCCCCTCTCTCAGCCCTAGCTTTGCATCCCTCCCTCATACCATTGGGAAGAGTGCATAGGCTCGAGATTGGACATCTTTGGTGCTTCTACAGCAGTGCAAGTTCAGCCCAACACTTGGTCTTCAGAGGTCTTGCGTTTGGCTTATCGTCAGTCACATCGTCAGTCTCTTTAAAGATAATAAAGCAAATACTATCTTGATAACGGGATAGGGGGCCTTCAGTGGGTAATTCGAGACCGACCCCATACGGTGCATGGTTCTCGTCTCTCTCTCATATCTCTCTAAAGTTTGAAGTATTAAAGTGGATTGCTAAACTCGCGAAACTCAGGATACAAAAGACGGTGTGAGCATTTGTGTGACAGGATCCTCCAATACGAAGACTTCCGCTGCCTGTTATGGAATATCTGAATGATGTTGCTCGAAAAAGGCCATGCCTATTTGTACTTCCCCTATCAGCAGTCGGTTGCCTCTAGGAGGCTGTCGGCTAATTCCAAAGAGGCCACGACTAAGAAAAGCCAGTCGGCTACAGGAGAAAACCCTCATGACTGCAAGATGCCAGTCGGACAGCATAAAATGCTGGTCAGGTATATTATTCCATGTCGGCTGGTCATTAAATGCTGGCTCAGCAGTCGGCTGGTGCAAAGAACCTTGTCGGCTGCATAAATGCCCACGACTGCTCTGTCAGAATACGCAACGGAGATGATGACCAAATCTGGGAACACGAGCAAAAACGCAGGCAGAAAAACAGCACAAGAGAGAGAGAGATGTAGGCGTGTAACTCTGCTCTATATACACAAGAAGATCCCGAGGAATGATACAAATGAGGTATGGGGGCTGGAGGCCTATATATACCTCCCTAGAGGGCAGTCGGCCAGCATAAAGAATGCCCACAATTGATAAAAAAGGTCCACGACTGCATAAATGCAGTCGGCCAGCAATCTGGTGCCCAAAACTGATCAAAACCAGTCGACCAGCAGCAAGAGTGCCCACGACTGATAAACATCCAGTCGGCCAGCACTATACTGCTCTTGGCACCCTCTGGCAGCCCTCCCAAGCCTCAAAAAAATGGGAAAAAATAGGGGAAAAATACGGAGAGTGGGGAAAAATGGGAAAACACCTCATAAGGGCAGGCACACCCACAACAAAGGCCCTGGTGTATAAAACTAGACAGGAGATGACTTCTAACACCCCCTCTCAGCTCCTGGCTGTGTAACCAACCACTGGGAGCTGGGGTGCCGCCTGAGCAAATCCTAAGAGCGACTTCGTGAAGAGGTCCACCGTACTGTCCTCCGTCGAACAGAACTCCAGCAAGATGTCATCAGCAACGATCTGTTCACGAACAAAGTGCCTCTGGATGACCATGGGTTCCTCCAATGGAAGCCCAAACCTGCAATGTAACCTCCTCCGGCTGCTCCGTAAAACTGCTCCTCCTGTGTACGAGTCCATGATCCTTCGCATGCCGCAGAAACCACAGGAAACGCAATCCTGCCTCCCAAAGAGACATCTGCAACCAAGAGCTCAACTGCCTCATCAGGAAGCTCCCGTCCAATCCGGTGTCCATCAACCAGATCAATGAACCATACAACTTCTGAATCACAGAGACATCACACTGCTCACAAGGATCAACACCTGTTTACGGTGCACAAACAAGTCCTGGAAACCTTCTGAAGACCACGCAAGGCCTTCTGAAGCCTGTCAACCACCCCCTCTGAATCCGGAACCACAAAGCCTGGAGTAACCACCTCCTTCTGCAAGTAATCACCTGCCACCTGCCTGGCTTTCCGAAAGGTCCCCGTGGAAAGAACATCCTCATCTACTGGAGGTTCTTTGTCCCGAACACGACGAGACATCAGAGCATAAGTGACCTGTTCAGCTTCCTCTGACTCACGAACACAAGAACTACCAACATCAGTACTGGAAAGTTCCTGCCAACTGCTGCCATCTACTGGCAAGCTATCCACCACCTGGTCTCGGAAAGCCCGCTCCTGCAGCGTATCCACACTTGAGTAGCCATTACCAGACTGCCACTCATCACAATCCTGAGGACCTGGGAGAGAGAGTGCTGAAAGCCTGTAAACTCCATTCTCCACTCCGCCTTCCCAAACCACTTGGCCTGTTGCTTTGTCCCGGAGAGCAACAAAATGCTCATCAAACTCCACCCGTACGCCAGTCTTGCAAACCTGATGATGCACTGACAAAACACATGAAAACCAAGTGCCGGAACATACAACACCTGGGAGGAATGCTTCCCCCTCTGCCATTGGGAACTATCTCCATCCTGCCCTCACTGTGAACTGGGATAGTGGACGTATCCCCAGTAAGAATATGACCAAAAAGCCTGCAGAGATCCTGTAAACCGGAACGGGAAGAAGTCATGTGCCTGGAAGCACCACTATCAAGAATCCACTCCCGAGTATCCATTGCGGAGAATCCTCCAATCTCCTCCCTGCCTGAAGAAAATGAAGCATCGGTGTCCATCACCTCCAGGTGCACAAAAGCCGGAGTCTTCATGATTGCTGAGGAGTCTTCACCCTTCTCGGTCTTCCGCTTGGGACACTGCCTCCAGTAGTGGCCTTTCTCGCCACAATCATTACAGGTCCTCTCTGCCTTCAGTTTCTCGCGGTCAGCGTCGGACTTCTTCTCAGAAGACTTCTCCGATGAAGCCTTCCCTTTGCCCGAGTTACGGCCTTTCGACCGTTGGCCAGTTAAGGCCTCCGAACCTCCACCCTGAGGAGGGTTCGTAAATCGTTCCTCTTGGTCCAGGACCATGGGCACAAGCTCCTCCCATGTGATGGCACTGAGCCTGCCACCACTGGTAATCAAAGAGGAGTAAAATGCTGAGTACGTAGAGGGCAAATGTGACAGCAACGTGATGGCCATGTCCTCTGACGATATCTCCTTCCCAGCCTGAAGAACCTCCTGCTGAAGAGCCTGCAGCTTGTTAATATGCTCCCGCATCGTCGACGACTTTGCACGGTTCATACCCGCATCTATACTTCCAAGGAAATCCTCTTCATGGGCGATACCCTGTTGTAAAGTGAGGCCAAATGCTGCCATATACCTCTGGCCAGCGTCATGTGCTTTACATGATTGATTACCTGTGGTGTGCAGCTGAGGAAAATAAACGAACGGACCCTGGCGTTGACACCATCCCACATCTGTGTCTGGGCCTCCCGGTCCTTTCGGGTTGACGGTAACTCCCCTTCCTCTACTTCCGACCGTGGAACACCAACAACGACGAAATCGGCGAGGTCGTAAGACTCCAGAACGGATTCCATCATCACCTTTCATATGCCGTAGTTGCTCCCGTCCAACTGACGGTCCACCGGGAACGTGGGGAGTGTCGGGATCTTCACATGTCTCTCGGCCATCTCATACAGATCTGCCATCGCGGGGATGTACTCTGAAAAGGGTGGGTGGGTTGGAACAAAGAAGAACTGATACCTGCAAAGTGGTTGTCCAGCAAATCAGCCCGCCTTCCTCTTGCTTCTCCTCTTCCCGATCAGCCCAAAACAGTCGACCAATCAGCCACAAAACAGTCCCCCTCTTGCTCACACAAATCCCAAGACCTATCTAGAGCCTAGGGCTCTGATACCATGTCAGAATACACAGCGGAGATGATGACCAAATCTGGGAACATGAGCAAAAACGCAAGCAAAAAAACAGCACGAGAGAGAGATGTAGGCGTGTAACTCTGCTCTATATACACAAGAAGATCCCGAGGAATGATACAAATGAGGTATGGGGGCTGGGGGCCTATATATACCTCCCTAGAGGGCAGTCGGCCAGCATAAAGAATGCCCACGACTGATAAAAAAGGTCCACGACTGCATAAATGCAGTCGTCCAGCAATCTGGTGCCCAAAATTGATCAAAACTAGTCGACCAGCAGCAAGAGTGCCCACGACTGATAAACATCCAGTCGGCCAGCACTGTACTGCTCTTGGCACCCTCTGGCAGCCCTCCCAAGCCTCAGAAAAATGGAAAAAAATAGGGGAAAAATACAGAGAGTGGGGAAAAATGGGAAAACACCTCATAAGAGCGAGCACACCCACAACAAAGGCCCTGGTGTATAAAACTAGACAGGAGATGACTTCTAACAGCTCATGTGCACAGTCGGCTGCCCAACAAATGCTGGTCGGGTGCTGCCCGACTGCGAGGCAAGGCCATGGCTACCTTTGCTGCCTTGGGGCTGGCCCCCTACTATGTGGATGCACCTACAATGTTCTACATGCATCTAAAGCTAAGGCTGACACATACATGCTCCTGAATGATGCTTCCTCCAAGTGGGTTACGAGGACTGACACGACTGATCGACCTCTAAAGCTTAGAGACTGACCTATGTAGCTCGTGCCAAACTGTCCCTGGGCTGAGGGCTCACAATGGGATCATGGCATACAACAAATAATCCTAGAGAAGGTTCTACTTTTGTACAAATGCTGCACTGAAGATCATGCCAGTGTGTCACTATGTACCCGAGTGCACGGTGCACGTGACATTCCCTCTTGCTTCACTTGGCGGCAGGTTCAGAGCTTCCAAGTAGTCCGCCAACAACTGAGGGTACTCCTGAAAGAACTCTTCATCGAGCCAATTTGCTTCATGGGTTCCGCGGTCCTTAAACTTCATATAAAATTGTCGTATTCTTCAATCGGATCCATGCTTCCATCTGTGGAGGAGAATCTCTTATGGGGCTATAACTTCAGCTTTGTCAATGTTGTTGCTCTTTTGAGATATCTTGCTATGTTGGACCTACATATGGCTTCACCCAAGAAACATGAAAGACATTGTGCATAGACCAACTTTCCAACAACTTTAACTTTAAAGAGACATCACTTAACTTCTAAATGACTAGAAATGGGCCGAAACTTCGGAATGAGAGTTTAGAACAACGCTTGTCCACTTGCTTTAGCCGTTGCTTCATGATGTGGAGATATAGTCAATCCCCTTCCTTAAAGTGGACATCTCGCCTCGATTTGTTGGCTTGCCAGGTATATGCTTCCTGAGCCTTGGCAAGGCACTCCTTAACTGACTCTATGATTTCCGAGCATGTCTCAGTCTTTTTATTGGCCTCAAGAGATGGTGACACCTATCTCATCAAAAGAGAGGAGAACCGGCAACCAAATGCTGCCTCATACGGCGTCCGGCCAATATTCCATGAGTGAGTATCATTTAGGATTGACTGAACCAAAGGAATATATTGTTCCCATTTCGACTGCTGGTCATGGCAATATGATTTGAGAATGTCAAAGGCCAATTGATTGTAAATTTATGTTTGGCCATCTGTTTGAGGATGGAATGCGCTTTGCAACTGCAACTTAGTCCCAAAATTGTCAAACAATGCTCTCCAAAAGTGGGACGTAAATTTTGGATCTCTATCTGATGTGATAGTCCGTGGCAAACCACCAATGGGGTACCAAAACCGAATGAATAAGCGTGCTATGTCCTCGGCTGTGGCTGTCTGCTTGCATGGAATGAGCATGCAAAACTTACTGAATCTATAACAATGGCCATACACTTTCTTCTAGATCCAGCTCAGGTGGAAAGAGGGCCTATGAAGTCCATACTGATGTCATGAAAGGGTCCCTCAAGAATAAGCAAAGGCTATAGCAACCCTGCCTGTTTGGTATGAAAAACTTTCACCTTTTGACATATCTGGCATGATTGGACATGTTGGTAGACATCCCGGCGCATCTTAGGCCAATAGAATGACCTCTCTAACTTCTCCAAGATACTGTTAATACCCCTATGACCCCCAACCAGAGAATCATGGGCATCATGGAGAAGGACTTGACGCTTGTCTTTGAGTACACAAAGGCGATTCTTGAAAAACAACCAACCACCCTGTATACTGTAATGGCCGAGTTCGGAGCTAAGGGCCAACTGATATTGAGTCTCGAACTCTGCCGAATCCGGATACTATGCCTTTATATTGTTTAAGTCTTTGCCTTGAATTTCAAGCACAGTGGACTCCTGCAATGTCTGAATAGTGTCCTTGCGACTAGAGCATCGGCAAACAAGGTTACTATTGCCCGGAACGTATTCAATCATTCCCCCAAACTGTTAGAACAATTGACTCCATCGGTACTGTCTGTCACTCCATTGAGCACTAGGCATGGTTTGCAACCATTTGAGTGCCTGGTGATCCGTCTTAACTGTGAAGTCCCTCCCGTAAAGGAAGTGCTTCCAATGTTTAAGAGCAGTCATCACCCCCAAGAGCTCTTTGTCATACACCGAATAATTCTTCTCAACGTTATTCAACTTGCGGCTATAATAAGCCACTGGCCTACCATTTTGCTGTAAAACAGCTCCAATGGCAAGATTACTAGCATCGGTAATCACCTCGAAAGGATCATCCCATGATGCCAACTTCAAAACTAGAGACTCAGAGGCAACTTTCTTTATGGCCTAGAATGCCTCTAGAGCCTTGCCCGTAGCACACTTTCCGACGACGAGTCTTGACGCCCTTGAGCAAGTATGCGAAGCATCCTCTAATTACTTCAAATCTTTGTTACGTGAAGGTAGATGGGAACTACAACAATCAGATTACAGAAGGCAATGCCTAAGCATGCATTACAAAAGTAGATAAGCGAAAAACATCTAACAAATATTTTAAAATTCTCCCAAAGCTTAAGATCAATAAACAAAATAATTTAAGGTTTAAAATCAAACCTTTTGAAGCTCTCCTTTTGCATAACTTCCTGTAGAAGCAAAGTGCCTTCCAGCACCAATCAACCGTCTTCCAATGGCTACAACATCAAGTAATAAGAGAGTTGCAAAGTGTTGTGATTTACCCATTCCCTTTAAGTATATTAAACTTTTACATCGCCCAAAGCAAAACAAAAAACTTCCAAGTAGACAAGTACATGGAAGGACTGTTCAACCTTCCTACCTTATAAAATGTGATAAATACACTAATGGCAAAACTTACTTACAAAGTGAAGATAGACAAGCTCATTAACCGTCAAATTAAAACCAAGAAAGTTAACCTTCAAAATATTATACTAGTGGCACAACCCAGGACTAAGAATGAACTTCAAAATGATAAAGATGCTAGACACTTGAATGTATCAAGGATGTTCCTAGCTCTATTTCTTGTGCTTCTAATGAAGAAGCTAGAAGCTGATAATGTATAAAAGACACCACCAAGGGAGTTATAGCCTAGGTGCACTTACTCAAGACAAAGAGAACCTAGGTTCAAGTCTCAGCTAGTGCTTCCCCCTAATGTGTTACGTACCTAACACTAATCCTTGGGATTAGGACTTAATCTGGTAGGATTAGGGGATATAAGGGGAAGAGCAAGCGGATACGGGTGGCTAGGGTTAATTATTAATAAATATATGTGAACTGACTATTTATGACTAGATGGTTATCTATGGCGGCAAGCATCACTATATAAGATAGGCCATGGATTATTATTGTTATTGACTGTTATTGGTCTTGGCCTCGACCAAAGTGGTCATATTAGTACCATGGACATGGCAGATGACCACATCTTGTGAAGTGTCCCTTAGGACAGGCTCTAGCGATATGGGACACCACGACTGACTGGCTTGGCCCATGGGAGTGGAACCTTAGTGCATGGCTCGGGGGTGGTTGTTGGAAACATGACCTACAATCGGGTGGTGAGCTTGCCTGCACCCCTATAGGTTGTTTGCATTAACCTTGTTTATGCATGTGTATTAGGTGATCCTTCAGGAGTCGTCCTTATAGTTGGTTTCAAAGCTAACCTAATTGCGGAGGTGAAAAAAGCAAGGTTTGAGTGTAGTTAGTGTTTTTCAAAGTCGCCCTATCCAAGATCTCTTGGTCACTAAATCTGTGTTTGACCTTGCAAAGAAGTAGGTGCTTTTATTGGTCTGCTGGCAAGATAGGTTTCATGCGGATTCTAAGAGAAAGAAAGAAAGAAAGAAAGTTATATTAAACATCTTCAAAAGACCCACTGGGTCTATGCGACCGAGAGAAAGAAAGAAAGTTATATTAACATCTACGGAAGACCCCAAGGGCCTATGAGACCAAAAGTAATATAATGGTACCATGGATATACTCAGCCATGGAAAACTGAAAGAAAAAGTAAAATGAAAACATCTGACAATACATGTGATCAATAGATGATCCTATGTAGAGTGAGATATGTTGTGATCAGCTAATGACAATACCCGCCTCGACCAGAACCGATCTCATGGTGGAGTGAATGTCAGGCCTCTGTGATGGGAGCGTGTCATGTCGGTGGAGAACCTCACGAATCTCTCTCTGTGTGGTGGAGGGTCCTAATGCTCTAGGTCAGGGACGTCTGGCTAGTAGAATGGATCGAGCTCTCTCGCTAAGAACTCCTTTGGGGCGAGGAGCTGGAGCGTGGGTACGGGTGGTGGGCTTTGACGTCGTAGTAGAGGAACTATTGTGGGCAGTGGATTCCGATGTGAATGTGTACCACAAAGATGGCTCTCTGTGAGGTGTCCTGTAGGAGCCGGGGTTGTCTCTTAGCATGCTGCCTCAACACTACATCCATGTGTCGTCTGAGCTCCATCAAGTACATGCCCAAGAACCTCTCATCCTCAAACTGGATCACCCATGTGAGTGGTCCAAATCCCCCGTATCTCATAGTAAGCCAGGCAACTGAACATATAATGGGCCTCATCCTCTACTGCTCCTGTGATGCATATTGTGCATGTCCTCTCCTCATGTGGGATATCCTCAGCTCTCCCAGTCTCTACTCTAAGGTGGTGGGAGGATACCCTGAGCTGGCCGATCGTGATACACATAGCATGTGACGTGTATCTGTATGTATCTCGGGTTCTCAAAGAATCCATCCTCGGAGAGTCTCGAGAAGTGATCTCTGTAGAACTCACACTTCTTACCAATCTCTGACGGAGACACCCATGTCTGGTGTATGTGTAGCCCGAGTAGATCTAACCGGATGATCCGGTTGATCTCCTAATGTGAGAGATCAAGGTATGGGGAATCCAAGCTATACTGAAATGGGGGGAGACGGTCCATCTGTATGCCATGTGCATAAAACCACTCGACTACCTCAGTGTACCATGCATGTGGCCATGTCGCTAAGGAGGAGGGCAGTCCAGCTCGTCTCAATCGCTCCCTCTCCCTCTCACCATATAATTGCATAGAGGACTCTAGTGCTAGTCATGGGAGGCGATCTCTGTCAAGCATGTATACATCCTGAATATAAGTGACAAGTCTGAAAAAGGGCATCTGTAACCAATGGAGCCACCCCAAACTCTGCATGTAGAATGTCATGTGGTAGATAGCTTACTCTTGATCATGCGTGACAACATCATCACCTGTAGCCTCTCTATGCTCCTCCAGTGATCCTTCCCTAGGCCTGGCCCCCCAAAAGGCGGTATCAAACAGCAGGGTCTGATGGATCCCATGCCACTTCCTCTCCTGTTGGTTACATGGCGCAAATAGCATGGTTGATCTCAGGTTGATGCATGGCTGGAAGGTGTGTTGGATTATCCCATATGCAGAGAAACATGGAAAATCGAAGAGCCGTGTACAGGCTAGAGTGGCACCATGTCAGTGTCAGCTCCTCAGGCCTCTTATTTTGTTGTTTTTGGGGGGGGGGGGGGGGGGGAGGGGGGGGAGGGGGGAGGGGGTGTTGCAGGCAGGAGATGGGAGCCTACCCAGCAACGCCACTCCCTCCACGAACCTGGCTGCATGGTATCAGACAGCAGGGTCTGATGGATCCCATGCCACTTCCTCTCCTGTTGGTTACATGGCGCAAATTGCATGGTTGATCTCAGGTTGATGCATGGCTGGAAGGTGTGTTGGATTATCCCATATGCAGAAACATGGAAAATCGAAGAGCCGTGTACAGGCTAGAGTGGCACCATGTCATAGTCAGCTCCTCAGGCCTCTTATTTTGTTGTTTGGGGGGGGGGGGGGGGGGGTGTTGCAGGCAGGAGATGGGAGCCTACCCAGCAACGCCACTCCCTCCCGCAATGCTACTGCTTTGTGGTCACCTGTGTGTGCTAGTGTGCACGAACTTGGCTACTCTAGGATTCCTACAACATATCAACCAGGTATGTCAAAATAGTTGCGGCCAGTTTCATGGGCAGTTTCAGCTCT
Organism: Cibotium barometz; assembly: GCF_041138505.1. Classification (NCBI taxonomy): domain Eukaryota; kingdom Viridiplantae; phylum Streptophyta; class Polypodiopsida; order Cyatheales; family Cibotiaceae; genus Cibotium; species Cibotium barometz. The sequence continues at coordinate 40,157,608 of NC_141061.1, read as the reverse complement.
GGTTATAGTAAATGTAGCTTCAAAAGTCAGAAAGAAGTCTAAAAGGAAAATTGAGTGCAAATGCACACCAAAAACTCTACTCAAACACCCCTCATATTATATACATGCTTTTCATACCACACCAAGCGCCCGGTGGGGTTTGACCGTACGACATTGCTAGGTTACTGACACCCTATCCCACTAAGCTAACACTTGCTGGTAGCCCAGTGACTTTTCATGGAAAGGTGTTTTTCTTACCAGCTCTAGAGGCAAGTTCCCCAGGTAGAACATATCGGAGCTCCTCAGCAGCTAAAGTAGCTGCCTGAGTGTCTCCATTCTCCCATGCCTGCGATAGCTGTAGCAGTTTCTCTCCTGCGAGCTCCCCACACTGCGAGTAAAAAACCGGCCGTGAGCTAGGGGTTCTAAGCAAGATGACATAACAAGTTGGAAAGATGGGAAATGACCTCGCGTTGTACGGGCCCATTAGCCAAAGCAAATGCTGCATATTTGAGCTGTGTAGCCAACATCACCAAAGGACGGTTATTCAACAAAAGGATGTGTTTAAGGAGGGGGGGGGACAAGTAAAAATATGTACAAGCAGCATCCTAACTATCGATACATAGAGCGCGGGTGGAAGGGTGTGGGGTGTGTGTGTGTGTGTGTGTGTGTGTGTGTGTGGTCGTTGTTGTTGTTTGTGGGTGTTTTGTGTCGTACGTCGCTTCGTAGGTCGTTGGGGAGCTGGCTCAGGTAGTTAGCTGGCAACGTCATGCTATCCTGCACACAAGAAAAAAAAAAAAAACACCCACGCTTTACCCCTGTGACGAAAACGCTTCGGTGCATCGTGCTGCCGATTTTCAATGCGTACAGCTAGAACTTGCATGCGCTGGTGCACAGGCTCCCCTTCCCCTTGCGCTTCCAACTGTGCTCCATCCGACGCAGCAGCTCTAAGGACGATAGGCCGCCTGCACCGCACTCGTACTCTCTTTCGAGAGGAGAAGAATAGAGCTCCTCTCGCGCCACCAAAACTGCGATACATGGTGGAAGCAGGGCCACAGAGGCAGTTCGCCGCCACGACCATCGCCATTTCGTGACGGGCAAAACTTGCTAACGTCAGGCCTATCCAGTGCCTCAGCCATTGCATATATTGTAGTGAAATCTCAGTAAAAACTCTAGTACTACTCAACCAGCCTGGAAGAATTGTTTTATTTTCTCTCCTCTCCTTGTGCCTTGGTTGTCCATCGTTACTATGTAATAGATTTTTCACACAGATGAATCAATATATAGCTCCATATGGACAAATATATATATAGAGAGAGAGAGAGGGACCACCTCTTACTCCGATGATGGACTAGTCCAGAGTGAGGCTCCAAGTGTTGTCATGTGCACGTCTTGAAAAGAAATCAAGTAGTGTGCTTGGGTAGGTCCAACACATGTTCCACTTGTGATCAACACATAATCGGTCACTTCTATATCCAAAATAATATTAGTCAGTGCACACATTTGATTAAACACATTAATTCTGACTATATCATACCACCGCAAATAACTGATTAAACACATTAATTCTGACTATATCATACCAGCACAAATAACTGATTAAACACATTTATCCTGACTATACCATACCAACACAATTGATTAAACACATTAATCCTAATAGATGATATAAATAAAAGGCACATCTAAAATAAAATATCTCGAAATAAAATAATGAGAATCCCCATAGAGGTTATGAGACTAACATTCCCTCTTACTCAGGTTGCAATCGAAACAGTGGATGGTAAGAGTGGATGAGATTTTGGGAAGAGCGAAAAAACTTTTTTAGTATCCATTTGGCATCTTCAATAGGATGATTCTTAAAAGTCACAAGATATTTAACATAAGTGTTGCCTATGCTTGTAGTGATGGTCTCATGGTCAATGATAGACTCACGCACAAGATATACTTCTTCATCTACAAATTCAGAAGGTTATTCTAACGTAGGATGAGAAGGTAGAGGCCCTTCATCAAAAGGTCTCAAGAGACTAATATGAAAAGAATTATGAATATGCCAATTAGAGGGTATGCATTATTATTTATCTTTGCAATTATCTTGAAAAGGTCCATAAAATCTAGGAGCTAACTTTACTACATGATTGGTCTCTACAGACTTAAGTCTCCTTTTCTCAATACGAAGAAGTACATAATCGCCTTCATTGAAGATGACATGTTCGCGTTTACGATTTGCGTACTTTAAGTACTTCTCTTGAGCTTTTTGAATATTCAATTTTACTAACTCACGAATTTGATTAAAGTTTCTAACAAAATAATCTTTAGCCTCTATAGAATGTGAAAGTCTAGTCGTAAGAGTTGGCAAAGCCTTGCTATAGACTATCTTAAATGGTACTTTCTTATTAGTACGAGTATGAGGACATTATATGCAAATTGCAAAATATATAAATACTTATCCCATTGCTTAAGCTGTGATGAGACATATGATTTAAGCAAGTCAAGAATTGTACTATTTGTTATTTTGGTCTATCCATTAGATTTAGGTTGAAAAATAGTGAAGAAATCAAGTTTTGTTCCAAGATTATCAAACAAAGTAATCCAAAAATCACTTACGAAACTTTCTATCTCTATCAAAAACAATAATCTTTGGTAAACCATGATGCACAAACACTTGTTTAATGAAAACATGTGCAGTTTAATAAGCTATCAATGTCTTTTTGCAAACAATAAAGTAGGCATGTTTACTAAATCTATCTACCATAGCCCAAATTATATCATTCTTGTTAGCAGTTAAAGGAAAACTAGTAATAAAATCCATACTTATTTGTTTCCATGGTTCATTAGGAATAGGTAAAGGCATAAGCAAACCAAATTTATTTTCCTAATGACTCTTAATCTTTTGACAAACAACACATTCAGACACAAACTTAGCAACATCTTTATGCATAGTAGACCAAAATAAATCTCTAGTATTTGCACTAGATAAAACATCTTTCACTTCCTTAGTGTGATTATACTTTGTTCCTTGAAAAGCAATTTTAATTTTATACTTTGAAGGAATAGTATTCAATTTAAGACCATGCACAAGCTTTGCGAAAATAAAATCACGTGTACTACCATCATCATACAATATATTTACTTCCTTGACCTTAATTTGTCCTTTGATTCTTAGAAGCATATAAGGTGAAACTTGCTTTTAAAAAGGTTTAGGCATACATGGATCATCTTAAAGATCTTTATGTTCGAAATTATCTTCTTATTCACGATTGAAGTCGTTCGTTAGCATCATCTTCACTATCAATCATGTTGACTCGTGCGGTTGTTAACTACTTCTTCTTTGGAAAATTGGGTGCAATACGTTCTTTTTATCGACAATTGTAGCATGTCACAACTCAAGGTACAATATCATGATTTTTCTTCGTGTCCTCACCCTTCTTCTTCTTGTTGTTGTTAGCACCACAGTTGTTATCATTGTTGGACACAACACCTTTGGTATCATTGGTGTAGCTATTAAACTTACAAAAAGAAACAAACTTTTTAAATTTGTACGTTTGAGAATCTTGAGGTGGTTTGTTGTCCCTCGGTACTCCATTCTTTCGCTCACAATTATAAGCCAAAGCGATTGCCATGGAAAGAGAATGAGGTTAGAACATATTGATCTCTACTCAAAGAGTAGGCTTTAATCCGGCAATGAATGTGCATTTTTAGTATCATTGGTGTACCTATTAAACTTACAAAAAGAAACAAACTTTTTAAATTTGTACGTTTGAGAATCTTGAGGTGGTTTGTTGTCCCTTGGTACTCCATTCTTTCGCTCACAATTATAAGCCAAAGCGATTGCCATGGAAAGAGAATGAGGTTAGAACATATTGATCTCTACTCAAAGAGTAGGCTTTAATCCGGCAATGAATGTGCATTTTTAGTCCTTTGATCCCACTTGTTCAAGGGCTTGGAGTTGGATAAGAACTTGCCAAAACTTATCAATATATAGTTGTACGGTCTCTTTGTCAAGCTAACAAAGCAACATATCCCATTGTTGATGTGCCCTTGCTTTATATTGAGGTGGCAAGAAATTGTTTTAATAAGCTTTTGAAATTCCTTCCAAGTTTTTGGTCTTTCATGTCCTTGCTTGACTACATTCCACCGTAATGACGTAGTTTCAACCAAGTGATTTGCAGCACACTTGACCTTATCTTTCTTTAAAAAATCTTCCCCAAAAAAATAATCATCAAGCTAGCTAATCCATGATCATCATTTTTGTATCCTTTTTACCATCAAAATTCTAAAAGTGAAAGCCTTATGACTTATTTTCTTTCCCTTTTGTTGCTCTTACTGGTGAAAAGTTTCTTTGAGATCGTACTTCTACTGTCAAAGTTAGATTCAACACTCTGAGATCGTTTCCTATTATAGATTAGTTCTTCCAATTCCATTCTCTTAGCTCATTCTTCATTTAACTGAGCTTGAAGAGAGAAGTTATTCGGAAATAGAAGGTGGCGGTTGCGGGTTTGACATGATGAGAAATTGATAAAAAAATAAAATTGTAAAAATTTGATAGTAATTAAGATAAGCAAGAAAACAATATATGAGTAGTACTTACCATCTTGCGTTAAATTTATTGAAGTTGTACATTACATTGTCCCAATTTTTGAGAAGTAAGAATCACAACTTCAAGTGTCAAAAAAGTGGTGTAAGCTTTGAGAAAGAATTGTCGACCCGAAATCTTGATGTCCAAAGTGCCCTTGAAAATCCCTTGATTTAATGCCCTTTGATAAAACCTTTGAAAAAATTATTCAAAATTCTCATGTTCTAATAAGTAACCCTTTGGAAGTTTTTGACTACAAGCTTTGAGGGGATAAAATTTAAAATTTCTATGGCTATTATGGAACTTTATAAGCTCTTTAGTTCTTAAGCTTGTATAGTTTTTGTGAAGCTTGGGCAAAAGATAAGGTTTTTAAACCTTTAAAACTAAAGGGAAGGGGGACGGTAGTTAAAGCTTGGAAGCACATGACGAAAAAGGGAGATATTAAAAAGCTTTATGAGCTTTACTACATATAGCTTGTAGCTTTAGAATCCAGTTGGGGGACCAGGCCCACAGTTAAAATATGGTCTAAGAACGGGGGAATTTTTGAAAAACATACCCAAGGGGGTGTACTACAGAAGCTATGATGGAAGCATGCATACTAGTGGGGTACCAAATTTATTGGGGAGAGTCTAGTTTTCTGCTAGAAGATGAAAGATGGGTTTTACTTTGTAAGTTGTTAAATGATGTGAAGAGAGAAATGTAGAGAGATTAACTTTCTGATGTAACTGATTTAGTGGTGTATCTGGCTTTTTTAGGTTAATATATATATATTACTATTGATTTTTTTAAAAAAGCTTTAATAGTTTGTAAAGCTTTAATAATAAAGCTTTGTGGTAAGCGTAAAGAGAGAGAAAAAGGCAAGTGCCCGGATGGGGCTAGCGAAGAGAGAGAAGGACGACCAGGCGACGGCGATTTCGTGAGAAGAAAGAAGAAAAAAGGCATTGGCAGCTAGCGTAAAAGAAAAACGGAGATAGAAATTCAGGCACAACGTGCAAAAAAGAAGTGGTGTGATTATTATTTTTTGAAAAAAAAAACTTACGATAAATTTCTCCCCACACCATCCAATATATAGATTGCTTGGATTGTGAAGCTTTCTAAATTCTTAAATTAGAAGAATAATGCTGAATCTCTTGAAGGGGATGAGGAATCTAAAAGTGGTTTTAGAAAAAGGTTTGTGGTTTTGGAGAGAGTAGTTTTGGGTAAGGTGGTGAAGATGAGGTATTATCTAATGGTTAAGGTACTTGCGCTATTGCGCAATGGTATGGAAATCAACCTTTCACTTCACAATCAATTTTTGACAATGCCTTCTCTCTTTTGGCTTGTCCCTCTTCTTTGTTTGAAGCTTAAATATTTGCTAACAATCAAATCTTTTGCATTATTTGCTTCCAAATAATTGCGTGAAATTTGCTTTTGAATTTTTCTTTTAAAATCCTTCTCCTTGAGTGGTCCCCAAAGCTTTGATACCACTATCAAGACCTTTATGACACTTGGAGAAGAAATTCTAATTCTCAAACATAAAAATTATAGCATAACATAGACTTGCATCATAAATTAAAAACATGAACCTTAATAAACAAGAGAGCTAGAGAATAAGAAAGAGATCACCATTGATACAAGATTGGGTTGAATCTCCCTTGGATGAGTATGGCCCTTGTACCACTCACCCATATTTTTATGTATTAGAAAGCTTGCTTTTCAAAAAGATAACTCAAAAAATAAAGCACAACTACTTTTGAGTTTTTGACCATAAAAGCTCTTACAAAAATATAGCAAGCTACAAAAATAAAGTCTTGAGCCTACCAAAAGTATACATTCAGTTTGGGGTCAAAAAAGTAAGCATATTGGTATACTGCCATAGTGAGCAAGTATTTAGATACTTACAGGGTACTCAGTCCGTTGGCTTATTCTATGCTAAAGGGAGTGATGTTCAGCTACATGCTTTCGATGATTCCAACTAGGGTGGATGTTATGACATGTGAGTGTCCACTAGGGGCTTTTTATCGAGATGACAACCACTCAATGTGCTTATTTCATACACAAATCCCATGTCGATGAGCTTGCCTAGCTCTTCTTTTGACCGTTTGTCTCTGCACTTGGGATTCATGTGGTAGAGGCTCTTTGTTTTTTATGGTTCTTCACCTTCAAGGAGAGGGATGGTGTGTTTCACCACTTGCATAGGAATTTCCTTCATGTTATTGTATTTCTAGGTGAAAACATCCTCAAATCCTTTGATGAAGGTTACCAACTCTTCTTCTTACTCAAAAATGAGGTCTAAAGCAATGACTACTTACTTATGTTCTTTCACCATGACCATTAAGATTTTCTTTGACCTTGGTGCGTGGAGCTATCATATAAAGCATAGGATTCTCTTAGTCTTCCCGCCATGTACCACTTTGTCCCCAATGTTGTAGAACTTAAAGTACTCTAGCACTTGCTTCATATATTCTTATTGAAGCTTGGCAAGATCTTTGAGTTTGGCTTCGTGTTTTCACTCTCTTTGACGTTATTGAGCTTTCATCTAGTGGCTTTGGTAAAGCTTGGCTTGCTCAGAGCTTGTGGGACTCTTTGTCAGCTTATTGGCTATTGTTGTGTCATGAAGGGTAGGTATGCTTTCCACTATTTGGAGTAGGTCTCATGTGAATCCACGGCCTCAACATAGCAAAGACAATGAAGATCTATCTCTATAGGGATAATATACTTCTCGGGCCTTCTATATGGCTTTCTCCTTCTTGGCAGGGTTATTGTGGGAAATACAAAGGTTTCTTCTTCTGCCAATTAACACTACTCTTGGTTCAAAGCCAATGTTTGCCCCAAAGGGACGTTGCACTAAGCATGAACATGAAGGTAACTCATGTCATGTCCAAGCTTACAAACCTTATTCCAAGCTTCTATGGAAGAGTGTACATGGTTACCAAGACATGAACCCAAGCCTCAAAGTCATTAGGGTCTTGAAGAGAAGGCTCATAATCCTGGTTCTCATCTTCATTATCAAACAACATGATAATCCTAGTTCTCATCTTCAATATCCAACAGCTTGCAACAACTCGATAATCTTGGTTTTGCGTCAAAACTTGTTGCAACATTTACACCTTGAAAACTTAATCCAAAGGTCTTAATCTTTGCATCTTGTAGGACCCTCACCTAAGGGTTTGTCTGTGTTCCCATGGGCAAGCTTCACCATGAGGCTTGTGCCTATGAGTGGTGGTGGACTTCTCTATGCCTCTCCCAACAATCCTTGGTGATTATGTTGACACCAACACCACCACCACCACCCAAGAATGTGGAGACCGTCATTCCTTTATAAATAATAAATAACACATTGCACCAAATTGATTTGTCATCGCTTGTACTGTCCCAACTTGTTCATGGGTACTTTTGGTCATCCTTTGGTTTTGGGTATAGAGGCATGACTTGTTCTCCTTCTCTTTAGGTTTGGGTTTAGTTGTGTTTTTGGTTATCTTGTGGCCTGAGTAGCTATGCACAATCTATCCTCTCGGTGCACAATATCAAGGTGACACCCTACCGCTTTTGCTGCATGTCATGCTTTTTGGGGGCCCAGCCTCCTCAACTACATTTGGAGCCGAATTTGTTACCTTTTTTTTAATAGGGAAGTGGCTTCTTGTGAATTGGGAACTGTTAGTGGGCACTCTGCTTGTGGCACCTCCTTTTCTTGCTTCTCGGCCTTCTGAGCATCTTCTATTTCTTGGGCTTCTTATACCTTACCCCCTCTACTGGTAGCTCTTGTAATAGGGAGAGTATCTTAGTCTCTTTGTGGACCATGGGTTGCATTAGCTCCTCTAGTAGCTTCTCTATCACTTTTACTATTTATTGGACACTGTTTCCCAGGAGCATGCACTATACTCAATACTCACATAAGAGAAAATAAAAAAATCAACTAACATTTAAGAGAGTCCACCATGATCACCAAATTTTTATTATACCTATAGAATATTCCACTAGTTACCCATAGTTCACTCACAACTTCAAAGATGAGGAGATGAAGTGGGAGTTCAGGTTCGAAATATCATTACATTAATCCAAGTTTTGAGGTCTCTTATATGCGCAAGTACAAAAGAAAGAGGTGCCACTAGTATCTCCCCTATTATCCCACTTTATCTCCTTAATTCAAGGCTAAATACCTCCTACAAATCCTCAAGAGAAAGTCATGGGCTTTAGGTAGATTCTAAGAGAAAATGACCACTTACATTTTATTTTATATGTATAACTAAGAGATGTACATAACATGGGTTCCTATGGTGCTCCCCCTAGTTATCAACATTGGACTAAACAAGTGATTTATCCAACAATATCCCTCTCACTTGTTTAGTCCTACACTTTTCTTGACATAAATGAACCTCTTCTCCTCATAATAATGCTTACACATAGCTATGATCCACCTTAATAATGTTTTCTCATATGATTGTTCTTAAAGCACTCACATTTAATTCAATATGTCTCACATTTGAGAATCTTTAGATATCATCTGTATATGCATATGTGTATATACCAATGAAACAAGACAAACTTAATGCAAATTCCAAGAAGTGTGCATATTAATTACTTATGCATAGAATTAAAAAATCATATAGGTTATTTGATCCTCACGATATCATCAGCCGTGATTGTTTTTTTATGAGCAAAAGAATGCCAAATTTTCACATCAAAAATGAAATAGTAATTATCCTAGTTTATTAACGATCATGAGATGATGTGATACTATGAAGATTTTCGGCTTGGTTATTGGCACATGATGTCTTATGAAGTTTTTACCACATGATGAAGATGCCTTCTAGATATTTTAGCACATGATGAAGATGTCTTATCACTTCAAATTTCAGCACAAGGGAACACGAAAAACGCTCTCAAATCATCAGAACACAAAAAGGGATGTAGACCCAACCTTAGTAATGGGAATCCTTCGAGAGGACATAGTCCTTAATGACTTAGCTGATATTTTCTTCTTCCCCTTACATCCCATAGTGCTCAACCTTCGTAGTTGGTGTCGGGTGCTACAATAATCGAACATCCTGGATGACAGTGTTGATAAACGTGACCTATTTCACCAGATGACATACCGATAACACTGGCCAACTTCAAAGTTATTGCACGTAGCTACCAATGGGTAATTAGCCACGGTTGGATTGAAGTTTATAATATCCATCAACATCTAAATATCTCTAAATCCATATTATATCATCCGTTTGGTGTTATATAACTATATAGAAACATCCATAAGCATTTGGCGGCTATGTTCACTAACGTGGTTTATAATTTTGATAAGGAGCATATTAAATATCCTAATATAACCACAATAGATATATTTGACCTCCAAGAATTTATGAAAACTAACAAGCCCACCCAACTGCCCCCAAGTTCAGGAGAGGATCAAGAAGAAACACCAGGATCCTCCACTTCTTTTACTTATCCATTGTTTACTTCCATCGCTAGTAAATTACTAAATCCCTTTCCTAGTGTAGCTCCCTACAAACAAATCTGAGGCCGATTGTACCTTCTCTCGCTTCTCTTTTATCCCTGTTGATTTTCCCACTAACCCTCTCGCCCCCGAGGAGATGCCGGCACCAACTCTATCTCCACCAAGGCTGCTTGATGAGGTATGTGATCTTCACCCTCAAGATGACATACAATCTTTTACTGATATAAATGTCCTTGAGTCTTTGTCAGCTGCAAAGTACGAGGGTTTCATTCGAGTAGGCAATCCTCTTTTGAAGCCTAAACTCATGTTCAAAGTGCTAATGCAAAATCACACCATCTGAGCCTACCAAAAGAATCTTTCCGGATGCACACTCTAACATGGAGTCGCAAAGGCATCCCTATGTACCATACCCTCTCCAAGCCCCAATGCCAGAATTAGAAGAGATACTACCAATGGGAGGAGAGGGGACCTTGTGGGAGAATGTGGCTCGTCACACCAAGCTGGCAAATTTGCACTTGGCCGATCTACTTGAAATCCAAATTGTAACATTCATGATCAACTATTGTTTCCGCAAATGGCACAAACAACATTCAGTACATACAAGGGGAGGCTATACAGCAATCAGAGATGATACCAACCCCCGACACGAGGATTTTGGCATACAGCCTGATTGGCATAAGGAGTTCTTGACAGTGCCCGAATACAATTTTCAGTACCAGTGCTCCCCGCTAACACAATGAGTGGATCCACTATACATGCCAGCTAAAAGATAACTCACTCCACTCCGGTTCCACACGAAGCAAAGCAAAGAGACTCTCATGTGTGTTACAACTTCCCTCAATTCTCGCCATCAACATTCCAGGATACCACAAGTCAACGACAACAATTGCTCACATGGATACGAGCATGGTCTAGGATTCCAGATTCAGATAAAGTAGCCGCCCGTCAGATTCATAAAGTTGATCGTAGTTCTTATCGATCAACCAAAAGAAAGGTATGATGGATTCGAGGCAGAGTAGCTTTGCTTTGACATGAATAGAGGCCCAATTGAACAAGGCATGACGATTTATTATCATCACCTCAGGTGTCTTTTGAGTTACATGCATGTCACTTTCAAAGACATGGTAGACACCGGGTTCTAGGCGTCTCACTCAACATTCAGAATAACCCTTAAAAAGCTTCAATCCCGTCGGAACTTCTAGAGGCACGAGTTTGTGGGGACCAGGTCTTTCGACGTAAGTAAAAGGTTCTGAGGATAGAACCTACATCAGGTAGGGGGGACCAGGTCTTTCGACGTAAGTAAAAGGTTCTGAGGATAGAACCTACATCAGATAGGGGGGATGTTAATCCCATTTTGGATTAACAAAGATGCTTCTCCAATTGAGGACATTAATAAGTGTTATGAAAAGACACTATAAAAGTTATACATTTTGAGGTACTGGCACCCAAGGCCTTAGTTAGTAAGTTTTGGGTGCCCAAGTGTGAATAAGGGCCAAGTTTTGGGTGCCCAAGTGTGAAATAAGGGCCAAATGTATAAAAGGCAATTTCTCATAATGAAAGAACGCAATCCCAAGTTGTGCTACCAGATCTCCTACTTTGTCTTATGTGAGAGAGAAAAAGTGAGAATGTACTCTAGTGCATGTTCCTCTTCTATGCATGTGTATTGGAGAGTGAGAGGAAGATTGCCTTACATTGTGGTGTGAGCGACTCTGTGGTGATGACAACATGGAGGTGGAGATTGGAGGAGTGGAGCTTCCCAAAGCAAGCTTGGAGAGCCTCAAGGGATGTGAGCTCAAAGCATTGGTAATTACCTAACGATAGTTGTTGTCTATTACTTCTTCTGATAGTGAATGGGTAGAGTTCTCTCTTGGGAGGTGTGAAAATAGGAAAAATTCTTGGATGCTCTACCGCAAGAAATTCAAAAGTTAAGGCATAATCTGTCTGATGTGTTCTACACATTTGTGGACCACTTTGAGGACCTGTGGGGAAGATGGGATATTTCCCTACTAGGAAAGAATAGATTACCCGTCTGTCCTACTTAAGAAAGACATGTTTATCTCGTCTCTTCATGCTTATCTGAAGGAGAAAGTGGAGCCGAAGAGACCCAGAAGCTTTGAAGAGGCCTTGGGGATAGCCAGAGAGAAGGAGTGGAAGCTACAAAGGTTGGCTCAAAAACAAAGGGAAGCTCAACCCAAGCTGAAGGAAGGCCAGTTGTGCCTGGGGAGAAAAGAGCAGAAGAAGGGAGGACTCCACCAATAGTCCTAGTGGTTTCAGATCAGTTATCCTGTAGGGTATACCTATCAGGAGGATGGGAGGATATTTCCATGGGAACAAAGCACCTGCCTATCCTACTTAAGAAAGACATGTTTATCCAGCCCCTTCATACTGATCTAAAGGAGAAGTGGAGCCAAAGAGACCTGGAAGCTTAACTGTTGGATGTTGTGAGCCAGTTGTGGGACGAGGAGGCTGTAGATATTGATGAAGAGTTGCAACATGTTTTTGATTTAGGTTGTTTGGAAGATGGTTTTCAAGTTGCTCTTGGGACGTTTTTTTGTAATGATGAAGGGAATGGGATGAAGACTTGATGGGAGTTCATAGAGTTGAGAAGGGCTCTGAGTTGTGTGAAGATTTTAGATTTTACAGGGGTGAAGAGATTGGAAGGAGGCTGGACAGTAAGTTTCCATGGATGATGCAGCTATTTGATAGGGCAAGACTAAGGGGGTATTGGCAGATTGTTTGCAGATTTTTGATCCAAGTGAGTGGATCAATTCAGTTAGCTGTCTTTGGAGGATGATGTTGTACCCCTTTGATCCAAGTGGAGGATTCTACTGCTGTGATGGAGAATCAACCAGTAGGAGTTTGAGCTAGGAGCAGTCTTTGAATAAGTGGTTTCCAGAACACATGGTTGAGCATAAACTATGATAGGTTTTTTCGTGGCTCAAGGAATATGCCCAAATGATGTGCCTATCTCAAACCCCACAAATGAAATAAGCCCGTAGATGTATGGTTGAAACCTTAGAAAAAGATGACCGTTGCGTAGCCAGGTGGATTTGCATAGGTGCGCAAATGAAAATGGAAAGAACATGGATGATCGAGGAATCTGGGCGGTGCTAAGTTCTGGAAGAAAGCAAGGTGGCGATGGAGTTAGAAGAGGGAGAATTGTGATGGAGTTAGAATAGGGAGAATTGTGATGGACGGAGGGTGGTTTTCGTGAGTGTGGCTAGAGCGACCACCATAAGATATAGTGAGGGCAAGTGCAATTGAGAGAGGTCCTACAAGTCGGCTTTCTTCGTGAAGTATGCAGGCTAGAGTTCCTACAGCTTTCTCAAGTTTGCAGAAGAGAAGAGGACAGTGCAGTGGGAGAAGGTTTATTTGTGTCAGAGCAAATGTCACGTAGGCTGTAATGCCTGTGACCGACGGCAGACCGGATGGCCATGTCCGGGGTTCAGTGGGAGAGGACGCCCATGCGGAGTCATGGGCGGCCAGGCTAGTGTGGACGGCAGGCCACACACTATATAGCCTGGGGGATGAGGGGCAATCCTCATTCTTCCTCTATGGCTGGGTGGTGAGCCAGAGGCCGTCCCCTCTTGTGGTAATGCCCGTAGCGGCGTTACGGGAATGTAACATTGGTATCAGAGCGTGGTTCGAGGGAATCGTGAGAGCCTGCGCGTGAACGGGGGACCGGAGCCCACTCGATGGTTTTCATCCACAATCTCCTTATCCTTATCTCGAATGGAAGGTGTGGAGGGAAGCAGCCATGGAAGAATGGAGGGGAAGAACTCTCTCTCTCTCTCTCTCTCTCACAGTCATACACAGCAAGCAAAATCAAGTAAGCGATCTGAGGTATCTGTCATTACATCAAAGGGCTGGGTGGGATCTGCAACTGCCAAGACCGGGGTTGTCGTCAAGGCATGCTTGAGATTATTGAAGGATTGCTCAGCTTCAGAAGACCACTTAAGTTTGTCTAGCTTTGTCAATTCCGTCAAAGGGACAACAATCTCTAAAAACTTACAACGTAGGCTGTAATGCCTGTGAGACCGACGGCAGACCGGATGGCCGCATGGGCGGCCAGGCTAGTGTGGACGGCAGGCCACACACTATATAGCCTGGGGAATGAGGGGCAATCCTCATTTTCTTCCTCTATGGCTGGGTGGTGAGCCAGAGGCCGTCCCCTCTTGTGGTAATGCCCGTAGCGGCGTTACGGGAATGTAACACTGGCCACGCCCGAAGCGGCGAGGGCCAGCCCGGCTCGTTATTTTATTATTTTTTTTAATTTTATTTTTTTAAAAAAATAAAAATAACACCCAAAACAACGGCACACCCCGCGAAACAAACCCAACACGGTCGATGCGTCGTGTGGCCGTAGTGCCTGTTTTCCACGAAAAAGACCCACCTCACACGGTCGTAGCGTCGCGTGCACCCTGGCCATTTGTGGCATAACGCACTTGCTCGTGCGGTGCACGTACGTCTAAGGGTGCCGTAGCGTGCCCATGTCTGCTGAACCATTGACAGTCTTGCACACACAAGTCATGTCATGGCGTGCACATGTTGGTGCCACGTCGTAAGTGCACTCATACCCACATTGTGCCGTAGTGCACTAGAATTTTTTTTTAAAAGGTGGAAAGAGGGAAATCGATGGTAATGTTCTCGCGTAGTTCGAGAAGTATTCGTTGATAATACATAAATACATGATATAAATTCTCTCTGTTAGTGGTTTAACCATGTGGTTTACCACAAAGTAATATGAGAGCAGATCAGACACATTGTTCTTGTTGAAAGTCCACAAGAAGAAGTTCGTCACTCCAATGTGCTTAGACCCAATGAAAAATGTCTACTTGGATGTGGTCCATTGTGACGAACAAATGTAGTCCGTAGAGACACTTTTGCAAGCGCAGTCTTGCCATGGTCATGACTTCTCAAATTGGTCAATGGCATTTAAGATAGCTGGGATTGAGGTCGCGTTTGTCGATTACCTGCTAGTAGCCTTGATCACATGACCCCATTAGCAACGTACTCTCTAGACATGACTAGTGTTCGACTCTGGGAGCGTAGCCTCGCCAGATTTCAATTTCCACTTTTGCGAGCGTTGTCTTGCTAGAGTTAAAGTTTTGTTCGGACAAATTTGTGTTTGTTTTGTAGTGACAAACAAATCTGAAGGGGTATAATCTTGAGATGTAATGCTCAATGCCCTTATAGAAGTTGATCTAAGAGAACTGTTCTTAAACTTACTAAGCATGGTTTTCTCTTCTTTTTATTGCCATGCGTCGACATCCCACTGCTCGAGAGTTTGTGGTGATCTTTCGAGGGGGGAAAGACCCTTTTTATATGTCACATCAATTGGTTTGGTGGTAATTTGATGGTATGGGACATCAATTCTCACGGAATCGATTGTAGTCTTGGTGGAATGGGACGCCAAGGCTTGTGCATGTAACTTGACTCTTTGGCAGGTCTGTATGTACACTTGTCTGTAGTGATAAAGTGTGCAAGATAAAATTTGAACTTTAAAAATTACCAAATATAGCCATAAGTTGGGATAAAACCCAGTTACAGAGTTCGGAGAAGCTCTAGGTAGCAAGACCATCATGGTGTACTAGTGCTAACAGAGTGATTTAGTTCCGGAGTGATCTAAATCTAGAGGTTAGCAGTAAGACTAGTTTGGTTGGACAGTTTCATGCATGGGGGACGCCCTATAGCATTTGCAAGCGTAGTCTTGCCTATGTTCAACATAAGTGTGCGATTGTGAGCACATGTTAGTTGCTACCATATGACATAAGCAATTGTAATATTGCATGACAGGCTATGTTGCTTACAAAGTTCATGTGCGTGTAAACCCTATAAGTCGTATGACCCCTTGGGAATGAGTGGAGCATTTCTAAGATTTAATAAGGTTTTACATGGCAATAGTGAGTAGTATCTCACTCCAGATGAGCCTGGTTGTTGTTAGTATCGGATCCGACATATGTAGTGTACATAAACTCGGGCTGAGTTAGGATAGAAGGCTAAGCCGGAGAGCTTAGTGGTAAATCCTACTGTATCTGGTGAGTTTTGACTTAACCGGAGTGTTAAGAAGTAAACTCAAAGTCTGGGGCTGAACCGGAGTGTTCGGAGGCAGACATATCTTTGTTAAATCGGAGAATTTAGCAAAAGATGAGCTTGGGGTGAACCATGGTACCCAGGAAAAAAGCTCTTCACACTAAAATAGTGCACAATGATTTTAGGGTGATAAAAATCCATCTCGCAGGAATGTTTTACAACTTTCCATAGATGACAGATGAAGACCATGTACTTTACGGAGTTATAGTACATAGGTGGTGACTTCGGCGCCACATTTTTTGTAGGAAGTCACCAGTGGTGTGGTTAGGTCAGCCGAGACTCCACAAGACCTATGCACTAGTTTTTAAGTTGACCTCTATTAAGGACGTCCAAAAATTCGTGTTGTAATACCAAAGATTGTGCTGTAATGTGCAATGGAGGGGTCAATTTGTGTAGTCACTTCTTAGCAGCAAGTGACTTAAGCATCTTGTTATAGATGGTTGTATATGGTACTCCCACTCGGGGGAGATACGCCATTGGGTACGGAGTTACTCACAGACTAGTATGGAGTTACTAGTGTGATAATAGTGGGTACGTAGTTACTCACTACTAATACATAGCTGCTAATAAAATTAAGATCCTCGAGTGAAAGATACTCTAGATCAACATTTTAAATTACCGAACCACAATCCATGAGTATCGAGGTACTCATAAATATGTTGACGTTGCTCAAATCGAGGGACCGATTTGTTCGATGGTATGGAATAAGCAAGGAGAGTGGAGTAACTTAAAAGTTACACATCACTAGTCCTAGTGAGTTGTCGAGGTCATCCGTAGTTTGATGATCCCCTCTACCTATCAGATAACATTCAATTTTGCAAGCCCTGGCATTTAATCCGTAGTGATTATGAGTTGGGTGTGCGATAGGGTTATGAAGTTCTTACAAGAGTACTCGTTTATTTGCTAGTCATTGGTTATAGCTTGGTAGAGATTGCCACCTGTGATGGGTAGGTAGCTTTGCCGCTATGATGAGGAGGCAGCAAATAATGTTCTCATAGTTATACTTCATACCAACACCAAACAGGGATAGGATGAAATTCCTAAGTTCATCATCACGAAGTAGTGATGTTTGCATTTATATTGAATGTATGATGTAATGAGACATTGGGCTTGTGTAATTACCATCAATTATCTAGCAACCTATGGCTTCGCAGCAGCAAGCTCAGTCATTATCTGTGGATTGATAATGTGGTTATTAGTAGTTTGGAATTTTTCTTGATAGATGGTACAACCCACCCAAATGATTCATAAGTGTGTAACCGCTTATGAAGGGTGATAATATGCAACAATGAAGCACTTTGTTACAAGTGTAAAACCACTGATCTGTTGCAAAGCAGTTTATCAATAGTACCACCATATGTGCGTAGACACTATACCACATCTTCGTTGCAAGATGTTTAAAAGTTTCTTGGAAGGACTCAAGAATATAACATATGATATTAAACATGGTCTAGATTTGTTCTTGGACCTATGACACTAGCGCGTAGTCCGCTTGAGAGTAGAGTTTTTGGGACAAAAACCTTTCTTGAGGGAAAGGAGGGATATCCTCAAATATCACATAAACTCGAATAGTTGTGTGAGTCCAGACAATACTTGAAGGGATGTGTCTAGTAATAGCAACAAACAGTTGTAGGTGATTGGATGTAATTCCAGACACCCGTAGTGGTGCAAGAATCTTTATCAAACATCTCCACATACTATATGATCTGCCTCCGCAGATATAGTATAGCATAAGAGATAGGAAGTTTGATTGTTATATTTGAAAGGAAATTTTCAAAACTTACATTTACTCTGAGTTAAAGTGGAGTTTAACCATCCGTAGATTGATGGTAGTTAGAAACTCAACAAGATTCTAGAGCATATGCTTGTTCAAAGATGTTACTCGGAGAGGAAGTATCTCTCAGCTTTGGAACTAATCCTTGTGATGCATGATTAGATTGGCCGTAGAGCTTTCCAACGAGAAGTTTTAACAAGTTGGTGATGCAACATGGTAGCGTAGTCTACAAATATCTAGTAGCATGGTCTGAGAACTTGCGCTACTAGAATGCTCTCCAGTACATTAGCTTCTGTGCTAATGACATGATGCAAAATCAAGGCATGAAATTTGCCTTAAGGTTTTGGTTGAAATACCAAATCATGGCTTGTGTAAGCATGATCCTGTCTTTACAGAGGTCTAGCGTGCTGTACGCGTACGCACTTTGTCACAGCCGTGCCCACCTTCCTCGCCGGCACGTAATGCTAGTCCGGAGAGACTAGCCGTAGGTGTGGCGGATAGCGAAGCGAGAGTTAGTCCGGAGAGGCTAGCCGAGTCTTCGGGGTATAGTTTTGATAGTCCAAGTGCGGGTCATCCTAAGATTCAGAAGACCTATGCACTAGTAAAAAAGACAGTTTTATTGGCCTAGTTTGTTTAAGAACGTCCAAACTTATGTGCTGAAATGCAGTAAGTGCCAGGTCAATAAACATGAACGTCTTAAGGTTGGAGAACTACTCCATCCGCTGGAAATTCCTCAAGGGAAATGGGAAAGCATTTCCATGGATTTCATTACCGGTTTACCCAAGACGAGTCGAGGGAATGACTCGGTGTGGGTAGTAGTGGACAAATTAACTAAACTGGCAAAGTTTATTACCACGAAGAAAAACTGTAAAAACACCAGAGTTGGCAAAACTCTTTATTGAACATCTCTATAAGCTATATGGCTTGCCCGCAGATATAGTGTGTCGGATAGAGATAGAAAGTTCAACAGTCATTTTTGGAGGGAAATCTTCAAAAAAATTGGATACTACTCTGAGTATGAGTATGGTAGATCATCCGGAGTCTGATGGTCAAACTGAAAAAGTTAACCTAATACTCGAGGATATGTTGCGTTCTTATGTAAGTAAGAAGCAATCAAATTGGGAAGAATATTTGCCCATATTAGAGTTTGCTTATAAAAACTCCAAGCATTCACCATTCATGTCAATGTATGGATTCCAGCCGAGATCTCCGATGGCTGTAGGCCTAGAAAAGGAGAAGATTCAATCTGTCAAGGATTCCCTTGAAGATATGAATAATATGCTCAAAGCTACACGCGAGAGCATTCGTAGCGCACAGAATCGCGCTAAAACATTTCAGATAAAGGACGCAGACAAGTGACCTTTGCAGAAGGTGACTTTGTATTTTTTAAGGTTCCTGCGCAGTCAGCAACCATGAAAACGGAAAAGTGTGATAAACTTTCTCCTAGATATTGCGGTCCTTTCAAGGTCCTTAAGAAGATTGGGGACGTAGCCTACAAACTTGAGTTACCGGAGAGTTCTCAAGTTCATCCTGTCTTCCATGTTAGTAAACTGAAGAAATCAGTTCACGGGTTAGAGAACGTAGTTTCTCTAGATATTTTGATGGAATTGATCACTCCACCAAAGATACCACATGAACCGGAAAGGATTCTTGGGTATCGAGACGGACAAACCCGACGTAAAGTGTACCAGGAGGTACTTGTTAAATGGACAGATAGGGATGAGGAGTAGCAACCTGGGAACGCCGCAGTGCAATTTCCAAAAGGTTTCCCCAGTATGTTTTCGAGGACGAAAACTCTTCTTAAGGGGGGGGTAATGTCACGTAGGCTGTAATGCCTGTGACCGACGGCAGACCGGATGGCCATGTCCGGGGTTCAGTGGGAGAGGACGCCCATGCGGAGTCATGGGCGGCCAGGCTAGTGTGGACGGCAGGCCACACACTATATAGCCTGGGGGATGAGGGGCAATCCTCATTCTTCCTCTATGGCTGGGTGGTGAGCCAGAGGCCGTCCCCTCTTGTGGTAATGCCCGTAGCGGCGTTACGGGAATGTAACAGCAAAGGGTGAGCTAAACATCGGAGAAGTGGCTAGGTAGTGTGTCCCCTAGATTCTCTATGCAGCTTCTCTGTTAGAGACTTGACCCAGATCAATTTATCTTCAACTGTAGCTACTGAAGGTTTTGTTGTGAAGTGTCGCCCCGGGGTCTATCTGAGGGGAACCCTTAAGTTTTATTTATTGTTTCTTCTTATGTTTGTGCCCAGGTCTCAGGGCTGTTGAGACACTATTGAGTTTTGTCTATCTCAAGCACAGAGAGTTGGGTTGGTGTCAGAGATGAGTGATTGCAGAGTCCTTTGATTTGATGTTTTAGTTGTGATGAAAATGTTATTTTTTTCCTTGATTTCATGAAGATAGAGCCTCTGAGTGGGTGTCAGTCTGATGACTGGGAAACTGTTGCTGAGTCAGTGTTGACTCACTCTGCATTTGCTGAGAAGGTACAGAGACAGTTCTATGTCAGTTGAGCATCAATATAGTCAGCTAATGGTGTAGATTTCTTGGTTTGACTTGTCTGAGTTGAAAGGAAGAGTTTTTTACTTAGGTTTGATAGTCAGAGGACTGTCAGCTTATCAGCAGTTAGATAGGTTTGAGGTCTGAATGGTTTCAGTATTAGCTATGTGTGAGCTGCTATCAGATGAGTGTCCATTATGATGGATCCTAGTTTGGTTTGAGTGTTCAAAGTATCTAGACGTGTCAGCGGGGACACAATGGACAAGAAGCATGCATAAGCTAAGTTAGTTTGGTCAATTTTAATAGGACAGTCAGGTGTGAACTTGTAATAGTCAAGCAGAGAGCTCAAAGTGTAATCTCTCTTTAAGTTTAGAGCAACCTGAGGGTCTGAGAGTGTCAAAGGACATACGTGAGAAGGTTTTTGTTTCAGTGGAGTCAGATGAATCAACCACTTCTGTGGGCAGGCTTCTAAGTCGATTTTCAATCGAGTTCAGTCAAAGCCTCCTATCAGCAGAAGGTCAACAGGGTCAACCAAGTGTTCAGGAAGAACCCGGGGTTGTGGCTTTAAGGTCAACTGATATTGGAGGAAGATTGGTGAGCCTCGAGGACAAGAGGAGGGTTTCGAAGGTAGTTTTCTGTCAATTGTGTATCGATTGAGGTGAATTCAGGTCAGCAAAGGAGTGTTGACAAGTGCTATGGAGCTCTAAAGCAAGGTCTTGTACTGTGCTGACGTTGGAGAACAGTTTGGGAGTCAAGCGGACGTATATTTAACTAGAGTCAACATCAACATTCGGACATACTTTTCAGACAGAATCTGATCTGTCTATGTCTGCTCAGAGTATTTCCAGTTAGTTGGTAGTCAGTTGAGGTCAGCTGAAGGGTTGTAAGGAAGAACACACCCATTGGAGGTCAGAGTTGACCAGGGAAGATGTTTGGAGTAGTCAACTGGGCTATCTTGAAGGGTTTGAAGAGTGCTCAAGTATCTACCTATGTCAATTGGAGACCAGGGAATGTCAACTAAGAGTATTGGTGCCTTCATTTGGTGTTTGTGCTGGGTTGTGGTGTTAGGTGGTAGTTTCCTCCTCATGGTGGTGTGTTTCGAACGAGCTATAGAGGCAGATCTCCCTGACACATCACTGTTTACAAGAGAGGGCATAAAGAGTGTGCAAGATAGAGCACAATTTTATGTGAACCAAAAGTGACGACCAACTAGAGTCCTAGAAGAAGGTTAATGGGTTTACTTGAGGGTTCCAAAAGATTCTCATGTAGGTGATGTGGACTGGAGAAGTCTATAAGTTGTCTCCAAGATGTCTCCAAGATGTGTTGGACCTTATATTATCTTGAAAAAGATTAATGAGGTTTCTTATGCGGTTGTATCTCCTCCCAGATGGACTACTTGTGCAACTTGTCTTTCATGTTAGTAGATTGAAAGAGGTATTGGGTGCAGGAGATAACTTGGCTTCTGAGACTAAAGACTTACGAGACTCAAAGATGTATATGTCTATGTTACCCATGAGCCAATGGTTGTTTAGGATCTTAACGATCACACCCTTAAGAATAGGATTGTTCTTGAGTAATTGAGTAGATGGAGAGGTTGTACAAATGTAGACAACACTTAGGAGAATGTTGCTTCACTCTGATGCTAATATCTTGATTTTATCTCCCATTTTTCCTCTCATTAGCAAGGGAAGAACGTTATGTCCCATGTCTGGACATAATAAGGCTAGTGTTTAGATATTGGTCAATGTGAATTTTTCATTGAGCTTTCTAGTTAGGTTTGTGGCTCTTGTAATAGAGTTCATGTGTTGAAGGGACCTGTCCTATGGTTAGCTGACTACTCGTTCTATGCCAGTGATAGTCATGAGTACTGGGGGGTTCTGGTATGGGACACACATGCCTTGTGTGTGTGGGCTTGCAAGGATTATGTTTCTCTCGAACTCGAGGTGGCTTAGTGTTGTGTATGGTTTGGAGCCAGTGAGTGCTAGTTGAACTCTTTTTTTATGTTCCTTTTTTTGTGTGTTCATGTGTTGATTGGATGTGCATGATTGTAGCGGCTTAGGCATGCTTCTCGGGCATACAATTATGAGTAATTGGCCTTGGACACACACATCAAAGTGGACGCTTACTTGGGGTGTTTCATATATAGTTATATTTCATTCACTATTCACTACAATGAATAGTTTCAAACAAAAGTAAACTTAATGAGTCGTCGATATGATTGTGCTTTTCTTTGATGATTCAGCATCAATGCCAACACCTAGTAAGTAAAGTCATCCAATGAGGTGATAAAAAGGCAAAGAAAGTCTTTGATCTACCACTTGTTTTGCTAGCAAAACCACAACCCAAGCACATTGCCCAACAAAACCACTGCCCAAGCACACTAATTACCTAATAAAATGATTACTTAAGCCTAATTATGGTTTTGTAATAGCGCTTAATAAAATATTTGAGCATAGATTGCATAGTATTTTCCTCGCTTTATAGTATTTATTGAGCCTAATTATGATTTTATAATAGCGCTTAATAAAATATTTGAGCATAGATTGCATAATATTTTCCTTGATCTATAGTATTTATTGAGCCTTATAATGGTTTTGTAATAGCACTTAATAAAAAGGTTGAGCATATTCCATGCTATTTCATATTCATAAAACTACATATATGTCGCATTATTTAAATGGCTTATCATGCTCACATAGTACGAAAGTCAGCCTTAGTGGCCCCATGGGATGAGGAGTATTCCATTGGAACAAAAACAATGTTGCCCTCCCTCCTTGCCTAGTCATTCTTGCACCTCTGAGCTACATGAGAGAGAGAGAGAGAGAGAGAGAGAGAGAGAGAGAGAGAGAGAGAGTAAACCCCTTCCCCTGGTACTCGTGCACGCATGCGCGACATGTGTGAGAGAGAGAAAGAAAGCTGTATTAGCGTCTACAAGAGGCCGAACTCGACCTATGAGACAAATCAATGTACAACTGTCAATGTCTTCTGGATGTCCATTAAAAAAAGGACAAAATGAATATGAAATAAAGTATGAAAGTACTGAGCTAGTGGGGGGCGGGGGTGTGATGGATGGAGCACTACTACTAGAGGCTTAGTATGCAACCTATATGCGTAGGGTATACAAGAATGCAATGCAGATCTCTCTAGCTCCAACCAATACCATAATGGGGGTGCAATATGTGATACATAGGCGATGGTGAGGCAAAAATACCTCGGAGCATGATCTCCGGGTACGAGTGTAAGTGAGCTAGCCGCTCTTGGATATGGTGCTGATGTCAAGCCCATATCTGTGTGATCTCCCTCTGATGTAGTCTAGGAGTCTGGTAGCCTGGTGCTCTCGGTCTCTGTCTGGCTCGGAGATCCGCTCTTGGATATGGTGCTGATGTCAAGCCCATATCTCTGTGATCTCCCTCTGATGTAGTCTAGGAGTCTGGTAGCCTGGTGCTCTCGGTCTCTGTCTGGCTCGGAGATCCGCAACGCGCTAAAGTGTAACCCCCTCCTGTGTCAGGGTAGGCACTGGGGTAGATCTCTGGAAGAAATCAGTGAGCTGTGTCACCCACCTCTCCTTGTGGTATGAGTCCGTATCAATCTCTCCGTGTGGCGCTGTCTCTAACAAGAACTAGCCAAATCTACGTTGGTCTGCGGACTCCATGATCTGGAGTGAGGGATGTCCACTGAAGATGGTAGTGTATCTCTCTCTAATCACACTATATGCTCTGCATTTGCATATACAATGTTCCTCACTCTCAATCTCCTCCTGGCATAGTCTGCATATCCTCTTTGCTCTGAGGATCCGTGCTACCCTACCTACCTCAATCTCAAGCTGGTGTGATGACACTCTGAGCTGTCCAATCGCCACTCGGGCACTGTGAGGCATGTACACATCCATGTATCCAGGTCTCTGTATGAATCCATCCGCTGAGATACGTATAAACTGATCTCTGTAGTATAGCATCTTCGGCGGTAGAGGCTGACTGGGTGTAATCCAAGTCTCTTGAGTGTATCGTTGCCATAAATCCTGCCGAAGGACTCTGTTCCTCTCACTATGAGACTGAGTGTGTATGCATGCACGAGAGAGAGAGAGAGAGAGAGAGAGAGAGAGAGAGAGAGAGAGAGGGATTGCACTTCTTTATATTCAAGCGAAATTGCCACATCGAGTGTAAGAAGAACAAGAAAAAATAAACCTACCCTACACTAAACCACACAAAAATTCTTATAAGTCTAAATCTTGGAGAAGAGCACGACACACAAGGAAAATAACTTTCTATTATTATAAAAAACATGTACAGTAATGCTCCTTGTAGGAGATACATCAAGCTAGATATAGACTAGCATCTATTTAAGATCAAGAGTGTCATAAAAGTAAATGCATGAGATTGGACTATGATTCAACCATATAATATCCAAATGATCTAACATCGAGATGCATGGCCTTGTTGAACATCCTCTACATGAAAATCTTTCCAAGGATTGGACTGGCTTGGAAAAAGCAAACACGGCCTACTTTGTAAGGTTGAAAGGCTTCAAAAAGAAAAAGAAACAATCCCTAAGGTTCAAGCTCCTTGTTAATTGAGAGAGTACACGTGACAAGATTTGATTCGACGAGGGAGGACACGTCACAAGGATTCTAAATTTGTTTGCTTGTGATGATACATGCTACACAAACTCATTAATACACTAAGGTCAAACCTTAGAGCACTAGGGATGATATATGCTACACAAACTCATTAATTAATACACTAAGGTCAAAACCTTAGAGCACTAGGGATGTGGCGTTTCCAATATAAAGGTCACTAGTGATGTGGCATCTCCAGCCTTGCCACCTCAAGGAGGTGCTGTCCACTAGTATCGAAGGTCACGAAGTAGAACTTGATCCTCAAAGTGTCAATGCTAAGAACATTCCTTAGTACCGAAAAAGCTCAGTAGGGGAGAAGTCCATAGTGAGCACTTTTGCTCGGCCTCTTCATGGGCATTACAATAGTTGCACAACCTTTTGGAATGAGAGTGAAGACGCTCACCTTATATTCCTGTGTGGTGGGGTAGGGAACACATGGATTTACAAGCTTTAAAAAGTTATTCACTAAACGACCTTGTAACTACTCCAATGCATAATTTCAACATGTTTAAAGCTTTAAATTATATCTCAACACGCCCAGCAAAATTAGTGTTTGGTGAAACTGCCCAAAAATATGAGTTCAATCTGACCACATACTACTGCGTCCAAACATGTACTCAATGGCCCAAACATTGTATCTATTTGCAATTTTTTAGCTCTTTCACAAAGAATGGTGGGCCGGTCTAATGTGAATGCATACAATTCAAGGATTGAGTCTCTGCAGGTCCTTCCAAACATGGAGGCTGTAACATAAAAACAAAGACCTAAAAGGCAATATAATTTTACTATTTAATGTTGATGTAAACCTATCCAATGATATGACCATGAATCTACTGAATAATCCCACTTGTAGAGACACCCGTGAGTGCCAAACAAATACATTTTCCGAGCCCACAGTGGGAATAACTTATAGCATTAGTAGAATGAAGGCAGCCAAGCACATAGCCCCCCTGATCAGCTCGATCAAAGTTTGGCCAATGCGTTCAGCAAAGATTTATAGGCTGCACCACAATCCTTGAATTTCGCCTCGGCTGTGACCTGCAAATAGATACTTCCGCCACGAAATGAAATAGCTAACAAAAGGCCCAAATGTGAAAACGAACAGCATTGAGCTCAGGAAAAAAATATATTTTAGTTCTTTTTCCACAAGAAAGAGACTTCTATCAAGTATGAAAAAAGCGAACAGCTTTTTCCGTAAAGAAAACCAAAAAATGATCTCAGTTCCCCTCTTGGCTTTTTGGGGATGGACGGAAGAGAGAGAGAGAGAGAGAAGAAGAAGAAGATGATGATGATGATGATATATTAATGTCCATGGAAGCTAAATATGACCTATGCGACAAAAAACAGCTACAAAACGTCACATGTAAAATCTAGATAAAGCGAGAACGATGCTGATGATGATATATTAATGTCCATGGATCCTAAATATGACCTATGCGACAAAAAACAGCTACAAAATGTCACATGTAAAATCTAGCTAAAGTGAGGGTGCTAAATATGACCTATGCAACAAAAAACAACTACAAAACGTCACATGTAAAATCTAGCTAAAGTGAGGGTGTGCCCAGTTGGCCGTTGAAAGACCGGTGACCTCCCACGACTTGCACCCCCCCCCCCCCACCCAATTTCCAACATGGTATCATAGCCAAGGGTTGAAGTGTAACCTCTAAGCCACTAAAAGAGTAGCCAAGTTGAGTCTTTGAGCCATGAAAACATGGATCAAAAAAAATGTTCAGCCTCTGAGCTAAGAAAAAGTGGACAAGTTGGCACCAAGGGGTGTGTTGAGAAAAGTGGTGCCAAAGCATAATACTAGGAGATTTCCAAAAAAGGATAGACTAGAAGTCCTCCATTGCCTTAAGGTTTTGGAGTCAACCAATTTGTGGAAACCTCCAGTTAAGCGTGCATTGGCATGAACATATCTAGGATGGGTGACCTCAAAAGGATAGACCAAAGGTCCTCCATCGCCTTAAAGTTTTGGGGTCGACCAATTTGTGGGAACCTCGGGTTAAGCGGACGTTGCCGTGAACATATCTAAGATGGGTGAACTCCACCAAGACCTGGCCCCTCCACCCAATTCCCAACACCTCCGAGAATGGAACCTAGGCACATGCTGCGATAGCTCCTGAGCCAGTTTGCAGAGATGACGAAGACTGGGTTCAGAACTCATATAACCCAAGAAATAATAAGAAACATCGATGCCTTCTCGGCATTAATTAACCTACCAGGGGATGAAGAGAAGAGATGGAGTATGGTCATCCTAGGATAAGACCCTCTCTCATAGCCAAGTTGATTTCGAAGTCCGATAGAATGGGAGATCTGTACAGCTATCTAGCTGCTTTCAAACAAGTCTGTACTGCAGAAAGGATGAACTGATCTTCGAACTAGGATAGATGCTTTCAGCCTAACTTTAGAGAATAACGCTTTGCTCTGGCTTCAATTGTTAGAAAATTCCCAAAGAGAAACCATAGCAGACTTTGAGCTTAAGGATCTATGAGACCAAAAAGCTATTACTTGTGATCCAGAGAGGGAGACAGAGAGCGAGAAAGAGAGATGTTATTAACGTCTACGAAAGACCGAAGGGTCTATCAGACCAACAAGCTATTACATGTGATCCACACAGAGAGAGAGAAAGAGAGATTGGAAAGACTAGTAGCTTCACATCATTATCCATCTTTTATCACCATGATGGCACCTTATAACAAAATCTAGTTTTTCAAAATAAACTGCATACATGGACTGTTCTGCAGAGCAGGCCAGAAAGGTGTTGCACTCAAGAATCTAAACAAGTTACAGAAATGACCACGTGTAAAAGATTGAATGACCACATGCAAAAGGATTAACAACTGACCTTGGCTGCATCTTCATGTCGATCTGGGTGCCACTTCAAAGCCGATGAGCGAAATCTGGATATCATAAAGTGGGATTTATTTTCATGTATATCCCTCATGACATAGTGACACAATTTTTTAAAACATGAGGAATGCCACAGATTGCAAACCAGACAGTGTGCAATAGAGTCCCCAGAAAAAGCAAGCAAAACAGATCCTTACGCTTTCTTTAACTCTTCCATTGTTAAAGAACCGGAGGGAGATAACCCAAGGGTTTGTCTATCTGAGGGTGACCCAATAGTGGGTGGCTCCGTCTTCACTTTCTTCTTGCCTAGGTATTCACTGTTGCCTGAAAAGCCACCTGCGCTGCTTCTTTCTTTTGAAAAAGGAGAATCATACACAAATCTGAACTCCTGGGAGAAGTAATCACCCCAGCATTGACTATATGCTGTTTGCCACATGAACTGAAAGGGATCTTTCTTGAAAGCTCTCTGAGAAGCCCCTTGATTAGACTGACCAGATCCTGCATGTAATATGGATAATCAGATAAACTTAAAATTTTCATTAGCATCTGGCAGCACTAGCCTGGTTACTCTGTCGCTGAACATTGCACCCACCATCCACACTGGCTATAGCACTTACGTCCCTAAAAATTTGCTTCTAACAACATTTTTGGTGCCTTTTATGAAAAGCTCATCTATGTACCAAGAACTACATGCATGGTTGTTAGTAGCAGTTTGCACCCATAGATGCAAAGGCTATCACCTGCAAAATACTGTGCAGAATATGACACTAAAGACGTTATTTCAAAGCCCCATACATCTAGCAGCATGACATTGGATGAAGTTGCAAGATGTAGTATCCGTTTCTCACTGTGGAGGATGTCCAAAAATTTATAGCTGTCCTACAACACTTCAATATGTGTAACAGCAGGATTATGGTCAACGTACAGAATGTAAGACAATACAAGGTTTGAATGTACGTAGGAAACACCCGCAAGAAGTAGGATCTTTCACAACGCAAAAATTAAGCTCAAACTGCTCAATGCTAGAGATAGAGAACAATACTGTATTACTGATGTGAGACAATAGATGTCTAAGCCCCACAACAGTGTGCTTCTCTAAAGGGAGTTTCAATGGCTGAACTATAACTGCTGAGATAAGAGGTTGTATGCTAATAGAAAGCTATAGTAAGGCAAATAACTAGTGAATGGATGGGCTAGAGTGTGAGTATATAAGTAGTCTTTGTGAACTGCGTTCAGTCCCAACGCTGTAGGTACCAATTTGGTCGATATTACTCTTCCATGTACACCCGCTAATAATGCTAATCACAAAAGACCTACAACCCTTCCCCATCCAAAACCATTTGGGTGCTTGTTCAGGCCCTACAACCAATTTTTTTTCCAAATAAAGATCATTCCATTAGTTATAAAGAAAAACCAGCCATATGGCTGAATACAACCCTACTAAAACGCAGTCTAAATATACATATGAAATAAGGAAGGGAGGGCTCCCTCATTGGCTGGCCAGTCTATCGGAGGGAAGTTTTACAACTGGAGGCGGAGGGAAAAGCCACACTGGGGGCCTGTAGTGCCAAGTAGCTCCACCATTCTCCCTGGCTAGGAAGGGTTAGGGGTCCATGAACGGAAGAAAGCTTCACGCCGCTGCTGAATGCACTTTGAATCACCAGTCAAGCGCTCAAAAAGGCACCATAGGGTGTGTATGAGATCAATCCAAACGGAACAGATGAGCTCCACTTTGGGAGGAGGGAGGGGGATCAAGCCATCGATGGCCTCATTGCATTGGGCTCACCACATGTGCCAAGCAGCTATGCTGCTGATGATCTCCCATTGCAAGCTAGTGTGTGACTCTGGAGTCCAAGGCCGTATCAGAGTTGCTGCTACAATCGTGAAAGAGATGTGTGTGAGACCCAAAGCAAAGCCTCGACCATCATCCTCATAAAGTAGGGCCTTGCCCACCTCTGCAACCAAGCTACAGCCCCCCATATGATGGTGCAGGCAGTGCTCAGATCAGTGGTGAATAGGCGGAGGATGCGCTGCCATACCTGCTGTGCCTTGGGGCAGTCCCACGGGCAATGTCTCTGGCTCTCCTCAAGGCTGCTGCAAAGGCAGCAACTCACTAGTATGCCTGCAATTGCCATCCATGAGATGTCGGGGGCAGGAGCCCTTCTGGTTCAATGGCAGAGTCGATGTCCCAGATCATAATGGATGCTCCTCTCAGGGTGCCCCAGCTGTCCTGCGTGTTGGCTCCGGGAATCAACAATAACTCAGAGAGGTGCCTAGAGTCTGAGCTGGCCCCCCGCAAAGCCAACCCCAAGAGGTGTCAGCTCAACATGTGTCCTAAGGGAAGTCGGAAATAAGGGTTCCAGGCCATGGGCTGTCTCTCTCTCTCTCCCCTCCTGGCAAGTAGGGGTGTAAGATCTACCAGGATCTCCCGAAACACAAACAGCCTGATTAGTACCAAATAGAGGGGGATCCCCTAAACACAAACAGCTAGATTAGTACCAAATAGAAGGAAAGCAGGCTAGCTCACCTCCCAACCGTAGATTCCATCTGGAATCACCCCCAAGCCGAGGCTAAGGCTCCAATCCCACAAACCATGCCAGTCAACATTGGTATACCACGAACGCCTGCCTGTTGAGGCCTTCGTCATGACCGTCCGTGATCCATCGAATCAAATCATCTTCCCAACAGTAATCCTAGTTCATCACAGACCAACATAATAATAAACCCATAAATCACTTATATAGTGGCTACTACTGCTATAAATAATTGTCCAGTCATAAATAGCCAATATACTTGGCATTATTAACCATGAGACTTAGCTTCTTATATCATCATGCTTTCCCTAATACCAGGGCTCCCCTAACCCTATCAAATTAGGCCACTGATCTCAAGGATTAGCATTAGGTACATAACATACTTTCCCTCTTAAGACATTTCCACTCTTGGAAATAAAGCAAGGGAAACATAGCCACCTCAAACATCTGCCTCTGAAATCAAGTTTCATACTTGTCTAACGAAACCACATAGCTAGGTATCCAGGAATCAACTCAACTGAAGTTGCTATTCCTCTAGATTATCACCGTGGAAACAAGACAAAACCAGAACCTCCTCAGGCTTTTAAGGAACACAGCAATCCCTCGATCTCACAACTCCTCAAGAAGTCAAAAAACCAGAAATCACCAAGACAACTGTCTGCAGAATATCTTCAAGAATGAGGCAATAAATATTTGGGACCATTTAATTAGTAAAAGAGATACAAAGGATGCAAGGAATGACTTACAAAACATTGGATGCCTTCAAAGTGCATGGCTAATTGTAAGTGAGAGTGGTAACACGATCCTACCAAAGGCAATATGGATATTAACCAAGAAGGAGCACAATAAGATGAAAAGTATGATTACCTCTTTTTGTACACCAATAGCAATAATGCATGCATTGAAAGGTACCTTCACAAAGACCAAAAAGAAAGGAGAGGTACAATTATATGGCCTCAAGACATATGATTGGCACAATATATTACAGATATATAAATATTCGCTTATTCATTTTCTCTTTACGGTACATAATTTTGAAGATGAGTTCAATGTGGTGTCTGAGTTATTAACGTAGATATGGAGAGCACGTTTTTGACACATGTCAGGATTTTTAGAGGCTTGAGCATGCGATGTGGGATATGTGGTATCTTCTGATACACATTTCGTGCCCTGTGTAGTACGAGAGGGGGACACATATTTTATAGTGTGGATCCTTGTGATTATAAGCTACATGGTGGATACCAGGGAATGACGAGAGGGATGTTTAATAGCATGGCACTGAGGAGATTTTGGCTATAGGATGTTTGTCATGTTTATCATGGTTGTTAAGATTGACATAGGGAATGCTTCTTACACTTTAAAATTCAGGGATAACTTCACTTACTCTGGATAGTTTATCTGTGATTTTTTAACAACCGTTCATGCAGAAATTTCGTCGGGTTGTCACTTCAATCGCAATTCACGTTTGTTATAGCCGAGTGCTAATGACTAGTTACATAGTGACTTCGTAGTTACTTTTCTGTACGATCATTGATCTTTCCTTTTTGACACTACTGATTAGGGAGCCTTGATTTTACAATATGGTCCCCAGGTCTTATCTATTGTATGAAGGATCATAGAGGAGATTGGGCACATTTTTGTTGTAGTGCACGGTACTCTTGGAGGTACTTTTTGAGCATCCTTTGGTAGAGGTTACGACTCTACGCTGGGGTTTAGTGGGGCTCCAGATATGGTGGTAATTTTGTGGCTCAGCCATGGGGAGCATGAGTCTTGACTACGATCAAGACCAATTCACGTATGTGATTTAATACACTGATGTGATTTCTCTATGGTCACATGAGATAGCTTTATATACCTAGATGAATCCAGGAACATGCCCAAATTCACCTTTTAGGAACGTGCATGTTAGTCAACCCACAAGACTATATAACTATCAACTCCATTATGCATAGTATGGACTAGATACTACAATATCCCCACTAATGTCATTAGTGCCCAATAGTGGGTGTAAAACTCTGTATCAAGATATGCTCTCTCTCTCTCTCTCTCACACACACACACACACACACACGAGCATATATTCACACAAAGCCCTTCGTACTGAGTTTCTGTCAAACCTCCGGAGATGCAAGGCAGACTCAGCCATAATGAAGCCTAGCACTAAGGAAAGTAGCAAATAGAAAGAATTAGTACATCAAATAAGTAGTTGATAGGGCAAATGTATTGCTAAAGATAGAAAGAATAAGCACAATATCAATTGGCCGCAACTCGGACAAAAACTTCACAATGTGAAATATGCATGTCCCCTAATACGAATTATACACCCATATGAATCTAGGAACATGCCCAAATTCACCTTTTAGAAACGTGCATGTTATATAGTCATGGTAGTCAACCCACAAGACTATATAACTATCAACTCTATTATGCATAGTATGGACTAGATACTACGACATCCCCACTAACGTCATCAGTGCCCAATAGTGGGTGTAGAACTCTGCATCAAGATATGCTCTCTCTCTCACACACACACACATAAGAGCATATATTCACATAAAGCCCTTCGTACTGAGTTTCTGTCAAACCTCCGAAGATGCAGGTTATAGTTATCTGCATGTGGAGGATGGGCCTCTCTCCAATCGATTTTCCTTGAGGTGTATTAGTTTTATTGGTATTTGTACATTTGTTGTATGGCTCCTCACGGGACTTTCTCTACTTAGTCTCGTCTTAGTGTTTCTAGACGAGAGATGCTATCGCTTCGTTATGTGAGAAGAGGTTCTTTGATAGAAGTTGGTTATCCAAGGATTTTGGATCTACTGGATAGGGCAGGCACATTGGAGTGGGCGGATACAAAGGCTGGAAAAGTGGTGAGTTTCCTCAGTACAATTGGGAGCTTCGTTGTGTTGGGAGTTATCGTCTCTTACGAGTAGTGTGATTCTGTTCTAAGTAATATTTGAGATTTCCTAGGATTCTTCTCTTGTTATTTGGGCAGTTGTCCATGGGTACTTTGATTGGCATGACGAGTTGTCTCTGCTTTTCAGAGATTATTGTGTAGGACTTTTCTGTGGTAGCAGTACTGGGAGACTGGGTAGCCATTTATGGCTGTGCTCAATGCTAGTGAGTAACTACAGGCACAATGTTCGTTGGGGTATTGACATAGTTTGTCATTTTTTTCAGTGTTAAGAACTTATGGTAGTCCCAAGATTGGAGGTCTTAGGAAATGTTGTATTGGCAAATTTATGTGGGGGTCTAACCTGAAAGTGGCTCACGTTCAGGTAGGAGTCTAGTTGTATCAAGACCGTGTCCAAGAAGGAATTGATCTTTCTAACTTGGGTTTATGGGTCTAAAGGAATTGATCACTCTAACGTGGACTTACGGGTCTAAAGGAAGTCTTCTATGAAGTATATCTTGGTGGCATGCGATGCTAGGATATGCTGCATATTGGATTTCCAGAGGCATCCATATTTCTATTTGGGTGTTAGTTAATTGAAGGTGAGACGCGTTGATTTCTGAATCAATTACAGGGAAGAGGGAAAAATCGATTGGGGATTGCAGATGATTGGAGTGCTCTTGTGGATTGATTGCATCTTTGATTGGATCTAGGATTGGGGTGGTGAAACTCTTTGTTTGGTCGCTAGTATGGTGAAGCTGTTATGTTTTGCCTATTCTGAGTGGTGTTGGGAAACCGGTTGGGTTACCAATGGATCTTGAGGCATACACATATATTTTGCATAGATCCATACTCAAAGATCTTATCACTAATGGCATTTCAGTGGATTTAATGGATAGATTTATTCTTTTGTGCTTTTGTGAAGGGTTAGTTTGTGTGCTGGATATCGCCAGCAACTTAAATATTCAGGGTCGCAGACTGGTGAGTTGATTTGTAAAACATATATGGAGCATATCGTGGTGGTATGGGACACTAGGGTCTACTTCATGTGCGGTTTACGGTTTTTCGGTGAGGTAGATGTTTTAACCTCCAATGTGATCCAGAACTTATGATTGCTGGATGGTAAACTGATGTTTTACTTGCCTTTGTTCATGAAGTATGAGCTCTATCCCCAAATGTGGCAAATATACAGTTATTGGATTTGTTATCTAGGACTGTGTGGTAGGGTGCTGGCTAGTGGGGTTATACTAGTTCGACTTGGTCCTAGTAACATTGTGATGCTTGACATAGTGGTTGGGCAGAATTTGAAGTTTCTAGGTAACATCAGGTAGTCAAGATTGACTGGGTTGAGTTCTTGCTCATGATGATTGTCCTCAGTCTGTCAGGCAGCAAAGAGGATATATCATATTTTGGTAAAAAATGTTGTACGCATTTGGCAAAAGGAGACCATATGATTTGGTCAAATTCGCCTATGATGATGCTAAGCATAGGACTTCTCGCGACAACTAGGTTATGTTTAGTGCGGGTTTTGATAGCCCGAGTTTCCCTAAGGTTAAGACCTTAGAACTTGAAGGTATAAACCTAGGAACAACTAACCCTGGAAAAGGGCAGATGGTTTGTAGTCATTGCAAGCATAGGACTCCTGGCAACAACTAGGTTAAGTTTAGTGCGGGTTTCGATAGCCTGGGTTTCCCTAAGACTTCAGAACTTGAAGGTAAAACTCTAGGAGCAGTTAACCTAGGAAAAGGACAGATGGTTTGTAGTCACTGCATGGATTTGCATTGACAGATATTGACTTGCACTAGAGGGTTTTTATCTATGGTTTCAATCTCTAGGAGCAATTAACCCTAAAAAGAGCGGATGGTTTCGAGTCATTGCATGGGTTTGCATTGACAAATATTGACTTGCACTAGAGGGTTTTTATCAGTGGTGTTCTGGATTGAACACAGTCCTGATAGAAGCATTCTCTAAGGTTACTTATGACGAGAGTGCAGAGATACCTATTAGTTATATGATTCTCGGATAGGGAAGTACTTGCATACATCTCTAGGTGACCATCTGATTGGGAGAGGTACATCCATATGGCATATGCTTTGTCAATGTTGTTCTAGCATTCGGATACTGCTCACAGTCTGAGTATGCTGATGTTCAGTTTTCAACCTTCATCTCCAGTAACTTTGGGACCTAAGGGTATTTGGATTGATGCGGCTGGAGATTTCCAAGAGGATAGCTAGTTAGTGAGCATGGTTATATTTTGATAGGAGGCATTCACCGAGGGAGGTACCCACTGGAATGGTTTGTTTGAGAGTAGCTAGGAGTTCTGAGACGTGGGGAAGGTTGGGAAGTTATCCCCTAGGTATGAGGTATTATGTTGTTCTCTCCACCCCGTAAAGGTTGCTCCCGTAAGAAGACCCCTCATAAGTAGTGGCTGAACCAACCACTGCCCTCTTGAAGGATTATCACCAGTTCCCACAAGAGTTGAATACTAGCATGGAACTAAGCTAGCAATTTGACTATCTTCCCCTCGAAGTAAGTTTTCTCCAACACCCCCTCTACCATGTCCCGCTGAACCTCCATATAAGCCCCTAACCTACGAGATCGTCTTCCTCATGGTCGTAGACATCTCACCAAGATGGAGCCATTCAGCCATGGGTAAGAGATAAAAACCGGAGAATGAAGACTGCTATCACAAGATAACCTATGTGACTGATTCTATCATTTCGCATTTAAAGAGAGAAAACCTACGCATTCACATGAGAAAACACGAGAGAATATGCAAAAAAAGCACTGCCTACCTATACTCCACACACGAGAATCGGAAACCTTGTGTATCCACATGAAGACTGTCTCCAAAGTTTCGTCACTCACCGAGTTAGAAAAGTTTGCTTTAGTCCCGCTTTTTAAGTAGGATAAAAATATCCCTATTTCCAAAAAAACATGACCTTGTTGCTTTTTAAATATAAAAATAACAACATGCTTTTTCCTTTAAAAAAATGTGGCCCCCAAATTTGCATCAGCCCCATGCGGCTGCATTTTTTTCTACTGCAAACTTGCTTGGCACCCCATGCAGTTCATGCACGTGTTCCCATAGGCAACTCCTATGCACATGATCCATAGCTACAAAAGCGCACTACAACCCATGCATAAAACCTGTACAACCTGTTGCTACAGCACGTATTCACCAGAGGTGTGTGGCGTATCTTCACCTTACAAGCAAATGTAGAATAACTTGTGAGACGCCTCATTTCAATCTCAATCAAAAATCATAACCCTTCATATTCTCATGTGATAAGACGAATCATAAGGTGTTTAAATAAACACCATTTGAACACATGCATAGGACATTGAATAGTCATCACTTCAAGGTTTGAAGAAGCAAAACCTTTATTATCATGATTTGTGTGCATGACTAGTGTTGTGGTTAGCAACACGTACACGGTTTCAAATCATGGCGTGAGAATTTTGCTCTCCTAGGGTGTAGCATTGTCAATTGACAATACCTCATTATCTAAGCAAATGTTAAATCAAGAGATGGTGGTGCAACAAATGAGTAGAAGGGCATGGCTCCATTTTTGAATTATTACACAAAGGAGTAAATTGTACTGGTTTATTTTTCCATTCTTCCACAAACAAATGGGAGGAGATGGCTCCACTTCTTTTATTCTTATAGAAAGCACACTGAAAGCTATCATGCTTGCAAATGTTTAGATAACTCGGTATGTAGGATAAAAAATAATCATGGTATATAAATAGATTGGCAGCCGTTACGTCTTCTTTACATAAAAGCATAAAAACTTTGGATGAATCTTTTAAATATTCTATCTTATATGTGCGACAAGAAGAAAAACATGCTCCAATTAGGCGTTCCGTGTTTCGGGTTTCCGGGACAGATTTCCCCCCCTTCTTGCACATACGCATACATACCACTCACTCACTCTCTCTCTCTCTCTCTCATGTGCGCCTAGAATCCACAAAGTTCTATCATGCAAGCAACCATCAAAAACACATACTTCTTTCTTGCAAATCAAACATAGATATGGTGACTGAGAGAGATACCTGAGTCCAACGCAAACTTGAAAAGCAATAGAAAGACATGCAAGCCTTATTCCTGCTTCCGCGAAGGATTTCTCCGATACCAACTGTGAGATCCACCAAGATCTCCCTAAACACAAACAACCACATTAGTACCAATAGAAGAGGTGCAGGCTAGCTTACCTCCCAACCGTAGATTCCATCCCGAGCTGGAGGCTATGGCTCCAATCCCATGAATCATGGTAGTCAGCGCTGGTATACCACCAACGCCTGCCTATTGAGGCCTTCGGCATGATCATCCGTGATCCGTCGAATCCAATCATGTTCCCGATGGTAATCTTGGTCCATCACAGAGACCAATAGTCAAGAAACATAATAATGAACCCAGAAGTCACTTATATATTGGCTACTGCTATTATAAATAATAGCCAGGTAATAAATAGCCAGTTTACTTGGTATTATTAACCATGAGCCTTAGCCGCATGATCAGCCTGCTTTCCCTAACCCCAATGCTCCCTAAATCCTACCGGATTAGACCACTAATCCTGAGGATTAACATTAGGTACGTAACAATGGGGAACTAAAATATCGATGCCAAACTGGCATCCAAGCTGCACAGCTATGTCATGAGGGATCAATTTGAACACAACTTGTCTCAGTTGATCCTCGCACCTAAAGCCAAGCAGAACTCAACCGTTACTACAAAGCAGCGGAGGTTCCCTTCCGAACCCGTGAGGTATGCTGCGATGTCATCTGCAAACTCTCCATCCAGTAACTCCTCCACGATGCAAATGGGCAAGTGCAACCCCCGGAGGCCTGTATCATGCACATGAAGAAAATAACTTAGCCATGAAAAGGAAGAAGAATGGTGCAAGCGGGCATCCCTGGCACATCCAAGCGGGAAATGGCAAAGCCCTCTCCT
The DNA here is from genome assembly GCF_041138505.1 of Cibotium barometz. Classification (NCBI taxonomy): domain Eukaryota; kingdom Viridiplantae; phylum Streptophyta; class Polypodiopsida; order Cyatheales; family Cibotiaceae; genus Cibotium; species Cibotium barometz. Next base: position 40,119,406 of record NC_141061.1, on the reverse strand, counting down.
CCGCAGCCCTAAAGGACCTAGCTGTGGACTCCCTTGTAGAGGGTCGCAACTCCCTAGATCTAGGCGTGTGAGAATCCAAGTCTCATCATAGTCCCCTCCAAAAAAGCCCAATCAACTCTGTCATATGCTTTCTTTAAGTCAAGAAGCAAAACAGCCATATCCTCCCCCCAAGTCTAGATATAGTTGTCCCCTCCCAAAAGTTGAAGATATTATCCAAGATGTTGCGATGCCGGATGAAGCCAATCTGGGTAGCATGGATCGAATCCAGGAGGGAAGGCTGAATGTCATGTGCATGCATATGGACATGCCTAATCCAAGGCTAATCCCTGGTGGGCAGCACATAAACAGTAGATTAGGGCTTAGATTTATGCAGAAGACCTCCACGTGGGCAAGGATAGCAGTTGCTAGGTGGACAGGAGCCTGTAGATGTAGATGAAGTCAGCAGCATGTGTTTTATTGTTGTCCATGGAACTGGCCGACAACAGGTCGGCTAGTTCATTAAGTGTGCCAAGAGCCTATAAAAGGCATAACATTGGTCATTGTAGATCATCTCTCTCCCCTATGGAGTTAGGTCATAAATAGGCTTTTGAGTACCTCTTTTGGAAGGCCAAAGGCCTCAGAATACATGTACCTTTTTGTACTAAATGAATATACTGAATACACTGTGTTCTTGCATCAAGAGTTCCTATGAAGTGCTTAGGGTTGAAAGAAGACACCGAGCTTCCACGCATGTCACAGTGGATCAGAGCATCAGGCTCAGCTATGCCAAGTGTTGTTGGTGTCCTAGGAGAAGTGCACAGGTCCAAGGAGAGTAGCTCAGCATGTGTCAAGACCACCTTGAAGCTGGTTGGTGTCAGGCAAACCCAAGGGGAGGGTTTCATGAGAGTTGGCAGCCAGTTGGAGCTGCCCCCAAAAGCTTTTATGGAGCAACTCTAACCAATGATGTTCATCCAAGGGGTGGAGCCAAGGGTGCCAGGATCAGTTTCAAGAAGAAGGGATTGGAGTGGAAATAGAGACAGGGCAAGGTTTTCCGTGAAATGGTTGCCATGACGGGAAGGATGGCAAGTATGGGAGACCATATGTGGAGACAAGGGATGATGATAGTCATCCAGGGTCAAAGGTTGGAATCCCATCATCAAGTTTAGCATGAGGGGATGTCATGTGCATGCACATGGACATGCCTAAACAAAGGCTAATCCCTGGTGGGCAGGGATAAACATTAGATTAGGGCTCAGTGTGAGGATTATGTTGTTAATCCCTCATATTGTGTAGTAATTACTACTTAAGTACTTAACTTAGAGAACAAAAGCCTTCAGGAGAACACTTGAGAGAAGACCTGAATTGACTTGAATTGAATTGATTAAACTGAGTACAATAGGTCTCTTATATAGGAGATGAAGAGACACATTTAAAGAGGCATGTCCTTTGGCGAAAGGACATGACCATAGACGAAAGGATACAACTTTAGGCTAAGGGATGTGTCTATTCGATGTAGAGGCACAACCATTCATCAAGGGATACAACCATTCGTCGAAGGGATGTGGCTATTCGATGAAGTGGTACATCCTTTGGCGAAGAGTCGCAACCAATTGAGGGTAGGGGTTCCCTTGGCTGGTTACTCTTTGCATCTGCAAGCAACAGGAATCAGCAATGAAGAGAGTATCTGATACATACATATGTCGCAATCGTGACATTCCCTCCCATTTAAAATAAAACCCATGTGTCAAATGATAGACATCCGTTTGTCAAAGAACTCCTGAAGAAGATTAGGGTACTGCTACATTTCTTCATCTGTTTGCCAAGTGGAATCAGACTCATCCAAATCCATCCACTTCACAAGAAATTCTGTAGTCAACTTTCTTCTTGTTTCCTTCTGTCGTACGTCAAGAATTACTTCTGGAACAAGGATAATATGGTCATCTTCAATTTTTGGTACATATGAAGATAAGTCTGGAACAGGCGAATCTCCTTGAACATACTGTTTGAGCCAAGAAATGTGAAAAGTCGGATGAACCTTCCCCCATGAAGGTGGAAGTTCCAACTTGTAATTGACAACTGAATTTTTCTTAAGAATCTTGAAAGACCCATAGAAGCGAGGTCGCAACTTTGGAAAAACTGACTTCACTGTTTTGTAGCGGTGAGGTGCCACATATAACAAGACCAAATCTCCTTCTTGAAAATCTGCATGTCGACGATGCTTGTTGGCTTGTTTTTTATATGTTTGTTGCAAATGGACCAATTTATCTCGAACTTGCACAAGCACATCTTGCATCTCCTGAACCAACTGATCTGCCAATGCCACTTTGTGTTGTAAAACAAAGTTTGTAGGCACAAGAGAAGTATGCCCATATGTTGCTTGAAATGGAGTTAATCCAATTGTTGAATGATGGAAATTATTCTAAGCAAATTCCACGAGTGGCAAATAATCTTCCCATGATGCCAAACGGGATTGAATGTAATATCGAATCATTTCTTCCAAAATCTAATTGACTCTTTCAGTCTGACCATCTATTTGAGGATGATAGGCTAAACTGAACAACAAATTCATGCCAAGAGATTTGAACAAAGACGTCCAAAAATGTCCAGTGAACTTTGGATCTCTGTCAGAGATGGTCTTCGGCAAACCATGCAATTTGAAGACATGTTGCACGAACAATGACGCCACATCTAGGGCTAAAGCAGCTTTCTTGCAAGGAACGAAATGCGCCATTTTGGAAAATCGATCAACCACCACAAGAATCTGAGCATTGCCTTTGGATGAACGAGGCAAAGTGGTAATAAAATCCATACTGATACTTTCCCATCTCTCATTGGGAACTGGCAACGGTTGAAGTAACCCTTGAGGAAGTTGTCGAGATGCTTTCATTATCTGACATGAATGACAAGCTTTGACAAATTTGATAACATCTTACTGCATCTGAGGCCAGAAGTATGTAGCAGACAAAAGCCGATATGTCTTGTTGATACCAGGATGAGCAGCATAAGGAACTTCATGATGCTCTTGAATGAGAATCTTCCACAATGAAGTATTGTGAGGCACACAAATGCGATCAGAAAAGAACAGCAACTCATCCATGATGGTGTAGACTGCAAACATGTTCATTTCTGCAGGACTGGGATTAGAAGATTTGAGAGCACGGAACGCATCTCCAAAATCTCTATCAGTCAAATACTCATTTTTGAAACAAGCAGGGATTTCCATTTGCACATCTGTGATGGCAAAATTAGTGGCTCGAGGCATGCGGCTCAAAGCATCCGCAACCACATTCTGAAGACCAGGAACATACTAGATAATCATGTGGAAATTAGCCAAGAATTCAACCCATCGGCCTTGTCGAGAGTTCATAACAAGTTGAGTGAAAATATATGTCAGAGATTGATGATCTGTACGTACAACTGAATCTGCTCCAAGAAGATAATGTCTCCAAGTCCGATAAGCATGCACGATTGCCAAAAACTCCTTATCATACACAAGATACCTGCTTTGAATGGCTGAAAATTTCCTGCTGTCAAAAGCAATGACACAATCATTCTGCATCAAAACTCCACCAGAAGCACGATCTGAGGCATCTGTCATCAAAGGGTTGGGTGGGATCTGCAATGGCCAAGACCGGGGTTGTCGTCAAGGCATGCTTGAGATCATTGAAGGATTGTTCAGCTTCAGAAGACCACTGAAGTTTGTCCAACTTTGTCAATTCTGTCAAAGGGGCAGCAATCTCTGAAAACCTATGCACCTTGCTGTGATAAAAGTTAGCAAGTCCCAAGAAAGATCGAACATCTGAAATGGTGAGAGGCAAAGGCCAATCCACAATTGCCTGAATCTTCTTAGGATCTCCTGCAATCCCATTACCAGAAATGATGTGACCAAGATATTCCACATGGTTCTTGAAACCGGCCTTCAGATAAGCAAAGGGCGGTGAAACAAACACTCGCACATAAAACACTTCAACACCATTGAGGACCTAGAAAAGGAAAACAAACAGGGGGAGCTAGAGTGCTCCTGCAAATAGTACACGGACACCGATTGGCCCCAAATCGCAGTGGCGCCCCTTGCGGTATTTCTTTAATTGATTATAAGAGCTTTGATTACAATATAAGGTTGGGAACTCGGCCGTCACAGTAGAACCCCTGAAGCCTGCAAAGAACCTGCATCTGGCTTCTTGTCCACTCGGCATCCACAAACAAGTCCAGCCAATGTTCACATCGAAAGACTCTCTCACATTGAGTCTGCATACAGAAGCTTTCTCCCATGATCAAGGCTGCCACAACCATCCATAGCCTCTCACACTATGAACAGCATCACACCCTGACACATCCAGTGCTCCTACATCACAACACAGACTCCCAAACTCTCTCAAAAGAGTATCACACCACAGCATACCATACAGTTGACACACCTGTACAAATCCTCTCTACCTTCCAAGGGTACTATCCATCTCTGTCATGGATTCCCTGTCTCCTGCCCAATCAGTAGCAAGGCTGTACCAAACATGTGTCCAGTCCTGTACCTTCTGCCTGCATGTGACCTATCTCCTGGAGAAACCCAAAAACATGTCTCTTCGAGAAACCTACGACCTGTTTCCACATGAAACCCTTAGGCCTGTTTCCCTTTGAAACTTCTGTCCTGTTTCCATACATCTAGTTACATGTTCTCTCATGAAACATCTGGCAACATAGAGATGCCCATAACTGTAGGTCCCACTGTTCCTTTCTAGCAGGAAGAAAACAATCTGCTCCATGAGCACGCAGCCATGCGAGCTTGCATCACTCCCATGCCAAGAAACAAAACCAAATGACCTGTACTTGCAGCCAAAAACCCAAGCACATAGCTGAATTTGCAACCAAACAAAAACAGCCCATAAACAGTCCTGTTTCCACCCTCTGAACTGCCAAACCCTTCCTCTCACAAAGGGCTAGAGATAACCACTCTGGAACAGCCTTGAGCCAGTGAAAAGAGAGACTCCGAAGGACATCACCTGCAGTCCCACTTGCTCACAAAGAAAGAGAGACTTACAGTCTTTATGTCGCTTTCCACAAAAGAGAAAAAGACACGAGGTAAAGCCCCGTTGTGTCCTGCCTTCTTGTTCTGCAGTCCACGCCTTTGTGTCCAACTCTGCCTGTATGGACAGCAGCACAACCAGCCAGCTTCATGCCAAAAGCAAAGGGGAAAGAGGGATTCAATAGGCGCCTGTTTCTGTCCTGTCCCTACAGCTGTCCGTACAGCTGTCCGTACAGCTGCCACGTGAGCATATGCAAGCACTCAATGCATCCAAACACTACATCCACTAAGTACTTTCCCACATATGTCTCATGGCCATCCCGCAGGAGTCACACCCAGTGGTGCATCCTTGAACATAATAAAGCACTTGATGTATCATACCAACATACATGCAGCAGATGACACAATGCAGAGTATTTCCCAATGTATTCTCAATGGTACCAGGATCCAATGGCACCAGAATACAAAAATACCTCTACCTCAAAAAGTGTATGCATACATGCACTAATAGAATTCGATCCATATTTCCATGAATCAAACCAACTCTAGGACTGCTCGCAAGACTTATGTCCTCCATAGAGTTATCCATAGTTGCAGTTAGAGTTCAAGGTGCGCGCGACTGCCAACTTTACCATTTCATGTGACTAGTACACAATATCATAGAAGTCCCATAAGCAGATGTACTGTCAGCCTCAGTACCTTCGGGTGAATACAAAGATGTCACCAAGCGACTCCTAGATAACAAATGAGCCTGTCTGTAACAAGGGAGCGGAGGTGCTACTCCCCTCTTGAGCATCAGGCAATACTCCAGACCTATGCTCTGCTGAACCTGAATGAGCCGTAACAAGAGTCGACTCCAACTCATAGGCATCAAGATAAAGCTGCAACTCCTGAGGTGAATCTGCTAAGTCACCCTCCTCCATCCACTTCGCATCCATCAGTGAACCTCCTCCATCCACTTCGTATCCATTAGTGAACAGCTCTTGAACTTCACAGGATAGCGACGGGAAACCTTACCCTGTACCTTTCTTTCCTTATGTGCCAGTATCTGCTCGGGAATAAGAACATCGTCAAGTTCCTCCGCTTCCGTCTGAGCCTCATCTGATACATCCTCAGGCACCCAAAACCTGCTTGCACTCCACCCAAGTGATAAGCACAAGTCCTCGATGAAGCATAGTAGATCACCACTGCTAAACATAGAAAGAAACTGTCTTCCGAACCCATGAAGCCTCTATGAAGATACCACTGGTGACAAACTGTCGAAAGCCATAGCCTTCAACGCATCTCCTGCACCATAACACTTCAACTGCTTCTTGTTCCTGGCCAACTACTTCTTGTCTTGTCCTTGGTGTCTTTTCTCCTGAACTCCATCTTCAGCTCTTGCTCTTCACCTCATATAGGCAAAGACACAAAATCATGTACTGTGTCCTGCACTTCCTTTTCACTTTCCTCATGTTGAAGCTTTTGATGTGACTCTCATGAGACAACCACGAGCTCGCCTCCTTGAGAAAGTCGACGATGTGTCCCGGCAACGGAACCTTGTAACCGGCCTTCAGATAAGCAAAGGGCGGTGAAACAAACACTCGCACATAAAACACTTCAACACCATTGAGGACCTAGAAAAGGAAAACAAACAAGGGGAGCTAGAGTGCTCCTGCAAATAGTACACGGACACCGATTGGCCCCAAATCGCAGTGGCACCCCTTGCGGTATTTCTTTAATTGATTATAAGAGCTTTGATTACAATATAAGGCTGGGAACTCGGCCATCACAGTAGAACCCCTGAAGCCTACAAAGAACCTGCATCTGGCTTCTTGTCCACTCGGCATCCACAAACAAGTCCAACCAATGTTCACATCGAAAGACTCTCTCACATTGAGTCTGCATACAGAAGCTTTCTCCCATGATCAAGGCTGCCACAACCATCCATAGCCTCTCACACTATGAACAGCATCACACCCTGACACATCCAGTGCTCCTACATCACAACACAGACTCCCAAACTCTCTCAAAAGAGTATCACAGCACAGCATACCATACAGTTGACACACCTGTACAAACCCTCTCTACCTTCCAAGGGTACTATCCATCTCTGTCATGGATTCCCTGTCCCCTGCCCAATCAGTAGCAAGGCTGTACCAAACATGTGTCCAGTCCTGTACCTTCTGCCTGCATGTGACCCATCTCCTGGAGAAACCCAAAAACATGTCTCTTCGAGAAACCTACGACCTGTTTCCACATGAAACCCTTAGGCATGTTTCCCTTTGAAACTTCTGTCCTGTTTCCATACATCTAGTTACCTGTTCCCTCATGAAACATCTGGCAACATAGAGATGCCCATAACTGTAGGTCCCACTGTTCCTTTCTAGCAGGAAGAAAACAATCTGCTCCATGAGCACGCAGCCATGCGAACTTGCATCACTCCCATGCCAAGAAACATAACCAAATGACCTGTACTTGCAGCCAAAAACCCAAGCACATAGCTGAATTTGCAACCAAACAAAAACAGCCCATAAACAGTCCTGTTTCCACCCTCTGAACTGCCAAACCCTTCCTCTCACAAAGGGCTAGAGATAACCACTCTGGAACAGCCTTGAGCCAGTGAAAAGAGAGACTCCGAAGGACATCACCTGCAGTCCCACTTGCTCACAAAGAAAGAGAGACTTACAATCTTTATGTCGCTTTCCACAAAAGAGAAAAAGACACGAGGTAAAGCCCCATTGTGTCCTGCCTTCTTGTTCTACAGTCCACGCCTTTGTGTCCAACTCTGCCTGTATGGACAGCAGCGCAACCAGCCAGCTTCATGCCAAAAGCAAAGGGGAAAGAGGGATTCAATAGGCGCCTGTTTCTGTCCTGTCCGTATAGCTGTCCGTACAGCTGCCACGTGGACTGTACCTGCAACTGTACCTGACTGCGCCACCTGTGCCTGCAGCAGCCCTGACCTGCGCCGCCTGTACCTGCACCGCCTGAATCTGCACTTGCAGCAGCCTGTACCTGCACAGCCTGTACCTGCACAGCAGCCGTACACTGTACCTCCAGCAGTCGTACAGTTCTGCACAGGCTCTTCTGTGCGCAGCCAGCATGCAGTCCACTTCTCCCATGAAAAAGCCACACGCTTCCTCAAGAGTTAGGCGCCTCCTTTGCCTGCCAGCCCCTCTTCTTCCCAAAAAGCACACGTGGCCCCAAAATAGCATATGGGCCATGTTTTTCTTTAATGAAGGGCTTTATAATAATTTTTAAAGGTTTTTAAACCTTTGTCCCCACCAAAACCCTTTGCCCCCATGGGAGACTTTAATCACTTGGCCCCCTTCACACTTGGGGTTGTCCCACACATGGGTTTACTTTTTGACTCCAACCTGATGCCATTCACACTGTCCACCATGTCCCCGTGCACACCTGCATCTTGTCCAAAGAAAAACACAAGGTCGTGACTGTCTTGAAAAATTCGCTCTTCTTCTTGTTGATGTATAGCATATTGGTGCGTAGTACTTCAAAGACAATCTGTAAATGCTCTTTGTGATCGACCATAGATCGGCTAAAAACCAGAATATCATCGAGATAAACAATCACAAACTTGTCCAAGTACGGCCTAAAAATTTCATTCATCAGGGTCATGAAAGTGGCCGGGGCATTGGTTAACCCAAAAGGTATGACCAAGAATTCATAATGGCCATATTTTGTCCCAAAGGCTGTCTTGTATTCATCACCATTACGGATACGAATTTGATGATAGCCGGACTTCAAATCAATCTTGGAAAATACCTTTGCACCAAGCAATTGGTAACAACTCATCGATGCGAGGCAACGGAAATTTGTTCTTGATTGTCAGCTTGTTGAGAGCACGGTAATCAATGCAAATCCACATTGATCCATCCTTCTTTTTGACAAGCAAAACCGGGGCTCCGAAGGGACTTTTGCTGGGACGGATGTGACCTTTGTCCAGCAACTCCTATAATTGCCTTTGTATCTCCTGAGATTCAGAGTAAGAAACACGGTCTGGAGTTCGGGTTGGAGGAGGTTGACCTGGGATAAGATCAATCGCATGATCCACAGGACGACGAGGAGGCAAAGTCGTCGGAAGATCATTCGGAAACAGATCCTGAAAAGGCCAGAAGAAGGGTTGCTCCAAGTAAGCAGTTGTTGATGGCAAGGCTTGAGATTGCTCACTAGTTTCTACTTCAATCTCCCGTAACATGACCAAGGATGTTGTACAGTCACGTTTGCGAACGAGGCATTTGACTTGCAAGGCAAAAACAACAGTGATGGGTTTGGCACTAAAAAGGCCACGAAATTCTAGCTCTCGACCATCATGGTATAACTGGATTGAATGAGAACGAAAGCTGATCACTGGATCATATCGATACAGCCAAGATTGTCCCAGTATCATGTCATAATGTGACAACGGCATCCACCATCAGCAAGCTCTACTTGAAAAGCATCCACAAAATGTCAGGTTTGTAGGCGAAGCTTGTGAACCAAAGAAGTGCCCACAAAATTAGTGCAACAGCCACTGTCCAACCAGCACATTGATGGGATGGTCGCCAATGAAACCCAGAAGACTAAGGACCTGCTTGGAAAGATTCATCGGAAACGTGAACAGACCAAGCTATTTGTTTGTTTTTGTCTTTCACAGCATGATCAGCATGGTGGCAACTGTCCACCTGAGAATTGCGCCGAGTGTTGGAGGGTTTAGGGCGCTGAGGACATTCATACCACCGGTGATTGCTAGGACAAATGGTACAGAGGCCTAGACGACTAGGTTGGGATGAAGTGGCAGTCAATGAAGAGGTTTGCTGTCCGGAAGAGGTTTCTCGTTTGATGTTGCGCTGATCATTGCTGCAACGGTCCTGTCGGAACCGATCTCGGTTTCTGCTGCCAGAGAATTCGGTCTGAGAGAATCTTGTGTTTGACGCGGGAGCTTGCTCGGAAAAGCGCGACCGGAAGGACCGTTGTCTAGAATATGGTCGTCGAGAGTTGGGTTGTCCAGGATTGGGACGCTAGGGTTGGCTAGTACCATTGGATCGGGCGCCGGAGAAAAAGTTCCTGGAAGGACGCCTGTAATCACTAATGCGCTCGACATACGAGATTGCTTCATCCAGGGTGGCAGGATTGTACTTATGGACTTCGTCTTGGATCATGGGTTCAAGCCCGTCAATGAAGCTGTGAAGCTGGTCAGAGGGGCTGAGTGTCTATCTCGACAGCCAGTTTTTGAAACTCTGAGATATACGCAGCCACGGAGCCAGTTTGACTTAGGCGGCAGGGAGGACCTGGCATGAAAGTTCGCATTGGCACGCTCAAAAGCCTTGCGAAGAGCACGCCGAAATTTATCAAACTTGCCATCTGAAATCCTGCGTCGCCACCAAAGGAAGGCGGTATCTTTCAAGAGGGTATTGGCCAATGCCACCTTTTTTTTTTCGAGCAATTCGCTATTTGAGAAATAAACCTCCATCTTGTAGAGCCAGTGATCGATTAACCGCTTATCGCGGCGGCCATTGTAGGGCTCAGATAACTTGATATCCATCTTTCTTGTCTGTACTGTGGTCATTAATTTATACAAAAGTTTGAGTTCAACATTGTCTACGTCGGTGGTCGGATCGGGAGGAGTTGAGGGATCGTCTTGCTGGCCCACCGAGGATGATAATGATGATGTTGGAGAACGTGAACGACGCGCTCACTGTGACTTCCTGGATCCCTCGCGCTGGTGTTGGTGCCGTTGTTGCATGTCTTCCATTTGTGATCGCATTGATGCCATACCGTCGAAAAGGGCCCGTTGCAAGTCCTCCATCTGTTGTTGAAGAGTGGTCATCTGCAAGGCCTCCATCTGAGGATCGACGGGTGGCACGTTGTCGTGCGAAGTCAACATCTGGAGAACTCGGAGAGAGAGTACTGAGGTGAAGCAAGAAACGTCCACCCGAAATGTAGGATGGAAGGAACAGCGGCTGGAGAGACAGTAACAAGATCCTCGTACTCGAAGTTGGGATCCTCCACTTCCTCCGTATCGTTCTCGGAGGTTACTCCGTCTGCTTCCGCTTCTGCGTTTGGTTCCGCCAAAGAGCTGGGCACCGGAGATAATGGAGTATAATCGGGGACGAAGATCTCGAAGTAGAATGTCACAGGAGGGCGCGTGGAGGAGATATTGCGGAGGCCATCCACGCTACACTCTGGAAGAAAGTGTGCCAACTGAGGGTACCGTGACAGAAAATACTCGAAATGAGTAAGGTGCAGTGGCTCGAAGGTGAGGAAAATAGTCCAGATCGCCCATATGTCCGGTTCGGTTACATGCGGGCTCCTGACATGTATGCGGTACACCTGTGAGGCCGGGACTACTGGGATAGGAGAGTCTGGGAGACTTGGAATCCACCCAGCATCGGCGGGAAGTGGCACCGGTTTTGGAGTGGGGGCCGGAGGAGGGCTGTGTTCGGGAAGAAGAACCTCGGGGATCTCGTCGATGTAACTCAGATAGGAGATGTGCATGTAAGGCTCCTCTGGAAAATTGTCCATGAAGCATGCACGTGCATGGTGAGAGCGCACAGACGGTGTGGCGTGGGCAGAGCCGGGAGATTCCACTGACAGCCAGGAGGAGGATGGTCGCCGAATCGCCGGGGGAAGGGGAGCGAACGTGTAGTTGGCGGATGGTTGCCGAATCGCCAATGGAAAGGGGGGGCGGTTCGGTTCACACTAGCGCACGCCCCCTTTTTTTTTTATTAGAGACCCAAGTGTCAATGTTATTTATTTATTTTTTTAATGGTGTAAAGGTGACGGCCCTCGAGCCGACCGGAGGAAGGGTGCGCCGCTTCGAAAAAAGCGCCGCCAGCAACTATGCGAAGAGGTGGAGGACGGGTGCTATTCGGCGGCGAGGGGCTCAGGGCCGGCAGCTGCACGAAGCAAGCAAGGGGCTCACGGCCTGCAGCGAACGAAGCGACGAGGGGGGGGGGTGCTCCATATTCAGCAGAGAGGGGGCGGTTCCTACCATGCAGCGAACGACTACCACCACCGGCACAGCAGGGAGGGGGGTAATCCAGGTATGCAGTAAGGGTTCCCTCTCTGAAACACACACAGTGCGTGTTTATGGGTGTGGAATTTTTTTTTTTTTTTACATCACCATGGGCAAAAATTTACGCCAAGTCCACCATCGCTCCGCTGCTTCCATACAACACCGAGAAGAGGGGTGGACGAGGGAGTGCCGCGGAGAGGGTAAGGGCTTCACAACCCACGGGTAGGAAAAATTTTGCTTTGATACCACTGTAGGATTATGTTGTTAATCCCTCATATTGTGTACTAATTACTACTTAAGTACTTAACTTAGAGAATAAAAGCCTTCAGGAGAACACTTGAGAGAAGACCTGAATTGACTTGAATTGAATTGAATTGATTAAACTGAGTACAATAGGTCTCTTATATAGGAGATGAAGAGACACATTTAAAGAGGCATGTCCTTTGACGAAAGGACATGACCATAGACGAAAGGATACAACTTTAGGCTAAGGGATGTGTCTATTCGATGTAGAGGCACAACCATTCATCAAGGGATACAACCATTCATCGAAGGGATGTGGCTATTCGATGAAGATGTACATCCTTTGGCGAAGAGTCGCAACCAATCGAGTGTAAGGGTTCCCTTGGCTGGTTACTCTTTGCATCTGCAACAGGAATCAGCAATGAAGAGAGTATCTGATACATACATACGTCACAATCATGACACTCAGATTTATGCAAAAGACCTCCATGTGGGCGAGGACAGTAGTCGGCCAAGTGGACAAGGCGAAGTTGGCAGCATATATGTGTTTTATTGTTGTCCATGGACCTGGCCGACAGCAGCAGGTTGGCCACTTGATTAAGTGTGCCAAGAGAAAGGCATAACATTAGTCATTGTAGATCATCTCTCTCCCCTATGGAGCTGGGTCATAGATAGGTTTTTGAGTACCTCTTTTGGAAGACCAAAGACCACAGAACACATGCACCTTTTTGTACTATATGAATATACTGAATACACAACCATCTCTCTCTCTCTCTCTCTCGCTCTCTCTCTCTCTCTCTCTCTCTCTCTCTCTCTCTCTCTGTGTGTCTATGTTGATTGTCCTTGCATCAAGAGCTCCTATGCAGTGCTTAGGGCTGAAAGAAGACAGAGCTTCGGTGCATGTCACACTGAAGACGCAGGCTGATCCCCTTGGGCAGGATCTTGTATGCCATCCCTAAGAGAGTGATGGGTCTCCACCATCGGATACATGCAATTGCCACCTTCCTTCGGGATAAGGCATATCAGACCCTCGGAAATGCATTCGGGGAGTAAGCACGTCTGCATAACCTCATTGAAAGCAGCCCCCATGAGGTCCCAATGGCAAAGGAAGAGGGAAACCAGCAGACCATCCTCTCCTAGGCACTTCATGTGTGGAAAGGCCTTCAACGCGGCTATGCTGGGCAGCGGTGGTTCGCTAGGCATTAGCGCTGCTGGCTGCAGCTGAGTTGACGACAGGAGCAGAATGAGTCGCCGACGCGGAGCTTTCGAACAAGACGATGGTGCACAACACGAAAGTGACAGCATAGAGGATGAGGACAGCGGTCTGCTCTGGCCACAGGAACAGAACCTACTGTGATACCAAATGTTGGCCTAGGGTTCGGAGCAGCAGCTAGACTGAGGACCATCAAGTGCACCTATTGCAAAAAGCTTGGGCATACTAAAGACACGTTTTAAGAAGATGGCCAAAGAGGAATCAAAGGATCATGCAAATTTTGTGTAAGAGCATGAAGAAGAAGATAAAGCTGAAGCATCTACAACAGCCGAAGACAGTATTTGTCATGACAAATACTAACACGTTTTTGGATTTCAACCATCCCTACTTCCTCCATACTGGTGCCCCACTAGACTTCAAAGTTTTTAGCGAGCAAGAGGTGGGAGCTCATCAACAACATTGCCACCTGACACACTTGCTGTGCCAGATGTAGTGTTGTTGGCATTGAGGGATCCGTCACCCCACTGGCAGAAACTAAATGCTTCATTTGGATGAACATCATCAATACCCTCTGGGGATGATGGAAGCACCTCACAGGCAACTCAAATCGGATGTAGCAGCACCATGCAGCTTCCTTACACAAAGAGCCCAGGCCCTCTTTCACCGTGTGGGTTTTGCGGGGGGAGGGGGGGAGGGGGGGGGCTCATTTGGTAGTACAGGTCCACTATATAGCTTTTTCCACCCTTTCCTCGTATGTAGCCTCCCTCCGAGTGCGGCCAGCCAAAAAGGGAGCCCCCCCCCCCCCCCCCCCCCCCCCCCCCCCCTCTTCTTCTATTCTTCTTTGAGTTTCTCTAATCCTCGCATGAGGGACCATTTCTATCTTGTTGCCTCCATTGAGGGTTGTAGTCTGCATCATGCAAACGTTTTCTTTTGACTAATAGAAGGATCTATCCTTGAATTAATATAACCCAACTGGCTGTAACTAGCACAAAGACTTCAAGTGGATCACCCTTTCTCCATAAGAAGATTAAACAGAGTACACCTTTCTTTGCACTTTACAAGATAGATTTCTCCAAGAAGAAAGAACAAGTCATTTTATTGGGAGATTTCAATACTAGAACTCGTACTCGACAAGTCAAGTTGATTGAAGTATAAAGAGGATGCAATCAGATGGAGCAACTCTAGAAGAGTCTACTCTCCATCCTATTTTCTAGGGATGATATTTTTGTTGATATCAAGTTCCAGCAAGTGCTTCTTGCACTATACAAGAAAGATTTCTCCAACATGACACTGAACTGGAGGTTTCAATGCTAGAACTCGTACTCAACTAGGCAAGTTGATTGATATGCAGTTAGACGGAACCACTATAGAAAAGACTACTCTCCATCCTGTTTGATAGGGATGATGACGTACTGATATCACACCATAGGGCCTGCAATGACACTGAGATGCATTGTGAACCTTTTGCCAAGAGAGGGACCTCAAAGTGAACCTTGGAAAAAACCAAGATCATGCTTTTCCACACGAGTCATGGGAAGATTTCCTTGAACACGAGATTGTGAATGCACATACTTACCTCAAGGTCCACTTTTCGGGACCCAAGCAAGAGGATATGCATCACTAGCATGCCTAGAGCGATAGATCCTCCAGGCACATTTCCAGCCGGTCTACAGTAAGACCCTTCTTTTTGACCAGTTATCAAGCTAGCAACCATGTCTGCACCTCTTGCGTGTCACATACTTCGCATTTCTCCATGCTCCCATGTCAGCTTTGGTGTACAGCTTGTCTCTACATGCAACCAGTATCAAGCTGCCCGTGAAATATTTCTTCATGCATGTGGCAAGTGAATTTCTAGATATTTGGGCAGTGGATATGAAGCTGCCAAAGGTCACCTGTGATCAGAGTGTTTTGCTCCTGCCTGGTCAAATTAGGTGACTAGAGTGACTCTATTTCTGTATATTGAAAAGGTGGTAGGGTAGCCTAAGAAGAACCTGTCATCCATTGTGTAACATGCACACATCAACTGTTTTGTTCCTGAAGCAGCAGGCAGCAGGCAGCATGGAGGAGAAAAATGCCAACAATGGTAGCCTCTGTTTCCCATCTATCTTCCACGATGTGTATTCTTTGAAAATATGTGATCAGCTGAAATGAAGATTTGTATTGAGAAGGCAAGCTGCGAATTCAGCTAAAATAATTTGGAGACAGCATCGCATCAAATTCGGAGTCTCTCCCCTTGCATCCACTCTAGAGTAAGAGATCGACTGCTCCAGGCACAATTTGGGGATGATCACCCTTCCCACAGTTGCAAGAGGGATGCCGCATGCACCATCATCAATCATTGAATGCATGTCATGCCAGGCTAGCAATTATCGTTAGGTCACTAGACAAGGTTAAGGTTTAGCAAAATAATCCACCCATGTTGTGAACCCTAATCCAAAGGGACAAAAGAAACTATGTGTGACTGCAATTACAGATTAACAAAACAAGACAAAGTTAGCCAACTAGTTTGCCTACTTTTTCTATATATGGGACCCATCTTGAGTCATTCTAAACATCTTCTACATCGCTTGGTGCAACCAGCAAAGGGAGAAGATCAAGTAATCAAGAGTGGCACATCCGCCCAAATAGAAGCAAAAAAATGAAAATCAGTCCATGTCTTCCTATTGTAGAAGATTTCAGCAATTGGGAAGACTACATGAGGGTTTCTTGCAATGTTCACAGTCAACTTAGCATGCAGTTCAGTTTTAAGCAGATTTGGCAGGATTCCTTGTAAATATTTCAGCTTTATTCAATTCAGTAATATACAGTAGGTTAGGTAAAGAGAATCAAAAATCTTTCACTGTCTTTCCTCTCTTCCTCTTCTCTGTATTATGCCAGTCTGTGTTTCAAAGTGATTGAAGAGCCACGCGTTTGTTAGTGCAACCCCAATAGGGTTGATTTTCGTACTTTTTCCTACCAATAGAACGATCTCAAAAAAAATAAGAGGTATCTGTGAAATCTAAAGATTTAAAAATGGGGGAAGAATTTTACAGAAGTGGCATCATTTTCAAGTTCAATGAGCAGCAATATTTTGTCAAACCTAGCTGCTCTCTGGTTAAATAAGAGCATAAGCCAAGAATGTACAGTAAAGCATGGCTTGAAACAATCCTGGCTGAGAGCATGCGAATGAGAGGAGGATTACTCTTTTGCTTCTTGCATCCAAAATGCGCGTCATAATCTTTGGATTCCTTGTAGTTACAATTTTTACCACCCATCCATTTCCTTTGTGTCTTGTATGAGCTCAAACCATGGGACCAGTACAGCTGCGAAAGTGCACACATTACTTGCATGATGTTAAACAACCCACTAACTTTCAAGTACAACCCTACAAATCCATTAACACTAGTAAGGTTCTTCCTAGTATACCTCTTCAAAGTTCTCGATATGTATTTCACATGACCGCCACTTTAGTAAGTCCCTCTTTTCCGCAGCTCTTTTCTTTCTTTTAGTATAATTGACATACTCCTGTACTTGAGTACGTTGAGCACATAAGTATCTTATGATTGATTTGCAGAACTTTTGTTTCCACGGTTTTGTCATAACCAAAAACGCAATCATGTTAATGCAACAAACAATCAATTCCCTACTACCACAAGCATGTGAAGTTTCATTTTGAATGACCTAAAGAAATTCAATAACAAACATTGATGAACTAGCAAGCAAGTATATCATACCTTGTGGCCATAGCCTCTGTAAGACTGCAAAAGAAAGAGAATAGTGAGACCCAAGACCTCTCTCTCTCTCTCTCTCTCTCTCTCTCTCTCTCTCTCTCTCTCTCTTCGCTGCGCCTCCCTTTATTCTCTCTCTTCTCCCAGATGTTATCCATTAGGAGCTCCTGGTACCATACTTTTCCTCAGTTGTTTCAGTTTCAGTTAGTTGTTTAGTTGTTTTTAGCTTTCCTTACACAGACATTGTATCAGATCCACCAATTGTTGTAACCTTTTTGGTCTCATAGGTCATTTTGGCCTTTTGAAGACGTTAATATATCATTTCATTTTCATTTCATTTCTCTCTCTCTCTCTCTCTCTCTCTCTCTCTCTCTCTCTCTCCCACATGATATTGTATCCCCTCTCTATACTCCACTCACCTCCATAGCGTACCCCCCCTCACTATATTCACACCCTATAAGGGTTTCTGTTTACCTTCCAGTTCCAGTTTCATTTTCTAGGTGCCAGTAGTATCATCTTTATTTTTCATTTTCTGGTTTTTTATCCAGACATTGTATCAGATCCACCATGATGTAACTTTTTGGTCTCATAGGTCATTATGGCCTTTTGAAGACGTTAATATAACATTTCATTTCTCTCTCTCTCTCTCTTCGCCCTTCTTTCCGCACCCGCCCTTGCTCAAGCCCCCAAGGCAGCAACATAATCCTATCACACACACACACATACAGAGCGACCGAATGACTGTACACATGTACAAGTTGAGTTTGAGGTTTTCAAAAAACTTCACACATATTTAGCAACCCCCTGTTTCTGCTGAGACATTCATGTCCAGCACAACTGTACAAATAGAGACCATTTATCCTCCTAGATCAAACAGAAATCTTGGTGCATACACCTTCCAATTCTTCAAGCATTTTCCTCTGTCAAATAACCATTGATGCATCCTGTTACGATCTGCCATTTTCAGCAACCCCCTGGGCTCTTTATATATGGCATCATCAATATATTCTATTGCATTTCCTCCTCCATACCAGCTCACATAATCTTGTGATGGAAACAACCATTCCTCACCTCTACTCCTCTCTGACACATCTGAATCCCACTCATAATCATATACTGAATTAACAAACATCTAATGATCAACTTCCATCTCATGGTCATCCAATTTGCAACCTACATCATTGGCTTCCAACTCTTCCTCTGGACAAACCGCCAAACTAAGACTAACCAAACCACTCATCCATATGTTGAGCATCAACATGAGGTGTGTCCACCATAAACTCATTTCCTTTCAACCCATCAACATCAAACATAGCAACTTCATGCACTGTAGACTCATCATTGCCACTTCCCTGTAGTTTCTCTAGCTTCAAGACTATTGGTGATCCTTCAAGATTCTCCACATCTTGCACAGGCATCTCTACCAAGTCTAAGCTTCCTTAACTGCCAGGCAAAGCATCTTGGTCCCCTCGACTAACAACAATAGTCTCACATGCATTCTCACTACCGACAACCGACTCATTCTCTTGGGCATGACAAAAAACACACACCTTATGATCAGCAACCGCACATACAAAATCTATCACATCATCATCCAAAATAGCATCTAACTCATCATCAGTCACATCATCACTCCCTTCCTGCACAACTGGTATGCAAGTATTTGTTATCTTCTCCAAGGAAGCCAATTCCAACAGATCATCCAATGCATTATCAAGAATACAATTCAGCTCATCATCCAAATTTCCACAAGCTGCAATATCCAACTCATCACCCGGATCATCAATATGTACTTCATCCATAGTATCTCCATTAGTAACATTTTGATCATCACACTCCACCTTGACTGACTGAAGTACAGGCACATGCAAGTCATTACTCATTTCTGAATCAAAGAGATCATCCAAGTCATATCCATACTCAAACACATCAGGTTCCTCAACATTAGCATCACTCTCACAATCCACAGCATCGTCAATAATTCCATCCTCCTCCTCATCTTCTGAAAACTCTTCAGGGCTGATTCCAAAAACCTCACCCTTCTCCATTTCCAACAGGTTAATCTGTCCCATATCCTGCTCTGCAAATGTGTCCTTACGGACTTCATGAACATTGGGCTGAATTGCATCCTTCATCTGCATACTAGAGTCAATCACCCTATCATTCATTCCTATAGACAATTGATACATACCACCATTAGCTTTGGCTGGTTTCTCACATTGCGGACTGATATGACCCCACTCACCACAATTCCGGCATTGCACATCACTCGAATACCCTCTCCCTCTTCCAATATCTGCTGAACTTCCTTCAGAACCAGATGATGCATCAGTCTTCCTTCCCATAACACCTATGCCTCTTCCTCTTCCTGCTGCTGACTCTATCCAATTCAAACTTAAAGACTTCATGAGCTCCACTGCTTCATGAATATCTCTCTTCAATGAATCCTCCTGTTTAGGAACAACAACAGCTTCTCTTTCAGGATGCATACTCTCAATCTCTGGCATCTTCACAAACCTCTTCAGCTCTTCCTGTATTCCCATCTGCCTCAGACGCTTCACCTTCCACTCCTTCTCACGAGCAACTCTGACAGCCTTATCCAAGTTCTTCAGCTCCACCTTCAGACGGAGGGTAGGCTCCAGACCAGCCACAAACAGGTCTCCCTTTATCATTTGCGGGGGTACTTCAAGAATCAAAGCCTCACACCATAGACTCCACAGTCTACCAAACTCGATCAAAACTGATCCACATCCTGACCATCCTTCTGCTGAACTTTACACAACTCTTTCCACACATCATTCGGACTCCTCACACGGACAAACTGTGCCAAAAATGCAGCTCTAGCTACACGGTACTCAGGATCCTGTTGATGAGCATTCCTGTGTGTAGTCACAAACATCTGTAGCCATGCTTTTGCATCACCCTGCAAGCAATAAGTCAAAATCTGAGAGAGGATCTCCGGGGTTGCCCTGTCTTTCATCAAGGCTGTAAACTCCATCTTTTCCAGAAACCTGATTGCACTCTCCTGTGGCAATCCCCAATACTCTGGAAAATCTTGAGCCATCTCTTCAATCTTCTTCACACAAACCCTTGTCTTCTTTCACAAACCGAAGGAAATTTCTTCCTCTGTGGAGGCACCAAAAAGTGATGACACGGAAGCGGTATAGCTGTATATGCCTTTATAGAGTGTCACACTTCCACACACTGATACAAACACACCCAGAACACCAGACCACCCCAGCTCCTAGACAATAAAACAGGCCACTTCTCTTCTTGGCTTCTCCTGGCAACAAATACACACACACTGGCATTCTATACTCAGAGGCAATAATACAAACAAGAACGACCACCTCTCTCCTTTGCAGTAGCAGCAACAATCCAATGAAGCAGCACCATCACGCTTTGTGCTCAGAGGCGGCACCTTCAACAAGAAACTCGCTCTCTGCTGCGGCAGTAAGTACAACATGACACATTCTCCCTCTCTGTGCCAATCCCAAACACAGCTACACACCCATTCTCTGACGTCGTCAGCTTCAGACACCAGCTCCGCTCGCTATCGACTCTAAACTCTGCAGCAACTGTGGCAGCAATATGACATGCCAGCTGCAAGGCCACAATCATCATTCCCAGCCGTTCCGGCGACAAACAGCAACCCCTCCCCGCTACCAGAGGCGGCAACCCTACGAAAGATTCCCTCTCTGAAGTCGTCACCAGACGACCTTCTCTGTCTCCACGCCTGTAGTCAACGCCACCCCTTCACTCCTCCCTACTCTGCAGTCCATGCTCTCTATCTCTCTTGCACTCTTTCGCTGCAGTCGGCACCACCACCTCCTTCTCTGCAGACGATGTGCTCTCCCTTTCTCTCTTTTTGCTGCGCTCTCCTTCCTGGCCTGCAGTCGCCGCCACCCCTTCACAACTTCACTGCAGTCAACGCCAACCTCTCCTTCCTACCAGCCGTCCCAGCAACAAAACCCTCTCTCTGTTTCCCTGCAGTCCCCCAGCCTATCGACGTCCCCCTCTACAGCGAATGCCCCATCCTCTGGAAAAAGACCGCCGCCTGGCCTGAATCGGCATCTTCCTTCCGTCGAATGCTCTTGCGCCATCTCCTTCATTACCATGCACACACGTAGCCACCTTCTCGAATCTCCTTACCTTGGACATTTTCACCCTTCATGCACATATTATATTGGCCCCCTCAACAATTAATTGCCCTTATGCCCACGCACACTTTCGAATACAACCTACAAGTGCCCACTTTATTTTTTGGGACACGCACACATACAGAGCGACCGAATGACTGATACCATCTCCAGCAGACCACGCTCCGGACAAGTCTGTGCTTCCAAGATTTCATCATTTTCCTTGCATATACACTTCCATCAAAGCCTAAAGCCTGATTGCCGCATCCATGACGCCCACACCGAGTCAATGGGTGCTCCATGACTTTACCACAATACGAAACATCACTCATGTACACATGTACAAGTTGAGTTTGAGGTTTTCAAAAAACTTCACACAACAGGCTCCAGGAAGTGACTCAGAGATCATACACAGCACTATCAGGGTGAAGCAGGGCTGCCCCTTGTCTCCTACTCTATTTGGTCTATACATTGACGAGATCTTGGATTACATAGACAGACAGGGAGGACCAGGAGCACATTTGGCAGGAGTCCTTATACCGATCCTCTTGTATGCAGATGATATTGTTCTTATTTCTAATTCACCAGAGGGGCTGCAGAGGCATTTGGATGATTTACGGGCCTTTTGCGAGGACTGGGACCTCACTGTGAACCTTGGAAAGACCAAGGTCATGATCTTTAACACATCCTCATAATGGATAAGTAGATCTGCAGTACAGTTTACATACAGTGGAGAGCTTGTGGAGTATGTTACCTCATTATGGGATCACTTTTGTTGGACCTCAGTTCTCCATGCGGAAGGCGGCCGAAGCTAGATTGATGAGGGGTTATGTAGCCCTTGGCTCGCTAGAGAGGCAATGTTCACAGATACAGTTTCAGGAGTCGAGGATGAAGCTTTGGCTATTTGATACTCTAGTTACACCTGCACTACTGTATGGTGCCCCATCTGGGGTCCTAGCTTATACCACAAGAGAAGACAGAGGAAAGAGTCGGCCGAGACAAATACAGAGGAGGTATATGATGGGTGGAAGCCGATGGAGAGGCCCCTAGTAGCGATGATCTCACGCATGATTAGGAGTAAGCCATCAGTGCCACATGAGATTGTGCAGGCAGGGATGGGGGCTGCACTGATAGTGACGGAGGCTCTATTCCAGACAGTGACATACTGGCACAGGCTATGAGAGGTTCCACTTGATAAATACACCCGGCTAGCCCCTAGAGTCCTCGAGACAATTAACACTTGAGGGAGATACAGAGTGCTGGTACGCACAGGTAGGCACCTGGTTTGGCATGCACAGTATGCAAATGGAGGCACTCCCCCCGTTCCAGTACAAGTACAGTATAGAGGCCCAGTCATTTGCTCTCAACCGCACACAGCGGAACGGGGTTATCAAGAAGGACATTGTCAAACTGGATACTCAGAGGACATGGAGTTCACCTAGTCGACCACTAGGAACGAAGATGGCCTTCTACACAGATCACCTCCTATGCCTGGCAGAGGATGGGTTCATCATCTGCCCACGCTACATGGACACACACCTATCCTTTGGGGTGAGATGTGCAATCGGCCAGATCCGCACCTCGTCCCACCAGCTGAGAGTGGAGACTGCCAGATATGGGCCTAGGGCTTCCGCACAAGAGGACAGGATATGCCAGCTGTCACACAGAGCCTGAGACAGAGGATCATTACATATGTCGATGCCCTGTATACTATGAGATTCGGGGGAGGTTCCATTGCCTCTTCCGAGCTAGGTTCGGACCACTTTCCAGGATCATGGACTTCCCGGATCAGAGATGCCTGGGACTTTTTCTTCTAGAGCTCCGTAGACACAGGGAGTCCTTAGTGAGATCCACATCAACTGTACTTGCTCAAGGACGAGCGCAGTGAGCTCTCACCGACTTCTTCCATACCAACACTCCAAGGGCCGATCCACCCATCATACCCAGACCACAGGCTAGTGCAGGAGCTCGACCGAGAGGTGTGACACTCGACAAAGCCACTGAATTATGCAGAGCTCAACGCCCCAAACCCCGTGGCCCTCACCCACGGCCACGCCACCAAAGGAGGATTCGGGCCATCATCTCCCATCATCGTAGGACCTTCTCGCGTCAGCTCAGTTTTACCACCTTGAGCACCATGTCACAACGGCCCATGAGGGATGTATAAGGGTGATATAAGAGCTCTCTACTCATGTACCTAGATCAAATTTTATAGTTCTAGATTTTTGTTATCTTTCTTTATTACTATTTTGTACCTAGGATGCTGTACCTCATGGATATGATGTAACCTTTTGGTCTCATAGGTCATTTTGGCCTTTTGAAGACGTTAATACAACTTTCTTTCTTTCTCAATCCAAAGTAAGTGTCACTATATTGGGCATCTCCAAAATTCATGTGTATGAAAGGGCTTTGAACGCCCAAAAGATCAAGAATGGGAATGGGGGATTATCCAATACAGAGGACCATGTGTTCGTAGCATTGTCCAGGATCTCCAGAAAGTTTCTTGGACGCAAAAATGGGTTTTGGAGCTCAAGTGTCAAGTAGAAAGTATGTATGGCGAACTCTTGAGGATTTGGGAGAGATCGAGCAATGAAACAGGTTTCTACATAGTGCTTACATGTATTTCTCATGTGGTGGAACACAAAGAGATCTCCTAAATTTAGGAAAAGTTGCTATTTTTGGCAATCTCTGATGGAATTTGCAATCTCTGATGGAATTTCCGTTCGCGTCATTACCTCTGGCATTCGACAAAGATCGAGTATTGTCACAGCGCCATTGTGAAATTAGCTATCATCTGGGATATTTTTAGAGCTAAAGATTGTGGAATTTTTGGCCTTTGGATTTGGGACGTGGTAGATAAGAGGATAAAAGTGAGACAAGTGTCCTCACACTTGTCAATTCAGCTCTACACATGGCATTGTGGCATTTTCTTGCTTATTTGAACATAAGAGAGTTATCTCTTGGGCGAGTTTGAGCTTCAAGCAGGTTTTTGGAGGCTGAAAACTCTCATTTTTCAGCATTTCTCTTCATATCTAAGCCCACCATAGCCATATCCACCTTCGGGAAGATGATTTTCACTACTCTACACCATTTTGCACACCCTGGATGGCTGTTTTTCAGCAAAACAGTCCTAAAACTTACTGAAATTTCTGGTTTTATGCAATATACAGGCTGTTTTTCAGATTTTGGCACTGTGACCTTGGGGTCACTTATTGGACACAAGAGGTCTAGTAGTCACATGGTAACTTGGGGTTACCAAGGAAGCATGCAGGATCTCGTTCAACCTAGTGATATGGGAGGGGCCATCAAGCAGGCTCACGGCAATTAGACCTCAGGCTCAGAGGTGGTTCGAGGCACTGAACCTAGCATCGTGGTCCACTGAGAACTTGACAAATTTTCCAGTTCTACCTCGAGCCTTTTTTCCCTAATAATTTGATTAAAGTTTTTTGCTATTTTCTGCAATAACCTGTCTGTAAATAAAAATCTAAACCATGGCGATTAGAATGCACATGCATTCATAGGCCTATTACATTATATTCATAAACCGCAACAAAGGTCGAAACGTAGCAAAGCCACGCATTGACACATTTTGTACAAAGGCCCTCACAACATGCAGATAGAAACAGTTATGACGCGCGCGCACGTACACATACAGAGATTGGAGGACGTACAGATCTGAACTTTTCAGCCCGTTTCTCGTGGCAGATGGAAGAGGCGTGGAAGTATGCCGCTTTCAAGGTGAACAAAGTGCAGCTCTTCAGAGACGATGAGCTGGCAACGGCCGAAGGAAGCATGTTGAAAATTAGGTCGTGGTGGATGGATGAACAGAATGTGGGCTTTTCCGTCAACCAGCAGCTGCTGCGGCTCCCCCTCTCATCGTACTCTGCTCAACAATCCTTCTGAAAGGATCGCGCGAGCATCGTCCTCATTATTCGGATGCGCCAAGGCAAAACGTTGCGCGGTGAATCAGTGTGTGTAACACATTTTCGGTCTCTACGTACCAACAAAAACTTTTAAGTGTCCAGACGACAAGATTATGTCCGGACGGGGTGGTCAGTGGTCTCACCATCCTGCCCATGAACTTGGCTTCAGCATTTTGAGTCTGCTGGCAAACTTCAAAGGCCAGATAGTTCCCACCAAATTATGTGGTGTGTGGTGAGGCTTAAATACACATTCTTGTACAGCACTCGATCGACGTTATCACGTCCATCATCATCCCCACAATAATTCACGTAAATAACCGAGAATGAATCTCGAACAATCAGCAAATTGATTGAACAATTAACCGATGAAGGACTCCTCATCACTCTAAAAGTTTTATTTTTAATATAAATTCAACACCTCAACATAGCACAGAATCCCTCACTAGCTCCCATCTATTCCTTTCACTAGCTCCCATGTATTTCCTTCCTTTAATTGAACATGGCATCCAAGAACAACTGGAGTCAATTGTTATGTTTTTGCCATGCCTTTTGCCAAATAAGAGTCAGTCTCTAATGCATGATAGTATACGCATAGACTAGGTTCAACCACTATTGTTATAGATTAGAGGCATTCCTCTCACAAGAACAATGACTCTCTCCTTGATCTATGGTATGTTGTCTATTGATTGGTTCATTCACATGCCCAACATCGAATGGCCATTCTAGAAGATGTTTAATGAGTGCCTTGCCATTGGGCAATGACCTTTGGTGTGCTACTGATAGACACTTTGTAGGCAACACGGTGCAGTAGGTCCATTTAGTAGAGTGCACCACACAACGTCTTAGTTTTGCTCTTGGCTCAGCCATTTGCTTTGTGGGTAGTAAGGTGTTGGATTTTTGTGCACCTACTGTGCTGTAAGGAATTCTTTGAAAAAGAACTCAACCCCTTCATTTATAAAATGTGCATTATTTCTAGTGGGCAACCAAAACAAGTACACACATTTTTGTAAAGGAGCTTGGTGTGACAAAATATGTTGCATCAACTTTCTACGTAGCTTTGGCCACTTGGTGAAATAGTTAATTTGCAACTAAAGTAAAATATGCTTGGGTTCCCTTAGTGGTTTGGCTGAGCTATGGGAACATCAAAGTTTAAGCCCATTTTTCAAAAGGTTATTCTGAGATTATGGGGTTTAGGGGCATGAAAGTCGTTTCTTGGAGCATGGAAAACCTATGACATTCATTGTAGCATTTGACACTGAAGTCTATACCTTGTTTTTCAAATGGTTATTTCGAGATTATGGGGTTTATGAGCATGCAAGTCATATCTTGGAGCATGGAAAGCCTTTGACATTCATTACAGCATCTAACAAACTCTGTTACATCTCCAAAGAGTGTAGCCTACCATAAGCTAGTCCAAAGAACCTTGTGGGTTATTGTGTCCCTAACAAAGTGCCTTTTGTCGATGGTAATGAAATCATCTTCATGGATGGATTTCCTCACAATGTTATCTTGACCCTTCTTAAAAACCATTCCTGTTATCAATTAATAGGGGGCAACCTTCCTAATGAGGCATCTAGCTTTGTCCTTCTTAATGGGATAATATACTTTAAAATCCATTGGCTAAGAAGTGTGGACAATAAAATTCTAGAAAGGTAATTGACATAGATGGTGAGGTCAAACTCCAAAACAATTACAAACTATCTAGTGATGCACCCTAGGGTGCAAGGCTTATTCACCAAATAAAGTAAGACAAAGAAAAGTACATTTTGTAGCCAAGAAATAATGTCTAAACTACTTCTTTACAGCATACACCATGGCCAAACCCTCTCTCTATGATGGTGAGGTCAAACTCCAAAACAATTACCAACTATCTAGTGATGCACCCTAGGGTGCAAGGCTTATTCACCAAATAAAGTAAGACAAAGAAAAATACATTTTGCAACCAAGAAATAATGTCTGAACTACATCTTTACATCATACACCATGGCCAAGCCCTCTCTCTCTACGGTGGTGGTATAATTGTGTTTAGCATTTATTGAGTTGATGGCGAGCAAAGCTCATAAGGAAGTCCATGTTACACTCCCCTAGTTGTGTTAATATGCATATTAAATGTTGGAGCACCAATATACACATGTCCTAGTTGAGGGATCCCAAGATAGGTGTGCTTTCTACTATCTTCTTTAGCTTTTTATAAGCACATTGGCATTCATATGTCTCATTCGAAGACAACTGGAATATATTACATGTAATAATATGACTCTTCTAAATGCCCTACATGACTTATAAATTTATGCACCCCCGTGTTGTTGATGGGGGTGGCAACAATTCCAAGATCACATGGACCTTATTCTTATATTATGGAGGTTTCATTCTTGGAGACAATGTTTTGTCCAAGGATGACTCTGAAGCTGTAAGCCTCTACTTTGGTGACTCTCTCCAACATGAGGTTTAGTGTATGGTATGGCAATATATATTGATTGTGGCAAAATTAACATTTTTGAGATTTGACGCATACCCTAAGCTTTCCATTTGAATGTCACTATTGGTAACAAATCAATGTGCCTAATCTCATATAAAAATACTGCATTAATGAGCTTGTCTACTTTGACCATTTGTTTATATTTGGGATTCATGTGGAAGGATCTTTCTTTTAACCAACTATTATATTTGACTCATTAGGAGAGAATGCCTCGACCCATGGGATGCGTCTTCCCCATTTTTAGATCTATCTTCAAGGATTAGATACCCTTGCGTATATAAATGTGATTGGTTTCCCAATAATGAGTTGGCCTTGTGTCACATGCAAGACCTTCTGAGGATCATGGTGTATGACCATCATCTTGGAAATCCATCACCGCTAATGAGTGGTTGAAGCTTAGCCTGAATGTCTTAATTTTTACATCTTGAAGGACATTAAATGTTTTAGTTATGTTCCCATTGGCAAGCTTAACCACAAGACTTGTGCTACAAGTGGTGATGGGCTTCCCAAGGTCTCCCAACAATCCTTGGTGATTATGTTGACACCAACACCACCATCCAAGGTTTTGGAGATCATTTTCCCTTATAAAGGATAGGTGGTACAACATCTCATCGCTTTTGAATCTTGTTCATGGACACACATGTGTCTCTCCCAGCAAATTTTTTTCTAGTGTTTATAGAGTTTTCACACAACTTTGGTCAAGGATTTTCTCCACAAAGAGAGTGCTTCAAGCAATATCTAATCCGCACATCAATCTTGTGTAGGCTTGCACACCAATCTGTAGGAACACACATTAGCACTCATAGATATGGGTGGTAAGAGTCTACAAGTAGTGAGGGGGCATCCATCATGAGCTTAGAAAGTTTTGATTTTGGAGGTGGGCTTGGTAAACTACCAGTTGATGAGAGAATACCATACACAATTATCCCACATTCTCCTACACATTTTGTGGTGAATATTGAAAGAACTTTTATGAATTAGATTACTCCTCAAAGTGTTAACATGTTGAGCACATAGACACTACTCCTTTAGACCCAAATCAGACTACCAAAGGGAAATGCAATATCCTATTCAATGCATCAAAGTGTGTTAGAAGGCATGGAAACTAGAAAGGTATTCCTCATAAGTTATCTAGGCCCTACTATAATAGATATTACTATGGACACTAATTTGGGACACGTTGATATAAATGTCCTTAACTATCTTACCCCTAGGTGTGATACACAATTCAAAGATAAAGTTGATATAAATGTCCTTAGCTATCTTACCCCTAGGTGATGCATAATTGAAAGAGAGATTTGATACAAATTTCCTTAACTATCTTACCCCTAGGGGATACATAATTCAAAGAGAGTTTAAAAGCTTGGATTCTTGCACAAATATAGCAAGTAGCACCAACTATACTTTATCAAGTGCCACCTATCAACCTATAGCTACCCCTCAATAACCACTCACAATGGTGGTGCAAACTTATCTAAAACTTCTAGAGATCAAGGCCTAATATATGTAAAAAAAAGGATGGGGAAGCAAACCCTCAAAAAGGACATTTGTCTCTTCCTTCACTTATCTACACTAACTTTTGCAAAAAGTATATACCTCTTAACCAATAATCTAGATAGCTTAATTATCACGAATGACATAGGTACAAATTCTAATGCTAGCTAATCAATTCCAAACATTTATTAATTTTCATACCTTAATAGCCTCCAATAGGACATCTGAAAGTGTCCATGCTTTAAATGACATCAATAGTAGTAATGTATGGTGTATGATTCGCATAGCCAAGATGTGTTGGGCAATTTTTTAAAGACCTAGCCTATGTATACGTAATGTCAGAAAGCAAGTCTAGTTAGGGTGTTAGAAGGGCATACTCACATGTATTCATATTGTAACATGGCTTGGCATGTAGTGTGCTGCCAAAACCATATGCCCAAATTTCAGGTAAATACCTCTTATGCTCATTGCATGAGATTGCATGCACTTAGGGAAACAAACATGAGACTTTTCTATGCTATAGCCAATGTAGTATGTAGGTGTTACCCAACACCAACCTCTCTCTCTAATGAGCAATCAACCCCACCTATTACATGACATGTACTTATAAATCCAGCTTTAGTAGTGCTAAACACATCCTAAAAAGGCATCTCAAGGGTTCCAAAATTACCCTTAACCATATTCAGCCCAATTTCCTTAACCGTTGGCCCCCAAGTAATCTCTAAAGATGTAACACATGGAGATTCTAAAGTGTGACAACTTTGAAGCTATTAAAACAAAGGTGCAAGACATGGAGAGCCTAGAGTGTGACTAACTTTGAAGCTATTTGAAACAAAGGTTTCAAGACCAAGATACTTCCTTGTACATACAAGATAATATTTTGATACCATTGTTTTAAACAAGTGTACAACCCCGCAAGAAGGGAAATTTATATCAATATTATTACTAAAAGCTCCCCACACTACAATGTTATCAGTGTTAGTGCCCACATAAAGCGGTTGAGTGTCTTGTGAAATAAGCTACTGTAATGGTGAACCCTACTTTTACACCTTTATGTACTCGATATAGCATGGATCCTCCATGGGTCACTTGTATAAACATTGTCCTTTAAGAATTCCCACCACCCAAGCAGGTGCTCACCCCATGAGGCTCTACCTCTTAAGTGTTGTTCAAAGAGGCTCGATCACATTTATACCCTTTGATGTAATCACATATTGCAAACTAAGAAAAGAATCCATGTAAAGGAAATAGCTAAAGATTTAACTTATAAGAAAGGAAAAGCACATGCAAAACCATCAAGTGGTAAGAAATGAAAAGTCAGGCATGTTGGAAAGGATGACAACTAGATCACTATCCAAAGCAGATCTAGGGAAGAATGGCTTCTATAACTACATCATCACCTTCAAAAGTAAATCCCAGGAGTAACTATGCAAAATCTTGTCACTTAAGTAGGTGATACACGTAGGTGGAGCTTGTACAGCCAAAGGTCTCGTCAAATATTTAAATCCTCTATACAAAAATGTTTGGCTAGGAGAAGTATAGAGTTGGTTAGGGGATGCTAAGAGAGATTCAAGAGAAAATTATTAGCAATGGCATAGACACAATCCATCCCAACGCTATTTAGTTTACCAAACATGGAAACCATTAGAAGATAGAGGATATAGAAGAAGGGGACCCTTAGTGGGTCAATAAAATTTATTCTCAAGGGTTTTTGGGAGCCGCTTTATTTGAGAAACAAGTATCAATGTTGTGCACATATGTAGGGCCCAGGCTTATAACTAAGAGAGAAAGTATAGTTTAGCAAACATGGACCCATGATTGCTACATAAAAAACCATTTTCTACGATTCTTTTATAAAACTTAAAGTTTTCCTTCTCAATGAGCTAGATGGTTAAGAGTGTACCATAAAGCAAGTATTTTTTATTTTGGAAATATCCCAAAAATAGTACATCAACTCACCAACTAAACCAAATACCTCCAAAGTTTTTTGAATCTAAATCTCTAAGTTTTGATATATAACATATCTTGGAGTTTCAATAATTAAAGCAAAAAGTCACAAATGTTAGAATACAATAAACCATCACCAAAATCTCATGTGTTCCAATGTCATGAATATTAATAAAAAGATCAAATAAAATAAAAGAAAAAGTTATCTTCTTTCCAGAATTCCAATGTCATTACATCAACACAATGATGTGTTTTTAAATCATCCTTGTTATGGGCTACCACACCTCCTAAGAAGGAACTCTAAGAATTCATCATTGGAAGAAGCAATAGATCACAACCGTCATAGGGAACTTACCAATGCTTTGAGCTAGTGTCCCTTGAGGTCTCCAAGCTCACTTCGAGAAGCTCCACCTCCATGCTGTCACCATAGAGTTGCTCGCACCACCACACAGGGCAATCTCTCTCTCACACTCCTCTACACAAGCATACAAGCATAGAGAATGCACATGTACTAGATTACACTCTCACACTCTCTCTTAAGACAAGGCAAGAGCTCTCATAGCATAAAGGGGGATTGTGTCCATTCATTATGAGAAAATGACTTATATACAACTGGCCCTTATTCACACTCGGGTGCCCAAAACCTACTAACTCGGGTGCCCTTATTCACAGTCAGGTGCCCAAAACTTACTAACTAAGGCCTTGGGTGGCCAATGTCTCATAATGTTACAACTTTTATAGTGCCTTTGCATGACACTTATTAATGTCCTCAAATGGAGGAGCATACTTGTTAATCCAAGATGGGATTAACATCCCTCCCTACTTGATGTAGGTTATGTCCTCATAACCTATTATCGAGGTCGAAAGACCTGGTAACCAAACTCATGAGACGATAAAAGTTTCGGCAAGACTGAAGCTTTTTTAGGGTTTTTTTGAATGTAGAATGGGAAGTCCAGAATCCGGTGTCTACCATGTATTCAAATGTAACATGCATGTAAGCTGGTAGACATCTAAGGTGGTGGTATTACAACATCATGCCACGCTGATTGGGGCCATGGTTCATGTCGAAAAGTAGTTGATCTGCAGCGGAAAGCTAATCATAAAGGTAACAATTCTGATCTCTAGTAGATCCGCCAATTGAGGGTTGGCCAGTTTGGTGTGCTTTGCTGCATTTGCCCATAATGTTTCTTCTCCCGCCCAGAGGCAATAATTCCTCCAGTTCTGGAATTAGTGTACAGAGAGGATATGGTACATGAGGTTGCCTTGTAGACGTGACTTCGGAGTAGGCTTCTGGTAGCATTCGTCTCGTTGGTTCAAATGGTGTGATTTACATCAGCACCTTGAGCATCAATTTCGGCTTTAACAAGGGATTGCTTGCTCTGATTAATCCTTCATATTCTGCACCAGATAAAGACTCAAGCACAGTGTCATCAGTAAAAGGTTAATGTTATCTTATGATCAAGAGGTAAGAAGTAATTTCATGGTTTTCATTAATATTCTCAAAAGATTTCACTTCTCAACTCCTCTCAAGCTTGAGAAGTTTCAAATTAATTGTTTTCAATGCACTATAAGAATTCTAATGATTAATCACAAAAAAGTTAGTTTTTATGCTTAATTAGGATGCTTTTTATGTATATCTCCCTCTCCCAAAAGAATAGTCATTCCTATGACTAATTCTTAAGCAAATGAATGCTTCTCATTGATAAATTCTTAATTCAAAATCAATCTCTAAGCTTGTTAAGCTAGAGGTTAAGAAAATGGCTTTTTATGCTTTTATGCTAATAAAATTATGATAAACTTATGATTAATTCCATAAATTGGATTTAAGTCTAAGGATAGTCTTCTATCATAATTGTATTACAAAGTCTTATTCTTTCTAGAAATATTAAAAATTATCAGTAATAGCAGCGGAGCTATGGCAAAATTCTTAGAAATTAATACATAGCTCATTTTTATGCATAATGTGAAAAGAGGACTTCCTACCATATTCTAGGATTGAATATCCTATGCTAAAAGAATGATTTTCATCATATTCATTTTAGTGTTTATGCATAAATAAGTAATTAAGAAAAGAGATAATTTTGGTAATTTTATTTTTATGCAAAAAGAGGAATTCCCATGACATTTGGAATTCAATCATTTAAATGGTAAAAGTGAAATTCTTGGCATAATTTAAATAATGGATATTTTTATTAAAGAAAATAGAAATTTTAGATAAATTTATTTTATGATAAAAGAGGAATTCCCATGACATTTGGAATTCAATTATTTAAATGGTAAAAGTGGAATTCTTGGCATATTTGAAATAATACATATTTTTATTAAAGAAAAGAGAAATTTTAGATAAATTTATTTTATGATAAAAGAGTAATTC
Organism: Cibotium barometz; assembly: GCF_041138505.1. Lineage (NCBI taxonomy): Eukaryota > Viridiplantae > Streptophyta > Polypodiopsida > Cyatheales > Cibotiaceae > Cibotium > Cibotium barometz. Next base: position 40,085,894 of record NC_141061.1, on the reverse strand, counting down.
TCATAACATTTGGAATTCAATCATTTAAATGGTAAAAGTGGAATTCTTGGCATATTTGAAATAATGGATATTTTTATTAAAGAAAAGAGAAATTTTAGATAAATTTATTTCATGGATAAAAGAGGAATTCCCATGACATTTGAAATTCAATCATTTAAATGCAAAAAGAGGAATTCCCATGATATTTGAGATCCAAGAAATTAAATGGAAAAAGAGAAATTTTTTGCATAATTCAAATTATGAGTATTTATCAAAAGTGAAATTTTGAGCATTATTGGGAAATATGGGTAGAATTGATTTTTGTAAATCCCATGAATCTTTTACTCAAAAGAAGAATATTGAATATATTTCACTTGAGAAATTTGAGAAAGAATATGAAAATATCCATTGAGAAAAAGTATCTTTAACTAGGCCAAGCAATTGGCAGAAATTTAGAAAAAGTCCCATCGGTATCGAAAGTAGAAAATGTTACTAAATGTGAATAGATATAAATATGATGTGAATAAGATGAGAATACGATGTGATAAGATGTGAATGCAATGTGATAGGATGTGAGTGGATGTGATAAGATGTGAGTGGATGTGATAAGATGTGAATGCAATGTGATAGGATGTGAGTGGATGTGATAAGATGTGAGTGGATGTGATAAGATGTGAGTGAATGTAAATGGATGTGGATGCGAAGAGATGTGGATGGGATATAAATGGATGTAAATGGATGTGGATGCGAAGAGATGTGGATGGGATGTGATGTAAATGGATGTGGATGCGAAGAGATGTGGATGGGATGTGATGTGATGTAAATGGATGTGGATGGGATGTGATGTGATGTAAATAGATGTGGATGTGGATGTGAAGAGATGTGTATGGGATGTGATGTGATGTAAATGGATGTGGATGTAAATGTGATGAGATGAGATTGAGATGTGATGATATGTGAAAGGATGTGATGTGATGTAAATGAACGAGAATGAAATGTGGACGTGATGTAGTGTTGTGGATGGGATGTATGTGATGTGATGTAGATGTAATGAATGAGATGCATGTGAATAGATGCGATGAAATGTGAATGGATGACATGTGATGTGATGTAAATAGATGTAAATGGATGAGATGTGATGTGATGTGAAATGGATGTGATGTAAATAGATGTGAATGGATGAGATGCGATGTGATGTGATGTGAAATGAATGTGATGTGATGAGATGTGAATAGGGATAGATGTGAATGAATGAGATGTGATGTGATGTGAATTGGGATAGATGTGAATGGATGAGATATAATGTGAATCGGGATAGATGTGAATGGATGAGATGTGATGTGATGTGAATCGGGATAGATGTGAATGGATGAGATGCAATGTGAATGGATGTGATGTGATGTGATATGGATATGGGTAGATGTGAATGGATGAGATGTGATGAGATGTAATATGATGTGATGAGATGTAATATGATGTGACTAGATGAGAATGGATGAAGGATGATGGGAATACATATGATTGGATGTGGATTAAGCAATGTGAATTGATGTAAAAGAATGTGAAATAACGAGAAATGATGTGGAACAATGTGGAAAGATGAGAGTTCATTAGAAACTGTATTTATGAACTGTTTTTAAATAACTGTTTTATGTCAAAAATGCTGGGGAAGCATTTTGACCATCTTGTGAATGAGGTCGTGGGAGACCTAAGTGATAAAGTTGCAACAGCTGACGGAGAGTCAACGGAGGACGTCTCGTGTAGCAAGGTTGGCCGAGGTCTTGACCAGCCTCGGTTCGATTTAAATGTGAGCTTCCAGTGTACGATGGATGAGGGACCAAGGAAGCGGCCTATGAGTGAAGCGCTAGGTGACCTGCGAAGGAGCCTAGAGGGTGCTGACCATACGGTGCTCGGGCTCTAGGTCGCCCGAAGATACCCACACGTGCGTCGAGGAAGAAAATGGAACCAAGAGTTAGAGTTGTTTTCTGAACTCGGGCATGGATTTGGTTGATTGTCCTTGCTGGTCCTCAACGGATGAGTCCATGGCTCTTTTATATGGATCTGTTGGTTGATCTTGCTGATCTTCAACAGAGAGTCCATCTGGATTTTTATAAGTGAATATATTTCCAGGTACTATGAGCTAGGAACTATTGAAAAGGCCCCTGAGTAAACAGGTGGTGAGCGTTCTGGTTGCCAATGATGCCATAGGTACACCAATGAAAGAATGATTGGAAATTAGAATTCAACCTAGATATTTTGGAGGATTATGATCAATGATACTATGGTTTCATTAAAATATTGTTTTAAAGACAGTTGAATCTGTGAAACAGGAAATTTCATATTGGGTGTGTAAGTAGTGTAACTATCTTGAAGTTTGCTTGAAGCGCCGGCTAGGGGGCCTGGGAACTCTTTTCCCTGGTACCCGGGGCAAAACATAACCAAATTCCTAAATGGATCCTATCACTACAGTGGTTGGGGGCAGTTGGCTAACCCATGGGACTGGATGGGGTTAGGCTAGACTAATGGATCCCTAAAATGAGACTCAATTCTGTTATGGTACGATAGATGAAGTAGATCCCAGATAGTCTTTGTTCTATGGAAAAGAATCAACGACTGTGCCTCTTGATGAGGAAAAAAGCGTTGGTCTCTATGATCCAAGTGCACGTCTTTTCCTTGATCTGATCATGTGACTTACGGGTTCGATCGGATCAGTTTGGTTAGTTAAGGCTCTTGACTACGTTAGAATAAAAATATCTTGGAGGAATCACCCATGCTTTTTGGACGAGGGAAGTTTTTTCGCGTTTGGTTTTGGAAGAACTGAGGGATTAGTCTCTTGTCCGGATATCCGTGGGCGAGGCCTCGAGTGGTGAGAGGCTCTGCCTTATGCAAGAAGTGCTACTTTCGCTGCTAGCACCCCCGATTTCATTGCATAATGAGAGACATGGCACGGCAGGCTTTCTCTGTCACCTCATCTCGTATATTCTCGTATTCAGCCCCGTTTGAATTGTATGAGCTTTTCTTAAGCATGGCATCCAAGGGCACTTTCTCAAAGTTGTGAGAATGGATCTTCATTTGGCGGTGGCAGTTGCAAGGCCTCACGGATCGAATCTTCGAGGATGAGGACCTGTTCAGTGGTACCGTCTGCCTTGGTGACCTATCCTCGCTTAGTGGCCCTGTTACTCAGCACACAACTCTGTGTTGATTGCACGGGGAAGGCATTTAGACATTTGTCCTAGCCCTACCTTATCCAGCCTATTCTTGACTTCAGCATCCTCTAAAATCCATAGACATTCTAGGCTATGGTACTGCATGGCTATCTTCCCATGCACAGTTTGTACATCCTTGATAATTATGGATCCGTGGAACATCTGTGCATATTGTCCCGAATAGATGAGCTTTAGACCACGTGATGGTCCCTTTTTTATGTTCATTGGTGACCCTGAGGCACTTGCCTGTGTGACAGCTGGAGTTTCTACGACTTTCGATTCAGGTGTGTCGGATGTCAACATCTGTAACATTGATTAGAGAGTTAGTCATAATGACTGTTGAGAGCATGTGGTCTTCTCTTCTCTTCTTCTTCTTCTTCTTTGTTGATATAGTGTGTGTGTGTGTGTGTTATAGTGATGAGAAGTGTGTTAGTGGGGTGAGCAATAAACAAGTGTATAATACCTGAAGATGAAGATGTAGACGGGAAGGCATAAGCCATCACAGTGCATGATCTTTACCCATGAGATAGTAGGGTTTTAATTCATGAGACAATTAAGACGTGAGATGGTTAAGCCGTGAAGTGTCTTAACCTGTGAGACAGTTAAGATGTGAGATGGTTAAGCCATGAAGTGTCTTAACCAGTGAGAGTGCAGGGTCTTAACTGTGAGATAGCAGGTGGCTTAGCTTGTGAGACTTGTTAGCATGTGAGAGGGTTAAGCCGTGAAATGGCTAAGCTCAAGAGATGGTTAAGACGTGAGATGCCTTAACATGTGAGGTGGTTAGCCCGTGAGATAATAGGTTTTGACCCCGTGAGATAGCAGGTTCCTGACCCCGCGAGATAGCACTTTCTTGACCCATGAGACAACATGTTCCTGACCCGTGAGTTAGCAGGTTCCTGATGACCTATGAGTTAGCAGGGTCCGAACTCTAAGGGTTTTTTACTTTAAAAGCTTTGATTGGTCATCATTTTGAGAGTCAGATTGTGTGGCCTCTTTTTAAGGAGCAAGATGGGTGCTGGAAATATCAGGTGGCTAGTTTACAGGAAAATCAATCGCCTCTACGAGTGATCATTTTATGCACATTTCATAGGTATGATAAATGAACGTATGCACACATGCAGCAAGAGCGCAAAATAGAGCACTTGCAACATGGTTTCACTGCTCGCAAGACTTAACATGACATGCGATTTGTATGCAACAATTCACAAAGTAAAAGAAAGAAAACAAGATTAAAGCGCAAGCTCCCACCTCAAGTTGAAGTTGCAAACAATGCGGGGCAGAAGAGCACTTGGAAATCTGAAAGTGATGAGCTGCAATTCACGAGCAATGCAATCGTTGAAGAAATCACACAAGAGAAATACACAAAAAAGGAAAAAAATCGATTTAAGCGGTCATCGGCCTTGGCTGCTATCTTATAATGAAGTATGCCACATGCCATTCTATGATTGGCAAAGGGAATGTGACCATTTCACGATGTGAAGGAGTAAGGTAGTTCATGACGTGAACCATTTTGAACCAATTCATGACGTGAAGTGCTAAGGGTCTTACGAGGTGAACTATTTCTGATCATTTCACGGCGTGAAGGACTCCTAAGGCATTTCACGACGTGAACTATTTTTGATTCTGTGCATGCAAGGTTGATACGCTATGCTCCTTACATGCTCAAACACTCAATCATACAGTCATAAAATGGTTGAATACACATGAAACGAGTGATCATGTTTCATTGCATGAAGATCAAACATTTTGTGAGGTCCCCCTGTTCCCACCGAGCAACGGATTCAGGATACTAGCAGCGGAAGTAGCACATCATGCGTGGGTAGGGGTCTCACACTCGGGGCCTCACCCACGGATATCCGGACAAGAGACTAATCCGTCGGTTTGTCCAAAACCGAAACCGAAAAAACTTCCTTTACCCGGAAAGCATGGGCGATTCCACCAGGATGACTCTTTACTCTAACGTAGTCAAGATCATTACGGATCAACTGATCTGACTGCACCTTTAATGGTACTTGGTCAAATCAAGGAAGAACTTGCACTTGGATCATTGGGATCAACGCTTTTTTCCCCATCAAGAGGCACAGCCGTTGATTCCTATCCATAGAACAATTTCTATCCGGGATTTACTTCATCTATCGTAATAATAGAAATTAAATCTCGATTTACGGATCCATCAGTCCAGCCTAACCCCATCCGATCCCATGGGTTAGCCAACCGCCCACCAACCACTGTAGTGATGGGATCCAATTTGGAATTTGGTTAGGTTTTGTCCCGGGTACCAAGGAAAAGAGTTCCAAGGCCCCCTAGCCGGAAGTTCATGCAACATAAAATTAGGCACACCACTTACACACCCAATATGAAATTGCCTTTTTCTTAGCATCAGCTAACTTTAAAACAATCCTTTAATGAAACCATAGTACCACTGATCACAGTCTTCCAAATTATCCGATTGATTCTCAAATTTCCCATCATTCCTTTATCAGAGTATCTATGGCATCATTGGCAACTAGAACGCTCACCACCTGACCACTCAGGGGCCGTTTCTATAGTTCCTAGCCCATAATACTCGGCAATATAATCACTTATCAAGATGGACTCTCGTTGAAGATCAGCAAGATCAACCAACAGATCCATATAAAAGAGCCATGGACTCATCCGTTGAGGACCAGTAAGGTCAGTCAACCAGATCCATGCCCGGTTTCACAAAACAACTCTTACTCCTTGTTCCAATATCTTCCTCGACGCACGCGTGGGTATCCTAGGCGACCCAGAGCCCGAGCACCGTATGGTCAGCACCCTCTAGGATCCTTCGCAGGTGACCTAGCGCTTCACTCATAGGCCGCTTCCTTGGTCCCTCATCCACCGTACCGGAAGCTCACCATTTTAATCGAACCGAGGCTGGTCAAGACCTCGGCCGACCTTGCTACGCGAGACGTCCTCCATTGACTCTCCGTCCTCAGCAGTTGCAACTTTAACAGTTAGGTCTCCACGACCTTAATCACAAGACGGTCAAAATGCTTCCCCAGCATTCTTGACATAAAACAACCATTTACAAACAGCATTTTCAATAGTTTACAAATACAGTTTCTATATTAACTCTCATTTTTCCACATTATCCCTCATTAATCCACATTACTTATTCCACATTCCATTTATATATGTAATCCAATCACATCATTTTCCATCTCTTCACTTCAGATTCCTTCACATCACATATCATATATTCACATCCATATCCACATCCATACATCCACATCCACATCCACATTCACATCCATACATCCACATCTACATGCTTACCTCCATTTTCACATCCTCATTTATACATCCACATCCCGTATCCACATTCATACATACACATCCATATCCACATCCATACATCCACATCCACATCCACATTCACATCCATACATCCACATCTACATGCTTACCTCCATTTTCACATCCTCATTTATACATCCACATCCCGTATCCACATTCATACATACACATCCATATCCACATCCATACATCCACACCCACATGCATACATCCACTATCACGTCCTCATTCATACATCCACATCCACATTCTCATTCACATCTATACATCCACATCTACATCCACATACATACATCCATCCACATCCACATTCCACATTCACATCTACATCCACATTCACATACATCCACATCCACATTCCCATTCACATCTATACATCCACATCTACATCCATATACATACATACATCCACATCCACATTCCACATTCACATCTATACATCCACATCTACATCCACATTCACATACATCCACATCCACATCCACATTCCCATTCACATCCACATTCCCATTCCCATTCACATCCACATTCACATACATCCACATCCACATTCCCATTCACATCTATACATCCACATCTACATCCACATTCACATCTATGCATATACATCTTCATGCATACATCTACATCCATATTCACATCTATGCATATACATCTTCATGCATACATCCACTTTCACATTCATACATCCACATCTACATTCATCTATTTCTACCCATATACATCTTATCTCATCTCATACACTTCTTATCTCATCCCATACACATCTTAACTCATCTTATCACATCCTAACTCATCCCATAGGTCTCTTATCACGTCTTAACTCATCTTATCATATCCTAACTCATCTTATCACATCATAACTCTTCTCATATATGTCTTATCACATCATATCCCTTTCCATATCTATTTATAGAATATAAGAGAATTCTTATATTTGATATAAAATTTCTTTACGCATCTAATTATGCATAAATTCCATTTAAGGATACTAACACTTTCGAAATAAAAATCAATCTTTTATGCATCTTCCTATGCATAAATTCATTTTAAATGAGAATGACACTTTGAATTAAAATTCAATCTTTTATGCATCTTCCTATGCATAAATTCATTTTAGATGAGAATAACACTTTTGAATTAAAATCAATCTTTTATGCATCTTCTTATGCATAAATTCAATTTAGATGAGAATGACACTTTTGAATTAAAATCAATCTTTTATGCATCTTCTTATGCATAAATTCAATTTAGATGAGAAAGATACTTTTGAATTAAAATCAATCTTTATACATCTTCTTATGCATAAATTCAATTTAGTAGGAATTACACTTTTAGAATAAAAGAATTTCTCTTATACATCTAATTTATGCATAAAATCTTTTTATGATGAAAATCACACTTTTAGTATAAAAATATCTTTTACGCATAACCCTAAGCATCAAAACCAATTATGACAAAAGTATCATTTTTATAATATAATAATCATCTTTTATGCATACCTCTATGCAAGAATTTCAAATGTGATAAAAGCAACACTTTTACTATAAAAAAATATCCTTTATGCATACTTCTATGCATGAAAATTAAAAATGATAAAAGTAACACTTTTGATATAAAAAAATTATCCTTTATGCATACTTCTATACATGAAAATTAAAAATGATAAAAGTAACACTTTTGATATAAAAATTTTCTTTTATGCATACTTCTATGCATGAAAATTAAAAATGATAAAAGTAACACTTTTAATATTAAAAAAATATCCTTTATGCATACTTCTATGCATGAAAATTAAAAATGATAAAAGTAACACTTTTGATATAAAAATTTTCTTTTATGCATACTTCTATGCATGAAAATTAAAAATGATAAAAGTAACACTTTTAATATTAAAAAAATATCCTTTATGCATACTTCTATGCATGAAAATTAAAAATGATAAAAGTAACACTTTTGATATAAAAAATTTCTTTTATGCATACTTCTATGCATGAAAATTAAAAATGATAAAAGTAACACTTTTAATATTAAAAAAATATCCTTTATGCATACTTCTATGCATGAAAATTAAAAAATGATAAAAGTAACACTTTTGATATAAAAATTTTCTTTTATGCATACTTCTATGCATGAAAATTAAAAATGATAAAAGTAACACTTTTAATATTAAAAAAATATCCTTTATGCATACTTCTATGCATGAAAATGAAAATTGATAAAAGTAACACTTTTGATATAATTTTTTTTTCCTTTATGCATACTTCTATGCATGAAAATTAAAAATGATAAAAGTAACACTTTTAATATAAAAAAAATTATCTTTTATGCATACTTCTATGCATGAAAATCAATTATGCATAATATAAAAATCAATTTCTCTATGATTACAATGAATATCTTTCAATTTATCTAGGATGATAATTCCTAGAATATGGTAGGAAGTCCTCTTTTTATGCTTTGAATGAAATTATTTTATGCATAATTTTTATAAAAATTTTGCCATAGCTCCGCTGCTATGACTGATAAATCTCAATTTTTCTAAGGGATAAAGCTTATCATTAAGGAAATAATTAAAATGATCTCTAATTGGATCATTCATCCATAATGGATTGAATCATTAATATACATAAACTAAAAGCATAGAAAAAAGCCATTAATTTGGCCTCAAGCATAGCTTAATCTTGGGTTAAGGAAAAGCTTGATTTGGATTGAGAATGGGTCATGAGTATGACCATTTCTTGATTGAGAGAGAGAAATTACATAAAAACCATTAGAATTTAAACATAAATGGAAATTAAATTCAATAGCATTTATTAAATTATGTAACTCTTCACTACTATTCACCAATTAACTTCAATATCATTTAAAAAAACCATACCAATTAAGCTTCTCAAGCTTGAGAGGGGTTGAGAAGAGAGAAACATTGAGAAATTATAGAAAAAATCAATATTCACTAATTACCTTACAAATTGCTTGATTCTTTGTTCACGGTAGAGGCCCCCAACCAATCAATTGGTTAAGTATGTTGATGGAGCCACTAATAGGGATTGAAGAAAGAGGGAAGCTCCAAAAACTAGTGAATTATTAATGAATTCATAGTTCTTGGCTTAGGTGGAGTAGAGTAACGACGCATAAACACTATCTATTTTTCAACAAGGGGGAGGCTTCTATTTATAGGAAAAATTGAGCTCCTAACCAAACAAACTGATTCTAGAATTTTCTAAATCAGTTTGGTCAATATTTGACCATTTTTAGGTCAGTTATGCTAACTTTTTGGAACTAGACTTAAATGAGGAGAGAGGAGAGATGAAATATCTCAATTTTTATGAGTTTAAAACTCATTCAAGCATGTGAAATATGCACCTCCTTTAAAGAACTCCCCTTCCTTACATATGTCATACTTTTAATATTGCTTATAATTTTTTACTAATAAACCTTGTACATTTTCAACTCTTCATCTTATGTGAAATATGCACCTCCTTTAAAGAACTCCTCTTCCTTACATATGTCATACTTTTAATATTGCTCATAATTTTTTACTAATAAACCTTGTACATTTTCAACTCTTCATCTTATGTGAAATATGCACCTCCTTTAAAGAACTCCTCTTCCTTACATATGTCATACTTTTAATATTGCTCATAATTTTTTACTAATAAACCTTGTACATTTTCAACTCTTCATCTTATGTGAAATATGCACCTCCTTTAAAGAACTCCTCTTCCTTACATATGTCATACTTTTAATATTGCTCATAATTTTTTACTAATAAACCTTGTACATTTTCAACTCTTCATCTTATGTGAGCATTTACTCATTTTTGGGTATCTTCTTTTTCAAATTGGATTTATCTCCTCCCTACACATGGATTGATGCTATTGGCCCATAGGAACCTTAATTGGACCATAATCCAAAAATTTCTGAAAATCTAGACCCTTAGACTAAGGTCCTTTATACACATTTCTAATTAATTCCAATTGCACATTGGAAAGTTCTTTTTTGAATTTCTGTTTCAGGGGAACTTATTTTAATAAGATGAGATAATTTTCTATCTAAAAATATTAAAAATCTGAATATTCTCTCTCTAGAATATTTTTCTCTCTCTAGGCTAAAACAGATAGAAACAAGGTCTTTATATTTCTGAAGAGGGATTGATTACAGGGAAAGATACTAGACATCAAAAAGGGGGTGGGGGAGGAATCTTACACATTTTTACCTTGTACCCATTGTTGAGAAATGGATACCTTTTGTACTTCATCTCTGTTTATTGCCATGGAAACCAATGTGGCACCTTGGCACTTGTGGGAATTTTTTGTTGCAATCGTTTAAGTTCAGTGTGGAAGTGCTTGATCAGTGTGGGAGTGCTTGATCCTTCCGTCCATCCAACTGAAGAGTGCCTCCAATGAATCTTGCTGATTGGGTTCTGTCTCTTTTACATGTGGTTGCATGCTTTCTCTTCTTTTCTCCTTAACTTTGTCCATCTCTTTTATCTTGGTGGGTGCAGTTGGCGGTAGTGCTATCTTAAGCTCATTGTGTTGAATGGGCTTCTTTATCCAAACCAAATTTTGTACCTTCTTAGCATTTGCTTTAGCTAGAAATTAGTTTTGTTTGCTTTTATTGTCCTTCCCTATTTTTTTGAAAGTATTTGCAGTACTGAACCTTGGGTAGGACTTTGACACCCATATTGTCGTATTGCCTTGGTCATAGCCTTGTGTAGTTAGCAAATCCTTTTGAACTCATTGCTTTCTGAGTGCTTTGTGGATGGTGGTGTCATTTGGAATACTATTGGCTGACTTTGGATGGCCTTCTTTGTCCCTTGTCTGTAGCTTGAAATTTTTGCCTTGATCCCCGAGTTACTCCTTTTGTATCATAGTATTTCTAGGCTTGAAGTTTGTTCTTAGGAACTCACTGTTGAATTATTGGAGGCTTTGGCTGTTTTTTGCATGGGGACTGTGATGTTGACGCCTTCTTTAGTACAATAGCTCCTTTATTTGGCATTGGTGTTTCTATGCCATCTATCATAGCTTACTTTCCCTTGTTTAATGGGCTCCATAATGGCACGATAATGATATCCTTTCCCTCACTGAGTTGTGCATCCCTCTTTTCCCACCACTGGATATTATAATTACTAGTGCAAATCCAGGATCATCGAAGGATCATTTCTTCCTCCATAGATCCTGCAGGCATAACAAACACCTTTCCAACCAAGGGATTATTTCTAATGGAAATATTAACACTTAAGAATCCCACAGCTTTGGTAGTTAACAAATGCACACTTCATACTTGTGCATTGGTGGCCTCAAGGTGAGGTTTGTCTAGAGCTTCCAATGTTTCATAAGAGATTAGGTTATGAATTGATCCTGTATTGATTAATGCAATGCTCGTTGCATGAATTTCAGTCGTATAGATACTTTCACAGTGAGACATGCCGGCTCAATGTCGAGGTCATCCTCCTCAAGGAGGGCTAATGAAGCTATGTTCACATGCAATATTCTCTCCTGGACTCTTTATTTGGCCTTGGCTTCCCTTGCCTTGGCTTCTTCTTGAGCTTGCTTGATGTTTTCCTTAGCTAGCTCTTTCTTTTATTTTAGTAGATGCTCTTACATGACCATCTCTTGGGTTAGTGGTCCATAATACTTTTTAAGCTTGCTTTTATTGATGTAACCCTCCATTTGCACACCCTCAATAGTTTCAATTCAGACTGACCCTTGAGGTGTGATTTCGAACACTCGAAATGGTCCTAAAAATCCTCTGTACTTAAGTTTTTTTTTGGGTTTTTTTTTGTGCTTCCAACACCATACATGAGGACAAGGTCCCCTGTTTCTAGTTCTTTTCGTTTCAGGTTATGGTCAAACCAACGCTTTCTACGCAATTTCTCGACTATAAGCCCATATGATGCCATTAGTCGGGTTTCATCAAGTTTCTCTAAATCAACCAACATTTCGACTGATGCATTTTCAGTTAATCTCTCTTGCAACGTAATTTGTAGGCTTGAAACTAAGTACTCCATCGGCATTACTGTCTCAACGGCCATAAGCTAGACGGAACAGAGTATATCCCGTTGCTACCTTATACGATGTTCGATATGCCCATAAAGCTGCAGTTAACTTATGTTCCCAATCCGTAGGACTTGCTTCTAATGTTTTTGTCAAGATAGTACACATTGTACTCTTCGCTTGACCGTTTTGGACTATAAGGAATCCAGCAAGTAACTGATCAATCACCTCATTAATGAAATGTGAACCATGACTAATTCCAATGGGTAGCCAAATCTCGAAATGATTTGTTTATATAGAACTTAGCCATTGTTCATGCATCAGCTTGCTTAGAGGCTCTTGCCTCTGCCCATTTCGTGAAATAGTATGTGGCCACGATCACATATCGGGCTTGTGTGATGGATGCGCAACTAGAATAATGGGTCCAACAAAATCAATACCCCACTTCTCAAAAGGTTGTCTTACAATCACACGGGTAAGCGGCATCCTATCTCGTTGTTGTGGAATAGTGAATCTTTGACACTCTTTACACCTTTTTACAAATTCCATGGCATCCCCGAATAACGTGGGCCACCATAGTCCTGCTTGAAGCACCTTGTGTGTTGTGATCTCCCCAGTGAAGTGTCCTTCGGCTATTCCCGAGTGTGCGTCATCTAATATAGTGACAAATTCATCTGCCCACACACATCTTCTTAAGACATTGGCCTTAGCTAGCTTGTACAATTCTCCAACAATTAATTGATAAGGTGCAGCCAGCTTAATAAGCCGAAGCATTTTATCCTTGTTCAAAGGTCATTCTTTGTGGAAAACCATAAGCTAGATAGTTTGATATTTCTTCACTCCATTCCGACACCATGTCCAATTTGAATAAACAAGCATAAGGTAGATCATCGTCAACAGGTTCCCCATTCAGAATTCTAGACATATGATCAACCAACACATGTTGTGTTCCTTTCCTTCTGTGACCCCGTGAAGTCGAATTCCAAGAGTAACAGCAACGGGTGATTCTTCCCGTGGTGCAAGGCTTATTCACCAAATATAATAAGGCCTGATGGTCCATAAAAGAATATATTTTTTTTGGCCAATAGGTAATGTCGATGCTTCTTGACAGCATAAACCATGGCCAAACCCTCTCGTTTTGTGGTGGTGTAATTTACCTCTGCATCATTCAATTAGTGAGTAGCAAAGTAGACTGGGTAGTCCAATTTGAACTCACTAGGCTGTGCCAATACACATCCTATTACAAAGTTCGATGCATTGATGTGCACATGGAATATAAGATCCCAGTTGGGTGGTCTAAGAATTGGTGCACTGGCTAGTGCTTGCTCTTTAATTTATCATATGCTTCTTGGCATTCTTCAATCCATTCAAAGATAATGAGTAGCCTATATAATGGTCTAGCAATTTCAGCACATAAAATACTATGAAGTGACGATAATACACAACGTGGTCCATAAACCTCTGCACACCTTTGTAATTGGTGGGTGGGGGCAATTCCAAGATCAATTTGACCTTACTTTCGTCCATGGAAATGCCATTCTTAGAGGCAATGTGTCCCAAGTTCACACCATGTTTGGCATTTCAAAGAGTTTAAGGATATTCAATACAATCGACATCGCTCAAACACCTTTCTCAAACAAGCCAGATGTTTTGACCATCGTGAGTGTGCACATAGATCATCAATGGATACCTCCAACCACTTTTGCAAGTAGTCTTTGAAGGCTATGCACATCAACCCGTTGAAAAGTTGCAAAGGCATTAGTGAGGCCAAAAGACATAACCTTGTAAGTGTATGTTTCCCACATTGTATTGAAGACCGTTTTATGTTGGTCTTCGAGGTGCTATAGACACCTGATTGTAACTTGAAGATTCGTTTAAGAAGTTGTAAGCTTCTTCACCAGAGCTACCCATTCCAATACATATGTTCAGTATAAGGTAGTAGGTAATGGTTCTTCCTGGTAGTTGCATTGAACTTTTTGGGTCGACACAGACCCTAAGTTTCCCATTCTTCTTTGGCACTATCACGATTGGTGATAGCCACAGTAGGTAATGGTTCTTCCTGGTAGTTGCATTGAACTTTTTGAGATCGACACAGACCCTAAGTTTCCCATTCTTCTTTGGCACTATCACGATTGGTGATAGCCAATCAGTGTGTTCAATTTTGTAGATGAAATCCATAGAAGCAATGAGTTTTCAATTTCATCCTTTACAAATGCTGCATATTTTGGATTCATATGGTAAGGTTTTGCCTGGTAGGTCTTGATCCTTCCATGATTGGGACCGTGTGCTGTACCACTTCAAGTGGTACACCCTTCATCTCTTTAAGGTTCCAAGCAAAACAATCCTTAAATTCCTTAAGGAGAGCAATAAGTTCCCTTTCTTCATTTGGAGTCAAGTCCTTAACGATATAGACATGTTTGGTTTCCTCCTCTGGCTTTGTAATATCAATTTCCTTGACCTCCTTTGTGTTAAATTTGTAGCAATGTGATGAGCTATGGTGGATCAAATGCAAGAATCAACATCATTAAGATTAGACAATGATTAAGATGTAATTATGATTAACTGATAGCTTAATGTAGGCACGGATAATAAAAAACCACCAAATTCTCATTAGGCCAATGCCTCAATTTATAGAGTTTACATCCAAGCATCTAATCCCAATGATCTCTCCTTGATTCACTCCACCTCTTTTGCTTGATTCTCTCCACCTCTTCCCAGAATATCTCCACACATCCTAAATCTTCTCATGCTACCCTTTATTCTCTCCTAGTAGATACCTCTTACCTTTTCACAGCTTCTCACTCATTTACCGATTCTCTTTTACAGCCTCTTGCTAAGGGCTTGTTCCTGCACACACCCTATTCCCTTGTATATTTCAACACCTCCCCTCAAGTGAATAATCCTAGCACACCTGGACCCTATACCAAGTTTCCCTCTTACTTGGTAGTCCGCGACCAGTGCCTCAAGTCCCTAAACTCATAGTCCTTGACACACACACACACTCTCTCTCTCTCTATGTGTCCAAGGCTACTACAAGTGCCTGTGACCTTGACTAAAGTGCTCAGACATACATCTACCACATGGCCTACATCATCTGTGGCTCAGAGGTGGTTTTACTCTATTGGGGTAGGTTACATTGGGTTGTGAGGTTTCTCTCTCTCTCTCTCTCTCTCTCTCTCTCTCTCTCTCTGAGAAAAGATGATCTGACTCCACTTCCTTAGGAGCCTTCATGAAGTTTGCCGATGTCGTTCCTTCTCCACCACTGGGTTTGCTGTAGCTGTCTCTTGCCATGTGTCCTGGCTTCCCACAGTTGTGGCAAGTGAAGGTCCTTCCTCCTACTCTGCCTCTTCCTCGTCCTCGTTCTCAGCTCGGGTGAAGAATGCTTTTTCCTCTCTAGCTGTTGAGTCTAACCATTTCTTCTCTTTGACCTTGGTCTCTTACTCTAGTAGAGCTCCTTCTATCTCGTGTAGCTTTAATTCATGTACATTTTTTAAGGTTGCTACAATGTTTTCATATTCACCTTTGTCCACTCTCTTTAGAAGCACTGCAAGTGCCTCATCATCTTCTACCTTCTTGCCAATGGTTGCCAGTTGTTGCTTAATGCTTTTGTACACCATGGTCACAATCCAGGATGGATCTGAAGAAGATACTATTGACACCGAATCCACCCAATCAAAGGAATGTTGGAATTAGGGTTGCAGGAAAGCACACAAAGCTTGGAGAAGAAGAAGCAAGAATGCACACAACACAAAGTGTATTAGATTGTGTCAATGTACAAAGATAAGTTAGCCCTAGAAGGATGGGCGTATATACAAGCCGGGGGAAAAAACCTCCTAAAGAGGGAAAAAGTGCCCCGGCGGTCCTAAGTGTGTTCACACACATCACTGCCTATATATATATGGCAGCAAATCCCCCCTGGGAGTGATGGTGTGAACGAGAGCTGGCACTCATGTATAGGGGAGTGCCATGCCCAAAGTAGATCAGTCCACAAAGGGAAGCAAGCCCAAAGCGTTGCGGAAAGCTTCGAACTTCTCACGAGGAAGCGCCTTTGTGAAAAGATCGGCGAGGTTGTCCTGTGTTGGCACATAGGCCAAGCTGATCTCTCCTGCTGAGAGTCTCTCCCTGACATAGTGATAATGCACCTCAATGTGCTTTGTGCGAGCATGAAAAACTGGGTTTCTCGCAACTGCCAATGCACTCTGACTGTCAGTGAAGATAGAGGTGGCAGACTCCTGTCCAACACCCAAGTCAGCCACCATAAGCCGTCTGAGCCACACACACTCAACCGTAGCTGTGAAAGCTGCCCTGTACTCAGCTTCACAACTAGAAGTGGCCACAGTAGGTTGCTTCTTGCTCAACCAAGATATGCATGAGCTACCGAGCATGAAACAAAAACCACTTGTGGACACTCTTGTGTCATAGCAACCAGCCCAATCTGAGTCCGAAAAAGCATGTAAATCTGGTGGCAACGATCCCCCCTTGGGATAAAACAACCCAAGATTTATGGTGCCACTCAAGTAGCGAAAGATGCGTTTAACTGCCTTCCAATGCTGAGACCCTGGGCTATGCATAAACCTGCTCACCTGTGAGACTGCAAATTGAATGTCCGGCCTCGTAATGCATACATAAATGAGGCAACCAACAGCTGTCTGATAGAGTGTGACATCAAAGTGATCTCCAGCATCATGAAGACTCAACTTCAAACCTGTCTCCATTGGAGTAGCAATAGGCTTGCAGTCTTCAAGGCCAAATCTCCGCAACAATGTCTCAATATACTTTGTCTGACACAAAGCAATACCTCCATCACACTGCTTAAATTGTATCCCCAAATAATGATGCAAATGCCCCAAATCTGACATCTCAAAAGAGGCATTCAAATCAGCCTTAAAATCAGCAATATGACTCTCATTTGGTCCTGTGAGCAGCATGTCATCGACATAGAGAGCAATGATTAGATGTACACCATCCACACGTTTAACATACAAAGTGCTTTCTGTTGGACTATTCTGAAACCCATGTGCAGTCAAATATGCATGTATTTTTTCATACCAAGCTCGTGGAGCTTGCTTTAAACCATATAAAGCTTTTTTTAACCTGCACACTTTGTTTTCCTGCCCTCTTTGAACAAAACCACGAGGCTGCGATACATACACCTCCTCATGCAAATCTCCATTTAAGAACGCAGTCTTTATGTCCAGCTGATGTACATTCCAACCATTATGAGCTGCCAATGCACAAATGCTACGAATGGTAGTCATACGACAAGTGGGAGCAAAGGTCTCATCAAAATCAATGCCCTTTTCTTGAGCATAACCCTTTGCAACAAGTCTAGCCTTATAGCGATCAACACTGCCATCTGGCTTTCGTTTCAACTTAAAAACCCACTTACATCCAATGGCCTTTTTACCAATAGGCAAATCACACAAAGACCATGTACCATTCTTCATTATAGCATCATATTCACTTTGCATTGCAGCCAACCAATTTTCTGAATTTTGTGCTTCATCAAATGAAAGAGGTTCTTCCTCTTCACACATACTAGACACAGCCAAAGCATAACAATCTGATGCATAAGAGGCATGCTGAAAACCTGAACGAGTACGACTAGGC
This sequence comes from Cibotium barometz, assembly GCF_041138505.1. Classification (NCBI taxonomy): domain Eukaryota; kingdom Viridiplantae; phylum Streptophyta; class Polypodiopsida; order Cyatheales; family Cibotiaceae; genus Cibotium; species Cibotium barometz. The sequence continues at coordinate 40,067,779 of NC_141061.1, read as the reverse complement.
ATAGGTGCATCAATCTTACTATCACGCAAGGTTTGCACCAGCCATTTAGGCATACCTCTAGCCTGCTCATTTTCAGCCCTATCCTCATGAATTACATCCTGTAAATCTGCATCAGAAATAGGCTGATCTATGATGTCGTTTGAAATCTGCATAGGCTGAATATTTGCCTCATTAGGACTTACATTTGAATTCTCACCTGTAAACAGAGGCAACAATGTATCAAATACATCCCGTGAGCTCACACCTGTCTCTTTGGTACATGATAACAAAGGCTGCACAGCATCTTCTACAAAAACAACATCTCGACTAATCAAGATACGCTTTGACTGTGGATGATACAATCTGTAACCTTTGCTTTCAGCACTGTAACCAACAAAAATGCATTTGACAGCCTTATCATCCAATTTTCTGCGTTGTTGCACAGGCACTAAAGCATAGGCCAAGCAACCAAAGACACGCAAGTGACCAATAGAAGGCTTCCTGCCATGCCAAGCTTCATATGGAGTAATAGACTGCAAGGCCTTAGTGGGACACCTATTGAGTACATATGCAGCACACATGACAGCCTCAAGCCAAAACGCATGTGGCAAAGCTTGGCTCTTGACCATACATCGTGCCATCTCCATAAGTGACCTGTTTTTCCTCTCAGCAACACCATTTTGCTGAGGGGTATATGGCACTGTACATTGGTGTTTTATCCCACGACTAGCCAGAAATGCATCAAACTCTTTAGACATGTACTCCCCCCCTCGATCAGTACGGAGGGTGCCCACAGTACAATTGGATACATTTTCAACCATAAGAAAAAACTGTTTGAAGCACAATAACACTTCGGACTTTACCTTTAGTGGATATACCCATGCATGCCTTGAGTAATCATCAATGAAAGTCACGAAGTACAAGTGTTTACCAAATGACGGAGTTTGCATAGGCCCACATACATCACTATGTACAAGCTGCAATTTGCGAGTGGCCCGCACAGAACCATCCTTTGGAAACGCAGAACGCTGCATTTTGCCCAAAATACAGTCTTCACAAACATGTTTCAATGGTGCCTCAAGAGGGGGCAATGAAGCAACCATATCAAATTTCTGCAAACGCAGCAAACTAGCAAAGTTCAGATGACCAAAACGAGCATGCCATAGTTTTGCATCTGAAACTGCCTTTTCATCAGAAACTGCATTTGCTGAATCTTCCACACACTTGTCATAAGAATTGAGCCTATACAGCCCACGAAACAAGGTTCCAGATGCAATAATCGTATCACCAAAAGTCAAATCATGAACAGTACATCTGTCATCCACAAATTTGACTACAAATCCAAGTCTAGCAAGCGCAGAGACAGACAATAGATTCTTCTTTATCCCTGGCACATACAAAGCATCTGAAAGTGTGAAAGTGCTGCCATTTGCAGCAGTAAGCATAATTTTACCAACGCCCTTCACTGGGTAAGAAGCATTATTGGCACATGTGACAATATTCCCATTAGGGACAGCCTCAAGAGAAGTGAACATATCACGATGCGAGGTAATGTGCTTTGTAGCACCACTGTCAAAATACCAAACATGAGAGTCAACAGAAACTGCCAAACATGCATCATGTACAGATGGGTCATACTGGCAATACACGCTAAACGCCCATTCTGTATCCTGCACAACATTTGCAGAATCTGCATTTGTAGAAGCATCCGCTATTGTGGCTGCATTTGACTCTTTCTTCTTTGCCTCTTTAGCCTTTAGCTTAGGGCAATTCTTAATGACATGATCATTTGCCTTACAATAGTTGCACCTGGTCTTTTTCTTGCCTTTATCAAGAGCCTTCTCAGACTTATTGTTACTACCTGTGGAAGGAGAAGAAGTTGCAGACCTACTAATAGGAGAAGAAACAGTGGAAGGGGCTGCCTTACCACTTCTTCTCTGCTGCTGGGCAGCAATAAATGCTTGATCAATTGCACGCTGCCTGGCCCTGTTTTGCCTGGACTGCGCTTCTTGCAAGAGCTTGTTGACTAAAGTATCATACTTGACAGCATCAGGTCTGTCCTCATTAAGAAGTCTCCATGTGGAAGCAAAAGTCTGATATGTCTCAGGTAAAGCATCAAGAACAGTCTGCACAAGAGAATGATCAGGAATATCACCTGCAGAAATCAACTGTTCTTTGAGATCTTTAATCTCAGCAAGAAAAACATTCATGTCATCATCTTCTTGCATAATCTTCAATTCTAGCTCTTTACGCAGGTAAGCGATTTTTGCCTCGTTACGACTTGCATACAAACCAGCTAGAATATCCCAAGCCTGTTTTGCTGTTTTAGCTGAACGAATATGTGGGGTGATGTTACGTTTGACAGAAAGTGCAATCAAGGCATGAGCCTGCGCATCTTTACCATCCCAACGAGCTTGTTCAGCAGTGGGTAAAACAGCACCAACAGTAGAGCTGCTAGAACCTACAACATCCTCAACAGATCCTACATCCACAGAACCTGGACGTACATCCATACCCTGCACAATGTTCCACACTCCTTTTGCAACCAAAACATGTTGCATCATGTATGCCCAAAGTGGGTAGTTGCTGTCTCCATCCAATTTGTCTTCAGCAGACAACATGCGAAATACATCATTGCTGTTATCAGCCATGGCCACTGACTGAAACTGATGCAAAAGCTGCCTGTAATGAAGCAAAAACTGAATAGAAAACAACTCGTGCTATGTAGCACGGTCCACAATAGAGTACGTATGCCTATTTTGCAGAAAACTGCACTGTCGAAATTTCTGCAGAAAATGACGAAAACACCTGTGCAGAACTTGAAATGCAAAAACGGAGCCCGAAACGACCTCAGATGCAAATTCTGAGAACGCGAAACCCTACGGGCTAATTTGCAGAGTATAGGGACCTGCAAGCGCTCGTGAAAACTCACCTCAATCGGAGAACGTGAGTCGGAGGGTGCTGACGGTGTAGCCCTGGGAGCCGATGCCTACTCTGATACCAATTGTTGGAATTAGGGTTGCAGGAAAGCACACAAAGCTTGGAGAAGAAGAAGCAAGAATGCACACAACACAAAGTGTATTAGATTGTGTCAATGTACAAAGATAAGTTAGCCCTAGAAGGATGGGCGTATATACAAGCCGGGGGAAAAAACCTCCTAAAGAGGGAAAAAGTGCCCCGGCGGTCCTAAGTGTGTTCACACACATCACTGCCTATATATATATGGCAGTGATGTGTTCACACACATCACTGCCTATATATATATGGCAACAAGGAAAAGAGCGATTAAGTGCCAAAATCAGACGAGCTTGCCCAAGAGGCACAAAGAGAGAAACCAGCAACCCCTAAGGGGATTGGTGAATATCCAAATGTTGAAGAAGAGATAAGAAATCTTAAAGAAGCTAAGGCCCTAGTGGAAGAGTGCCAACAACTTCATGAAGCCAAATTAAGGGCTAATCAAGCCAAGGATACAATGTATCCAAGAAACGAGCCGATAAGGGGAAAGAGAATTGGATGTGCCTACTCCAATTCCAGAAGAGTCTGAAGGAGGATCTCAAGGAGACCTTATGGGGGCAAGAATGTTTGAGGAGGCTGAGCAAGATATGTCCATTCATTCATTCCCTAGGAGTGAATATGAGACATACATGTGGAAGGAGCCCTCACTTGCCAGAGAGCCAAGGGACATAGGCAGTCTCGCAATTGTATTGTCCACTCCTATCCAAATGCCATTGGGACAATTGCTACGCAATTTTCCAACACTGTGGGCAAACATAAAAGAATGGGTAGAGGGAGGATTAAATCCAACGATCACTGCAGAGGAGTCCCAGTCACCTCTAGCAGAAGAAACTTAGAACACGCAGGGGAAAGAATGCCTAGATTCATCAAGATATCGGTCAATCAATTGGTTTGGTATTATGAAAGTGACGACACTAATGCTACAATCCCAATTCATCATAATGGGTACCAACAAGCATTGGCTATTCTGGATGGAGGAGCGGGAGTCTACATCATTCACAAAATGATGTTGGGAGAATTGGGAAAAACAAGATCTAGAAAGAGAAGATCTTATCGTTTTAAAATGGAAGAGGGAACATCTTCAAGACCAAATTGGTGCATGATTGTGAATTAGACCATGTGTATGTTCAAAGGGATTCACAAATCCTAAAGATAGATTTGCGAACGTGCAAAGCACACCCAATGGAAGAGCAACTGTTTGGTAATGACTCGGTCTCACCAACCACATCCATACAAGTGTGCCAGCCACCAATGGTGGAATTTTCAAAGGAGGAAGAAGAAGTTGAAATGTATGCATCGCTTCCCCCTCCAAATTTCAAATTTCAATGAAAACTGGATGCATGTGCTGGCCACCATAGATGTTATGTAGCCTTGAGGAACCCAATACGTTGAATCTGGGAATGTTCCTACCACCTCTGTCTGTATGTTCAATGTGCAACCAAGTGAAGAGGAGTCGGAGGAGGAAGCCTCCAACATAGAAGGGATTGGATCACTAGTGCCCAACGCCTTAGAAGATGGTGGAAGCAAAAAAGGAATATCACTCAACAAAATGCCTTGCTATTACGAAGTAAACCCATGGATGCCCATTGGTGACTGAGATATCTCAAAACTACTAAGGTGCACAATGAGTTTTATAAGAATTGGGGTGAGGAGTTGAGCAAGATACCCTTAGAAGGGAAACATAAGGAGGAGGTCATCCCTTAAGAGCTGGAAACACATAAGCTTACAAAGGCAGGGTGCCTAGCGGAAGCCGAGTGCAAGGCCAAGAAGGTGATGGCTCATGCTCAAACAAAAAGAGAGGATGAAGATAAACTAGACCCACTCTCACTGCTGGACCATTTTAAGACATACACAATTGACAAACGAAAAGTGGTCCAATTGACAACCAAAAGAGTTAAGGAAGATGGTTTGTCCACATCATATGATGGTCCAGAGTGTTGAAATATACAAGTGAATAGGGTGTGTGCGGGAACAAGCCCTTAGCAAGAGGCTGTAAAAGAGAATCTGTAAATGAGTGAGAAGCTGTGAAAAGGTGAGAGGTATCTACTAGGAGAGAATAAAGGATAGCATGAGAAGATTTAGGATGTGTGGAGATATTGTGGGAAGAGGTGGAGAGAATCAAGCAAAAGAGTGAATCAAGGAGAGATCAGTGGGATTAGATGCTTGGATGTAAACTCTATAAATTGAGGCATTGGCCTAATGAGAATTTGTTGGTTTTTGATCATCCATGCCTACATTAAGCTATCAGTTAATTGCTCACTAATTGTATCTTAATCATCGTCTAATCTCTTTGTTAATGATGTTGATTCTTGCATTTGATCCACCATAGCTCATCACATTGCTGCAAATTTACCATGGTATCAGAGCCTAGCTTAGAATCTATCAAATTTATGAGCCCATTATCTTGCTAATCACCTAGTTAATTAGGATTAGTAGATAATCAAATTTTTATTCATTTTTCAACAAGCCTCCTGTACCCACAGCCACTGGGGGGCTTGATCTCACTCCAGGCCTAACAATAGGCTTCAAGCCTCTAGCCCCACATAGCCACAATCCCTATGCTCCAGTCCATCAACTCGAATCGCCAAACTGCCATCTGGAGAGAGCTGCCGATTTTTGCGAAAAAGCCAGTGCTCTTTTTTTGAGAAAAACTTCAATTGTGGATTCACTACTTGGAATTGGGAGCAATGGAGTTAGCCGAAAGTGTTTTTGGATGTTCTGAGCATGTTGGTGGCCTCAGAATCTAAAAATTCTTCAAGAAAAAGTGGAATCAAGCTCTGTATCAAATCTACAGGTGACTTTGGTAAAACAGAGATTAATTCAATGTTTGGTCAAATCTTGTGTTTCTTGGCTTAATCCTCTACTAGACTAACTGTTATTGATGTCTTTGGAAGGAGTTGAGCTCATTTGGACTCTAAGGCCCCAGATCTAGACACCCCACATACTCTGTTTTCTATATACAAAACAGAGGATTATTTTACTAATCAGTGATTAATCAGCACTAATCACTATATTTTGGTGTAATTGAGGGTTCAAATTAACCATTAGGTATCTGATACAGATACTTATAACTTCAGATTATAATTTGGAGATGGTTTGATACTCCAACCATTCAGTACAAATTTGTTACCCTTTGCTTTATGTAATTTCTGGTGAATTTATGCTGATAAATCTGTTGTAGTCATCACTTAAACACAAGATTGAGTTGTAAAAGGGTACACACTGTCCTTGAATCCTGAAAAGCAGAACCACTTATGTGATTTAGGTAGTCTTTGATCAAATGATCAATCCCAAACTTAGTATAAGTAAGCACTTGCATGTCATTAGGCAGTGCTGCCACCATTGGCTGAGTTTGATGCACATGAACCACATTCTTGTTAGGACAGTCTGCTATTCAATGAGGTCCACTGCAACCAAAACATTTTAGTGGGCCTCTTCTCATATTTGAGTTTATGTCCTTACCTTTCCACTGTACCGTGGTTTGGAACACTAGTACTGGTGTGTTATTTTGTAAGATATTAAATTCTGGCACAATCTCCACGGCTTTCTCATAGTACTAACTATTGATTTCTACCTCACGTAGCATTTCATCCTCATTCAATGGCTCCTCAATCAACACTTGGTTGATTTTGGCCTATGATGGTCGTGGTGGGTAGAACAGGTGTGGCGGTAGAGGTGACACGTCCTATATCTAGAACATCCCTCTTGGTGAATAGGATGGGTTCATCTGACTTAAAGCCGTAGTGATTTGCACTAGTGGTGTTGGCAAGGCTAGTGGCGCTCTAGGTGCCAACAGTTGTGCTATGGTTTGGAATCTTCAATACCTGCACATGGAAGTGTCATGGTTCTCTAATTTCACGCAATGAGCACAATAGAGTAATGGCCTTACTCTTAATTGAGGGCATTTAGTAGTTGTGTGATTCATTCTACACATAGAACACTATACCAGATCTCTTCAAGGGTAGAGATGAGCATGCCCATGACCTGATGCTTCTCTTCCATCCTTAACCTTCAATTCGCCAGTACGGCATTACTGAGTTCATCCACAATCATGTTTCCAACTTGCTTGGTCCGAGTTCCTGTGTCTTAGTGACTCGAGACTCGCGAAGTTGTTGCTCTGCTGAAGCTGCCTTGACATCTTCAGGTTGTGGCAATTCAAGCATACTGTCTTCATATTCGATTACCAACTTACAGCATGCATCCAGAGTAGCCCCCGGTCTGGCTAATACTTGATAATCATGCATTTTGTGATCTCAGACTCCTCTCTAGAAGCAGGGCAATAACTGATCATCAGTTGGCCTCTCTTGTAGTTTACATCTTGAATTCAAGTGCTTGAGCCAGGATACATAATCTCGCATAATAGACTGATTTTCTTTTTGTTTGATATTATGCAGCTGTGCCACAGGGCTCCATTTATCACCACTTCGGGCAAAGCTTGGTGCACGACCACATTCTTGAGCCAAGTGAAATTGATCTTATCTTTTGGCTTTAGCACTCGAAACCATTAATGAGCCTTTCCTTCTACGATTAGTGAGAATGGTTACATCACTCACTGGCCCACTGGTTTTGCATGTGGACTCAAAGATCTCAACATGTTGAATTAGGTACCCATCCCCTGAGAACTTTTGTATGAGCTTGGAAATGATGTGTGGCTTCATTTGGGATGGTTTGGATTCTAGTTCCCTAACCATTCCTTGGCCCATTTCTACAGCCATATTCAGCAAATCTACCCTTGTGGCCGCATTAGGATCTACAATGGGATCCACCATTGGTCTTTCAGGAGTTACTCCCCCCTACCTAGACCTTGTCCTCTTCCTACATTGGCTCTTCTAGGCATTTCGGGTCTATGGGTAGGTCCGGCCACCTCATTTTGGCATGGCTCATTATAAGCAGGCTCCATCCGTCTTTGTAGAATCAAGAGCTCCATGTCTTGTGAGAATGTGGGATGATTGATCATTTTCTCTATGTCTTTCTTTGTGTACAGGAGGTCCTCAACTTCAACAGTTTCCCTAGGTAGGTTGTCCCCTTCATTTTGGGTATTAAATCCCTCCTCCTCTCTTGGCTCTTCATTAATGGGTTCTAAATTTGGGATGGCTCCCTCAGCCCTGCCCATTTCCATACTATCGGTGGCATTCTTGAACATTTTTGGTTCCTTGCCACATGACTGAAATGGATTTACCTTTCCATTTTTTTGGTTCAGCCCTTGTTGGTCAAGTATCGAGCTCTTGTTTCCTTAAGCTTAATGCTCGCAGTTGTCATTCTACTTCAGCCCTCTTGAATCCTAATTCTAATTCTTCTGAGGTTGGGAATAAGACTTGACCGGTCCTAGCCCCACTTTCCATGTCCCTCCTCATCTAGGGATTTCTAGTGTTAGATAGCCTAGAACTCGAAGGTTGGGTTAGTACTTTTGGTCTTACACCTTGTCCAGTGCTGGTTGACGGGCCTGCACTTGCAGATTACACTTTGTCTTCTGTGCTGGATTGGAGACCAAAAAATACCCTGGTTATGTCAAAGATACCACTGGATCTGGTAGGGGAAGATGGTTTTTCTTCCTCTCCAATCCCACGGAATCGTAGCCCTTCTTCCATGGAATCTTCACTAATTGTATCAATGGTGGTTAGATATCTCTAAGCTGAAACACTTAATTGAGTGCTCACAGAGTGGCCTGAACCAAGACTCTTTTAATAAGATCTTGGGTGGTTCAATGAACTATCATCGAGAGTAAGGTCGTCTCCGAGGAGTTTTCTAGACCTCAAGTGCATGTGACTATGATTTGATAAGCTAAATCACTACCCCAAATTAATTTTTGTAGGGTTCTGTCAATCTGAATTTTTAGGCCATCAGACTGCAGGTAGCAATTCATGCCGTGAGATAGAAGGCAATGGTTCATGTCGTGAACTATTTTCTGCACTTTCATGTGTTCAATGGCTACTTCAGATTTTGCATCCGTGTGCCCTGATGTGAGTTGATTGGGCTCAACTTGAAAATTTTAAGCTTTTTCCTAACTTGAATCTGACTATCCTTGGTTTGTGAACTAGATTCGTTATTTACTGATAGTTCATGTCGTGAAACCGCAAAAAATTGATCACGTCATGAAGTAATAAGTAATGGTTCACACTGTGAAGTGTTGAATAGTTCACGCCGTGAAAAGGTAGACACTTCACATCGTGAAGTGTTGAATAGTTCACGACGTGAAAAGACAAGTGTTTCACGTCGTGAGACCAAAAATGGTTCATGCCGTGAAAAGGTAGACGATTCACATCATGAAGTATTTTCTGCTAATTCACGAGATAAGGTTTTGTAGGATCCATTGTGTTGTTAGAGGTGTTAGGATAAGGTACCCTATTTTTAGCAAGGTAATCCCGCAAATTGTGACTTTGATTACGGAAGCGGTTCACGCCATGAGATAGCAGGAAACGGCTCATGTCATGAACCGTTTGGTTCACGTTGTGAACCATTTTCTTGCACTTTAATGTGTTAACTCCCACGTCGTCGATAGAGTGAAGATTGGGTGTGAATTATCTATCCAAATGCTCCAAAATGGTTGTGCTAGTAATAAGGAGTGTAATTTAAGTTCAAAGCATCATCAATGGCTCCTTATTTTGTGATTTTTTTGAAAAAACAAAAAATAGAGTATCACCCAGCTCATTCACGCCAACATGTTTGGTGATATGAACATAAAAATTTAAAAGGAAAAACAATGTAGTTTTCCTTTAAGGTCACCCAAGTACTCACCCAGACAACAAAAACAAACAATTTCTCACTCACAAATCTTTACTTTCACTCAAACCTTATCCATTCATTCTTTACCCAATGCACTACATGACTGCAAAGGCAATGATAAAACTTGTATAGTCGGAGCTGAAACTCAAAGAGGACGGAAGAAGCAAAGGTGTTTCCTCGGCAGCGGCGCCAAAAATGTTATGGGCTACCACACCTCCCAAGCAGGAACTCTAAGCATTCATCGTTGGAAGAAGCAATAGATCACAATTGTCGTAGGGAACTTACCAATACTTCGAGCTCGTGTCCCTTGAGGTCTCCAAGCTCACTTCGAGAAGCTCCAATCCTCCAAGCTCCACCTCCATGCTGTCACCGTAGAGTCGCTCGCACCACCACACAAGGCAATCTCTCTCTCTCTCTCTCTCTCACGCCTCTACACAAGCATACAAGCATAGAGAAGGCATATCTACTAGAGTACACTCTCACACACTCTCTCAAGACAAGGCAAAAGCTCTCATAGCACAAAGGGGGATTGTGTCCATTCATTATGAGAAAATGACTTATATACAAGTGGCCCTCATTCACACTTGGGCACCCAAAACTTACTGACTAAGGCCTTGGGTGGCCAGTGTCTCATAATGTTACAACTTTTATAGTGCCTTTGCATGACACTTATTAATGTCCTCAAATGGAGAAGCATACTTGTTAATCCAAGATGGGATTAACAGTCCCATTCAAGATAGATTCCATTCCAATCCACCTCTAATGGATCTTTTATACCATTGTATGAAAGAAACATGAGCTTGTTCAATGTTTTCAAGCATTGTCTATCATGATTATTATGATTCATCTTTAAGAATACCCTCTCACAGTCAACTTGTTCAAGTAAAGAGCTCACATTAGCCTTGCCAAAGCATGTGTACTTGGATGGTTTTACCACAAATGCAGCTTCTGTATATGTAGGTACGCTAGCTTGTCTATCTCATGTCCTCACTCCATTTTCACACCGGAATTCTCCTTGCCAAAGGGGTGAGGGAGAGCTCTTAATGCCTAGATGGAGGTAAGAGATGGTCCTTTTTGTGATGGTTCTCTCTTACAAAAAGTGAGAAAAGAAGAAGCTAATGAAAGAGGGAAAACTACAGTCACGTCGATTCAAACAAGCATCCATGTCTTCACTTTTTTCGATTTTAGCAAACCATATAAAGGTATTACCATCATAATACCCTTGTTCCTGAAGCACGTTCATAGGCACCCATCTTTGATGAACATTATAAATTGGTGGTGTGGCTGATGCTTTTGGAGCTCAGGTTTCTTTCTTTGTGCAAACTTAGGAGACTTTTTGATGCGCCTTGCAATCCAAGATTTGGTATTTCCTTGGTAGTACCCTTGTGCTTGCAATAATATTTTTGGTACCCACATTTGTTGAGTTGCCGGAGTTCTTTGAGGAACTCACTAAGTCTTTTGTGGACAATGTTGTGGAGTACTTTTATTCTTCCTTTACCTCTGAGTGTTGCATTAAGGAAGAGGCTTTAATGATCGAGGCAACACCCAAATTGAATTGGCGCCTTCGTAGTATCCTTGGGCTACAAGTAGCTGCTTCTCCATCCACATTTTGATACCATTAAGATACCTTGATTTTGTCTGTCGTAGTATCCTTGGTGGAGTTTTATTTTTGGTTGAAGTGGAAGGTTGTGGGCCCTCCTTCAAATTGGTTAGCACTGAGATTGCGGGGTTGAGACTCATGGGGGTTGTTGTTGTGGGGGTACAAGAGAGAAAAACCTTACAAAACTCCAAAAATAGTAGCAGTACGAGAAAGCAAAGAAAGAAAATTTGTGCTTTCACTATGTCCCATGCTTGGTGCTAGATTTGGAGGTATTTCTAACGATGCCAAGAAGGATGGTAAATCCTCTCGGTAAGTTCATAGGGTGCATGTGTTACCTCTCCTATCCACATAGTTTAGAGAGGTAACAGTTTGCCATACGGATAGCACCCATGCCTGTTGTGTTTCACATGCTATGTGGCAACCATCTTTTGGCCCCCACAATTTGGTTTGTTTATATGACAGGATTGGTGGCCGTAGAGTCACCATTATGATCGATGATAGAGACATGCACAACTTTCTTACCTCCTCGTAAGTTAAAAAGTTGAAGCTGCCCAAGACTAAGAGTGACTATAAGTACAAAGTTTCACTAGCTAATAGTTATAATAAAACCATTTAGGACATAATGGTTTTGGTAGTGCCACTTGCTATGTAGGGCTATGATGTTATGCTTGATTTCCAGGTCATGCATTTAGCTAGGGTAGATGTCTATTTAGGCAGGGAGTGGTTGTATAGCCCAGGCCCAACCTTGCATCGTAGTTACCAGGATAACATCCTAGAGTTTCCTAGAGTTAATGCTTGAGGGTAGATGCATTACTTTGTGTGGTGAGCATGATGTGCCAGCTATGCCTTTGATATTGTTCATGGAGTTGTGTTGCGCCTATGAGCTCAATTAGATTACATTTGTAACCTTTTGCATAATTTTGTTTCTATAGAAATATAAGTGATAATGTTTTCGTAGATGAAACAACAAATTTAAATGGCCTTGGACGAGACCCCTATTTTTGTGAATCTTGTTTTGCTTGCATGTGAGAAGGAATTAAAAAAATCCAAGGCTGAAAATGAGAAAGTAAAAAATGGTAAGCACGTAGATACTATAAATTCTTTATTGCGATCCAGGCTTGCTATACACGCACACTTGCTAGCAGCCACACTGCCTTCCTTATCAAAGAGAAGTGCTTATCCAGATTGATTAGTCGAGATCTCTACAACAACAAGAAGAAGAGTGAGTTCTAGTCTAGAGAGACTAGACGAGTCTCTTGGGTTATGTATTAAACAGAGAGCTTGGGGGTGAATCCTTCACAACCATTTGACATTGATTCAAATGGAGATGATAAAGTTCGTCAGGGGGAAATGTTTAGGAACTTCTCTATCAAGATGATGGGTACTTGCTTTACAAAAGTAGAGTTTGTGTACCATGTATTGGTGACTTTTGGTGCCAAATTCTTATTAAAAGTCACGATAGTCCAAGTGTTGATCACCCTGGGGTAGTTAAAAGATAATTCTATTGGCCTAGTTTGTTCAAGAACGTCCAAGACTTCATGCTGAAATGCAAGAAGTGCAAGGTGTATCTCAAACTAGGAGGCTTTGCTACATTCATTGGATATTCCCAAAGGGAAATGGGAGAGTATTTTCATGGGTTTTATCATCGGGTTAGCTAAAACGAGTTGAGGATATGATTCGGTTTGGGTGGTGGTAGATAGGTTGACTAAAATGGCCAAGTTTATTCCTACCAGAAAGAAGGTTAAAACTCAAAAGCTAGCTAAATTGTTTCTTGAACATCTCTATGAGCTATATGGCCAAGTTTATTCCTACCAGAAAGAAGGTTAAAACTCAAAAGCTAGCTAAATTGTTTCTTGAACATCTCTATGAGCTATATGGCCTACCCACAAATATAGTTTCTGATAGAGATAGGAAGTTCAATAGCCACTTTTAGAGTTGTCTTCAAAAAGCTGGATACGACTTTGAGTATGAGTACGGTTAATAATTTGCAGTTTGATGGTCAGACAAAGAGAGTCAACCAAGTGCTAAAAGATTGAGTGTATGTCAGCAAATTGGGAGGAGTACCTACCACTTTTGGAATTTGCCTATAGTAGTTCAAAACATTCAGTGACTGGATTTAGCCCATTCATGTTGATGTATGGTTTCTAGCCGAGATTTCCTATAGGCGTAGGCTAGAGAAGGAGAGCATTCGTAAAGCAGTAAGAGATAACATTCATAGTGCACAAGAGATAGCATTCATAGTGCACAAGAGATTTGCTAAAAGTAGTAAGAGATAGCATTCATTGTGCACAAGATCATGCAAAAACGTATGTTGAGAAGAGCCGTGGAGAAGCAACCTTTAAAGAGGGTGACTTTTTTTTCTTGAAAGTCACCTAAGAAATCAGAGATTCTGAAGACGGGAAAGTGTCAAAAGCTTTCTACTAGATATTGCGGGTTTAAAATCCTTAAGAACATTGGTATATGCAAGCATAGAAACTTGAGTGCTGGAGAGGAGAGCTCTCAAGTAAATATTGTTGTTCATGTCAATAGAATACGAAAAACAGTGGATCATCAGGATAACGTAGTTACTCCTGATGTTTTGATGGAACTTTTTGAACTGATGTCTCTTCCACATGAACCCAAGAGGATTCTTGGATTTAGGGATCGAAACACGAGGCATATTATGCACTAAGGGGCACTTGTCTGTCAAGTGGAAGGACAAAGACGAGGAAGCATCCATTTGGAAATGCTTGAGTACGGTTACTAAAAACTATCCTTAGTTTGTTTTCGTCAGTTTGTTTTTGAGGACGAAAACCCTAGTGTTCCATATTTCCCAGAGACAGCAAAATCTAATTATGTTAAAGATAAGATCAACATATTCCTCATTGGATGCCCATTTCTTAGATAGCCAATCCTCCCACAGTCCATGCATCCCAATGCAGCTATATACCCATCGACAAATTCTAGACCATATGCCTCTAATAGCTAGAAATTCCCAAAAGGCATGTTTCCCATCTTTAAGAGCAATTTTGCATTTGGGACATCACTCATTAGTGAAGTTTCTCTGCACTAATTTGATCCCTAAAGGAAGAGTTCACATACATACTCTCCAAAGAAAAACCTGGGACTTGATAGGGATATCCAATTTTTGAAGAGCATTTAGCAAGCTTCATGTGAGACATTGGAGTAGACCCGGCCAAGGTAGAGGTGATTCAAAAAGCTATGGTTTCGATAAATATGAAGGATCTGAGAAGATTATCGAGACAAGTCCGATGGCATAGCCGGATGCTCCAATACCTAGCACATGTAGCAGTGCCACTGAACTAGCAGGCTCGCACATGTAAAGATGCCACTAAACGAGCAGCTGAAGCATGCCAATCTGGAGTGGTTAAAGCAACGTGACATCGCATTCAGACGTCTCAAGTGGATGTTTATGAAGCCCCCATTATGCAAGCACCCAATTATGCAAGCACCCAATTATGCAGGCACCCAATTGGGAATTACCATTCCATGTGTTCGTTGATGCATCGGGGATGTGGCAATTGGGAGTATCTTAATGCAAGAAACGGAGAAAAAGTGGTTCCGCCCAGTCTACTATGCCAAACTGAGATTATCACAAATGTAAAGCGGAACTACTCGACCACTCATAGGGAGGCACTCGAATGATCTACTCGATCAGCAAATTGCACCACTACCTGCTCGGCTTCAAAATTACATTCCACATGGATCACTCTGCATTGCTCTATCTAGTGGATAAGCAGAGTTTGGTAGGAAAAATGGTTCGATGTTGATCCTACAGGAGTATGAATTCAGCATTGTGCACACACCAAGAACTAGCCATGCAAGTGGACTACCTGTGTCCTGACTAGAGATTGGTGAAGCTCCGATTGGCATGGCTGATGATCTACCATACGTGGAGGTGTTTGCTAGCAGAGGGACTCATGTTGATCCCTTTGACTTGGTACGATGAAATTTTGCAGTTTCTGGCCTCAAATTTAATGGAGGATAAGTCTTTCTCAAGACTAGAGGAAGCGGGCGGGTGGCTGTCCAAAGCAGGAATTTCCAAGTGATAGCTGGACAAATGTATAAGTGGGGCATTGACCAGACTCTCCGTGGTGCGTGTCCCACCTCATGAACAGGAGGCTACTTCCCATCAGGGGATCAACAAAACAGCCACTTCGGCGGATGGGAAGTGACTGGAAGAAGGAAGGTACTCCAAGCCAGTCTTTGGTGGCCAACGGTACTAGGGGATACTTACAGATTGGCCAAGTGTGCCAGAGGCTCGGCTAGTCGACTGATAGAGATTAGAATGCCTCACAATCCGATACTTCTGTTGAAGCCCTTCCAAAAATGGGGGCTTGATTTTGTGGCTCCATTCAAGCCACCAACTTGCTTTATCGGCGGTAACCAATACATTCTGGTTGGCTATTTATGGACTACTGCTATACCAAGTGGGTCGAAGCCATAGCTCTTAAGGACAATATAGCCAAATCCACCGCCAAGTTCCTCTATGAGATGATCATCAACAAGTTCGGATGTCCGATTGAGCTAGTCAATGATTAGGGCAAACATTTTGTGAATAACATCATCGCCAATTGGTCACCCAGCACTTGATCATCCATAAGAAATCCACCATCTATTATCCACTAGGCAGGACAATGGTCAAGTAGAGTCCACATATAAAATCTTACAAACGGATTCTCAAGAAGCTGGTGAATGGAAATTGCATGATTGGGATGAAAAGCTGTATTCAGCATTATGAACATCCTTATATGTAATGTCAATCATTAGAACATAGCTAGCACATTTGTAAGTCCTAACGACATTACTTTATGTGAAAAATTCCCATCCTTTATAGAGAGAAGGTGGTCTGATGCTAGTTTTTGGAATCTATAAACACTTAGTTGTATTTAGAAAATCCATCTAAGAAGCTATAAGCTTATTTTTCTACTACCCTTTCAAGAACATGTTCAGTATAAGGCAATGTGGATAGTGATCTCTCACTGTGGTTTCATTTACCTTTTTCAAGTTTACGCATATATGGATCTTTCCATTCTTTTTTGGTACTCTGACCCCACTAGTGAAACCCAATCCGTGTGCTCAATCTCATATATAAGACTTGTAGAAATAAGTATGTTGACTTCTTCCTTGATGGTCTTAGAAAATAGGTTTCACTGTATGTGTTAGGCTTTTGTTTGACCTTGCACCATCCACACCAATGGAATCATATGTTGCTGGCAGACTTCTAGAGAGACTTCCTTGAGATCTTAGTAACACCAGACCAATACATCTTTGTACTCCTTGAGTAATGTCGTTAATTCATCTCCTCCTTAGGGGTTATGTCAATAGAGATCCAAACCTTTTTGGGTTAATTTAGTCTCCTCCTTAGGGGTTAGGCACATTAGAGATCCAAACCTAAATCCTAAGGAGGAGACTAAATTAACAGAGTTACTAAAGGAGTATAAAGATGTATTGGTATACTCAGACTCCAGACCAATACATCTTTGTACTCCTTGAGTACAAAGATATATTGGTCTAAAGTCTCCTCCTTAGGGGTTACTCAGACTCCAGACCAATATATCTTTGTACTCCTTGAGTACAAAGATATATTGGTCTAAAGTATCCTCCTTAGGGGTCAGGTAGTAGACAACCAAACCTAAACCCTAAGGAGGAGAATAAATTAATGGAGTTACTCAAGGACTGTAAAGATGTATTGGTTTAGAGTTACTCAGACTCTAGACCAATACATCTTTGTACTCCTTGAGTAACTCCATTAATTCATTCTCCTCCTTAGAGGTTAGCTCTATACAGATCTAAACCTTTTTGGGTTAATTCAATCTCCTCCTTAGGGGTTAGGTCAATAGAGATACAAACCTTTTTGGGTTAATGTTAAGCTCACCCTAACGTGTCGTTGTTGGGAAGTTGCCTATTCGTTGAGCTCGAGCAATGCTCAAGAGCTCCATCGTAGCCGCTCGTCATCACTGCCCTCCTCCCGCACTCGCGTCGTTGTCACACCAAGGCGGTTTCTCTAATCCAACGAGTGATGCAACCTCTCTCATGAAGAATGTGTGGGATCTCCATGGTAGATGATCGCCGACGGTAGCCTAATCACTCAAGCAAGAGGGAAGCATGAGAGAACAAGTGATTAGGACTAATCACTCCCAAACCCTAACCCTAAGCACACCACACATGCTAGATTAGAGTTGCAAGAGAGAGGGGGAGAGAACACTCCACTTCTATTGCACAAATGGGAGAATGAGTTACAAACAAGAGAAATTAGCTTTATAGTTCCAAGCCTTTTTCCACTAGGCCACCCGAGAGTAAGTGACCCGAGGTGCCAAAAACATAGTTACAAGGCTTTTCTCTATGGTTTGGCCAACTGACCAAGATCCTCTTGTCTTCCCTTAGAAGCTCAATACTTGGGAGCGTCTTTAGGGCATTTCCTTCATCAAATGATGAGATTTCCAGTATAATGTGGGTGCCCATTACATAAGTTTATGGACATAGTTATCGTAGGAATGTTTTAACCAATATGTGGTTAACATACTCCCTTTCCTAAACTTGATTGCATCCTCGTGATCGGTAAGAGGTTGTCGAGGCACATAGGGAAGTGTCACACTTGGTTGGTTCTTCTATCTCTCTAGAAATGAGAGGGGGTGGGGGAGTTAGTAAGATGGAAAGAGTTTAGTGGAGTACTGGCGATTAAGTATCCAGCTAGTCTAATGGGCTCTTATGAGTTGGCTTGCTTGTATGAGTCCAGTAGTATGCTTTTTTTCTTTTTTTGTTGCCTTTGCGAGGACTAGACATCCTCTTAAAAGAAGTCAGAGTACTTGAGTAAGGCTAGCCCCACAGAATGCTTAATCACCAATATCCAAGTTGTAGGTGGTATTATTAAGGAGGGGTGAGTAAAATATTGGTGTTAGTAAGCAAGTGGCAAGGGCGGAATTCCGGAGGGACAAGAAGAAAACTCACATGGAAATTGCTTGCGCTCCGAGATATTGTATATTGATGGTGATGTACATGAACCTTTAGCATCTTTTCCAAGAACTGTAATGGGTATCTTGGCTCCCATGGATAATGAGGTATTGGGCTGCGGTGTTCTGTCTTTTTCTTTTTGTGCTTTGTCTTCTTCTGTTATTGTAGCAGTTCAGGGAACTGGGATCCTCTGTTGATAGGAGTGGTAGTCAATGGCAAGGATCTAAATATGTGGAGTATAAGAAGAAGTTATGGGAAGGATGGATTAGGCATGAAGCACAGTTATTGGGGCTAAGTGGGGGTGATTAAGAAGATGTAGGCGATGGGTCATACCATTGAACAAGCATGCGTCCACCATGGTCCCCCATCCAAAGATGTACCTAGATGGTTGTCGATGATGAGGCTTTGTGCGGTGTATGCACATAGGATAGAGCCCAATTAGAATTACAGGTGTTGTGCATGGGTGAGGACAAAAGGTGTGCCTGCTATGGTCCTAATCATCTAGATATTCCTAATTACTAAGAGACTTTTTTTTTGTGGGTCCTCATGTGGGTGAGGACTTACATGTACTTATTCCTCAACACCCCTAAAGAGGGTTTTGTATTGAGTGATTTGTGAGCTTACCTTTGAGTGTATCTTTTAGTGGTTGGATAAGCTCTGCCATTTGTAGCACTACCTCTTGGTTTGGTGACAAAGTCGAGGGGTGAGGTGGAGCATCGGGTATGAGGCTTTTGTGGGGTTGAAAGGGCTAGGCAAATTGAGCTTTTCAGTGCCCATGGTTTGGGTGTGGGCAAGTCTCAAGGATTTAGTTGTGGAAGAGGGGATTTTCTTGTGCATGTTGGTCACCAAACCATCTTTGTCGAGATTGGATAGGTACCGGCTTGGTTTGTGTGGTTTGGACAAATTGTGCTAAGGGTTATGCCGTGGGAGCCAAATGATGGAGTTGCCATTATGGAAGCCTTGGGCATCTAAGAAGTGCTCGGGCACCCATTGTGAAGGCCCGTGGGAGCCAAATGATGGAGTTGCCATTATGGAAGCCTTGGGCATCTAAGAGGTGCTCGGGCACCCATTGTGAAGGCCCGTGGGGTTGACGAGGCTTCCTAGGTTTTTGTTGACAAGGAGTAGGTTATCGACGTGAAGGATAGGCATTTGATTGTGGCTTGGGAGCCACATGTGTGTGTTGCCTTCATGGAAGCCTTGAGCTTTGAGCACGATGGTAGGTACCCAGCGTTGGTGGCTTCATTGTACTTGGGGTTGCCTAACCGGCAGCTGTGGCACCTTTTGTCATGGCTTCCTAGGGAGTTGTTGTGGTGGATGAGCATAGGCGGCATTCTTGGTGGATAGCCAAAGGTGAGTATTGCCTTCATAGTAGCCTTATGCTCATAACAAGAGTCTAGCCAACATTGAAGCTTTAGTGTGGGTTGTTTTTTATTGGCTTACTTGGCTTCTTGCTCTTGGGTTTCAGAGATGGCCATTTGGGGATCCAGAGTTATATGTAGCCATCATAGAACCCCTGAGCTGTAAGACGATTCTTGGGCACCCACCATTTGGGGATACAGGTATGAAGTCGGGGTAATTGCAGTGTGGGTGGTTGAGGATGTAGAGGTGAGGGGGAATGTCGACGATGAGGCTTGATTGTCAATGGTTGAGGATGTAGAGGTGAGGGGGAATGTTGACGACGATGAGGCTTGATTGTCATTGTTGGAGGGTGTCGACACAATGGACTTTCGACCAGCTTTGGTGAGGGTTGGGGTGTGGGAACAGGGGAGACTATCAATGATGAGGATGGGGCATGAGGGGGAAGGGCACTCGAGGATGAGGGTGTGTGGATGATTTTCTCTTGGGGACATAAGAGGACGATGGCCTATTTGCCACCGTTAAAACTATCATGGTGGCCGATTCTTCACGCCAATTGATTTGGTAGTGAGTGGCATCAATCCACTCTTTTCCTATGATAATCTAACCTTGGAGTGCTCCTTCATCTATAACATGAAATCTGCACACTCCAACCGGTTATTTCCTATAGTAATTTCAGGAATGAAATACCCAACACTCATTAAACGCATTTTATGTGAAATTTGAATGTAAGTGTGGGTTTCCCAAGAGTTTTCCACGCCTCCAGGAATATGAGATTGGTGTGGACCATAGGATAGATGTGGGCTTACCACCATTGTAGACCGTTCATAGTAGGGAGGCCAATTCATATTCTTGGTGGGTTTAGTTCTGGTGGTAGTTCGAGGGCATGGAAGACTTACCAGTTATTGTTGGGGGTGAGAGAGTACCCGTGTGGAAAAAGTTGGTGCGGGCAGAGGATCGGATTCAATGCACTCCCCTTCTCAAAGAATCATCATTACCTTGCCTTGGGGGGGAAGCTTGAGGGTAGTTATGTTATCAGTAGAGTTAATTATACTCGTAGCATTCTGAAACCTAGCTTCCTCCAAGGATGACTGCTTCGTGTGTCTCAACTATGGGAGCCACATAAAACTTACAAGCCAATAGGTTAGAGACAATATGTACAGTTTGTATAAAAGACCCAAGGCTTTATATACATTAGCAACTAGGCAATTGAATTTTGGCATGGGCACTCTGAAGAGATGGTTTACTAAGGGAGACCCATGTTTCCCATGGAAAAATATTGTGGCTAGCTGTGGGAGATAGCAAGGATGTTTTTTGTTGCATATTTCTTCCAAAGAGGAAATCCAGCCATACCCGAAGGACAGTCGTTTCTTTGTGTTGGGCAACTACACTTAAACTCAGGGTGTTAAGCGAGGAAATAGCCGTGTAGGGTTCATGAAAGTACTAGCCGTTCGAGAGAACAAATTGCATGCCAAGTTTATGATTTGGGATGGTATCAAGTGTAGCCAGGATTTTCATCCAGATATCGTGGTCAACTTTGTCACTATTGACAGAATCGATCGTGTATGGCACCCGCACATCATCAAGGGCTTGATGACAAGCATCACAAATAAAGAGATCGTTGCTCCTAGCGGTGGTGTTAGAGTCTTTGCAAAGGGACCTCTGGCCATGGGATGTGAGTGCCAAGTATATAAATTAGTTGTGAGTGTTTGAGTCCCTTTACGAAGGTAGAGATGATGTGTGTCCCAATCATGGATCAGTTGTGTTTGTCGCACAAAGGGTCTACCCAGGATGCTATCATAGGTGACATTATGAAAGTTCATAACTACAAATGTGAGGTTGAAGGTCATGCCACATACTTTTACCTTGAGGTCATCCACTAGGCCTAGGGGTCATGTAGATTTCCCGTCTGCAATCACCAATGTGGTGGGATCAAGGTGTGGTTGGCCCCAATTTTCCCAACATGTTCTTGTGAGGATGCTTAGGCCATCACCTCCATCCAGGGTTCCTTTGACCACGTGTCCATTATTATAGGAAATGGGCAGGGCGGCGTTTGTGTCATCACCTTCAAAGTATTGGCCCAACATATTTACTCGAATTGTTGGTGCACCTTTAGGTTGTGGTGATGAAGTAGTTCAGGATAATGGGGCTCAGATTCATCTGAGGAATCTAAGTGAGCTTCCTCCTCCACAGAAGCCTGTAGTTTTCGTTCCATCCAATCCCAGAGGTCATTCCATAAATTTGGACTACCTTTTAACAAGGTTCGAATGGGCGTTTGGATTTGGGAGGAAAGGAATGCTGAGAGGCCGGCAAGGTTGTGTTGATAAGGAGCTTCCGCAGGTGCGGGGCCTTGATCATAAGGTGGACAAGCAATGGTATATGAAAATTCAATGTGTTGCTTATTTGACCGGGTTGGAGGTTGAGATTTGGTGGTCGTAGGAGGGTAAAAGACCTCAACAAATCTTGTGTGGGCACCTCGTGAGCCTTTGTGGGACTCTGTATTATTGTTCGCATCGAGTTGTTCAATGTGAACGTGGGATTTGGGCTTGGCCGCTTGTGGAATATGCACTTGAGGATTACAAGATAGGTGGGGCAAGATATTTGTTTGTCAACGTTTGGCAAACAAATCTTCCTTGACCTTGAACATAGGCAAGGGCTTCTGCCTTACCTAGTGTAGAAGCTCAGGTTCTTGACCCGGACATGGAGTAGGTATGGCCGGTGGCATGCACTCAGGTACTGGGTCAAGTGACACAAAAACGTGTGGTGGCTCAAGTTGAGCATGGTAGTGCTCTACCAATGCTTAGGCATCCTGAGAAGATGTTGCTTTTCGAGGATGGCATTGGGATATGCGGCCAGCCATTTTGCCGTTTAGTGAGTTTTTGGGGGGCTGCATGGGCGAGTGGCGTTTTGGCACGATCATCGCTCCCGGAGAAGGATGATGTGGTCTTTGTTGAGCCAGTGTGGATGCTCACCCGCCGATCGTCACCTTGGCCAATGTGCTTAGAGTGTTGTTTCTTTTGGAATGTGGCCTTCTTAAGTTTGGCCTGCAAACCATGTGACGACATTCAATGGGACAGTGGATATCTTCCCATGTTGAACACTCAACACATTGAGGGATGGCATGCCTTCGACTATGGAGTGAGAAACTGATTACAAAGGTCAATCCTTGTAGTAATGGTTGATTCCACAGCCGTGACATTGTGATGTCAGTAGTAGGCTTTTCTTTTAGGGGCATTCAGCCACTCAATGGGGTCCTTGGCAGAGGAAACACAAAAGAGGTGGTTTCCCTGTGGGTGCACCTATAGTGTGCACAATTGGTTTAGGGTCCATGTAAGGCATTGACAAAGGGAGATGATGCGTTAGGGATGTTGCAGGGGTAGTAGAGTGCGTGGGTTTCAAGGCTTTAGCAATGGACCTGGCTTGAATCTTTCCATGATCAATGGGGTTTACCTAGAGAGGCAACGGTTGGAGTGGAAAGATAGCCACTGGAGAAGGTCGTGGTGGCACTATGTGTGAGTAGTTAGTTGGGGGTGGTTCCACCAGTAAGGCTTGGTGCCCAAGAGGAGAGGAAGATAATGTGACAAATGAGCTTTGGGTTGTCTCACTGGCACGGTGGCCAATCGCATGGAATAGCTTTCTCGTATGTTGTCATCTAGAAAGATTGCCCATTTGCAGGTCTTATCAAAGGTGGAGGGGTCCTTGACCAACATGTGGCTATAAAGCCTTGGATTGTGCAAGCCCAATTCCGTAGCTTTCTCGCATGTTGTCATCGAGAAAGATCGCCCGTTTGCAGGCCTGATCAAAGGTGGAGGGGTCCTTGATGAACATGTGGTCTCGTGAAGCCTTGGATTGTGCAAGCCCAAGAGGAAACTGTCCTTGTCACTCAAATTTTCCCTCTCTTTGCAACGCAAATCAAGGTACTTAATGTGTGATGTAGTAGTGTAAGGTTTCCTCTGGTTTTTGTTCCAATTGGAACAGTTGGATGATGGGGCTCCATTTGGGCCCGTAGGTTGCAAAGCCAAGATTGAAGACCGTTCTCACTGCTTTGAAAGTGCCTTTGTGCCGAGGGTCAAAGGATTGGAACCATTGCACTACCTTGCCTTCAAGGCTAAGTTCAAGGAGAAGGACTTTTGTTGCATCATCAAAAATTTCAAATGCTTGACAGATTTGGTTAAAGACCTCTATGTGGAATACGAGGTCTCCAACTCCATGGAATTTCGGCAGAAGTTTGAAAACTTTCACCCATATGGGTTGTGTATGTGAGGTTTATGGGTGCAGTTGTTGGCACCCTCCCATTCCTAGAGCTTGTGTTAAGCAGCTCGGAATGTTGAGTTGTGGCTCAAGGGGAGGTGGTACGTGGGTGGGGTGTGAGAATAGATCTGTTGTTAGAGGGGAAGATCTGTGGGTGTGCTCGGGTAGTCTATTCACGTCGGGTAGCATGTATAGAGGGGCCCCACTAGATGAGGGCTCTTCATAAATCATTTCGCCCTTAAGGCCACACATGTGTGGCATGGCCACATGTGAATGTGTTGTTGTGGTCATGTCACCCAATGGAATGAAGGCACTTGGGGCATGCAACCATGACCGAAAGGTGTCCATGGTGTGCAAGGAAGCTTAGAAAAGCTTAAACGGTGCATGCGCGGACCCAAAATAGGAGTTTTGGCTCTCTTTTGTATCATGCATGAACGCACCCTTAAGGTAAAAAATGGTCTTTTGAGGGATTTTATACATGTAAAATGACCCTAGTGAGTCGGGAAGGTAGACCATAAGTACCACTAAAGATTTGGAAATTTTAAAAATTTTGAATTTTTTTTATGTCTGTGCCCAAACGCTTAGAAGCGTACATTCGGACGCTTAGGTGCGAACACTCGTTCGGCAAACTTTTTTTGGAACAACCACCCAGATGCTTAAAAGCGTACTTTAGGTGCAAACGATCGTGGCAAGTTTTTTTTGGGGATTTTTTTTCAGGAACGTCTGCCTGGATGCTTAGAAGTATACACCTGGACACTTAGGTGCGAATGCCCGTGTGGCAAGTCCTTTTTTTTTTAGGAGCGTACTCCCAGACGCTTAAGTGCAAGCGCTCGTGGGGCAAGTTTTTTTTTCGAGATTTTTTTAAGAATGGTACGTTCGTACACTTAGAAGCATATGCCCGTCGTGGCCTTCGGTGTGAACGGGTGTGACAAGTGTGAATTTGAAATTTAAATTTTGAATTGGGAGGAAAGTGATTGATGAGTGGGGGACAACTAAGATCCCCTCATTAATGCAAGGTAGGTAGGAAAAGGCTAAAGTTAGAGGTTGCCTCTAAATTAGTGGTTTTTGACTAATTTAGAGTCATCTTAACTTAACTAAAGATTAATCCTTCTTAATCTCAATATTAATCACCTTTTAACCCTCTTCTTTGCTCTCTAATTACTCCCTAATTATGAGGAGTTTAGGGATGGGGATTTGATAGGTGGATTAGCAATGTTTTAGCTAACCCAATGATGTGATCACCCCTAATTAATATCTCTAATTAACCCACTCAAAAGAGAGAAAATTAGGCAAATGAGACCTAATTAGCACTATTCTCACTAATTGAGAGCTTATGGGAGTGGACTAGTCATGGAACTAGGTCAAGGCAAGCGTTTAGAACACTAATGCCTCTCCAATTTCTCCAATTGCAAGCACTCAATTTTTTGGATTTTTTACTCTCTTTAAGTTCACTAATCACACTAACCAATAGATTAGTGATAATTAGTAAAAATTAAGAGATTGCTTATGTTTTTTAGTGGATTAGGGTTCTATCTAACATTCCTAAGCTACCTATGTATACTAATCTAACACAAAACATATTTGGAGGCAAAAAACACTCTATGTTTAAGCAAAAACCCTCTTCTTTGAGCTCTCTAATCACCCAAATATGTAGTTTTTTTGCCTAAACCCTTGCTAATCCTACTCCTCCCAACCACAAGCAATGCAAAAAATCAAAACAAAAACAACAAGAACAAAAAAAAAATCAACACAACAAATCCAACAACCAAAAACCGAATGCCATAGCTACTTATTTGGCACAGGCTATGGAGATTCGAATCAAAGATGGCTTTGACAAGTAGTGGATTAGCGCTCCCCGGTAGTGACACCAAAGATGTTAAGCTCACCCTAACGTGTCATGGGAAGTTACCAATCTGTCGAGCTCAAGCAATGCTCAAGAGATCCACCGTAGCCGCTTTCATCGCCCTCCTCCCACACTCGTTGTTGTCACATCAAGGTAGTTGCACTAATCCAACGGGTGGGGCAACCTCTCTCTCAAAGATTGTGTGGGATCTCCACCAAAGACAATCGCGATGGTAGCCTAATCACTCAAGCAAGAGGGAAGCATGAGAGAACAAGTGACTAGCACTAATCACTCCCAAACCCTAGCCCTAAAGCACACCACACATGCTAGATTAGAGTAAGAGAACACTCCACTTCTATTGCACAAATGGGAGAATGAGTTACAAACAAGAGAAATTAGCTTTTATAGTTCCAAGCCTTTTCCCACTAGGCCGCCCAGGAGTAAGTGACCCAAGGTGCCCAAAACATAGTTACAAGGCTTTTCTATATGGTTTGGCCAACTGACCAAGATCCTCTTGTCTGTCCTTCAAAGCTCAATACATGGGAGCGTCTTTAGGGCATTTCCCTCATCAAAGACAGGGGTTACAATATAATGCGAGTGCCCATTACATAAGTGTGCAGACATAGTTGTCGTAGGAATGTGTTAACTAATATGTGGTTAACAGTTAATTCAGTCTCCTCCTCAAGAGTTAGGTCAATAGAGATGCTCAATCTTGTAGTTCTTATAATGAGGAAACTCTCTAGTCATCTTCTAGTCATTATCGATGGAACTCACTTCTTGAGATTCTTCTTTGTTTTTTCCCTTGCACATATAGCTTTGTTTCATCTTCTCTATCCAAACTTTGAAGTATTTTTGGAGAGTCAACCGAGGGTTGAATCAGTGGAATACTCTTTTACTAAATTTTTAATAATTTCAAGATCTATTTTCAAAACATTATGACTTGGTTTCTTCATTAGATCCCTCCAACAGGAACAAAACTCCTCAATAGCTCTCAAGGCTTTGACATAATGCAAAGATCACTCTTCATCCTTGAGGCTAGGTGAGTCTCTTGTTCTAATATATGTTGGATTTTTTAGCTTCCTCAAAGAAGCTTCTCTACTTTCAAGAAATTCTCTGAGGAGTTTATGGTGACACCTCCTCCTCATCGAAGCTTTAGCGCAAGCTTCGATCCAAGATGTACCAACCCCAAGGTACATCTTGGATCGAAGCTTGCACTAAAGCCTCTGAGTGGTATGACATTACCTTTCCTAGGAGTCATTTCTTCATGGTTTCAATTGGTTCAATTCATTTTGGTTTTACAAGTATAATAGTTATAGTTCTAATAAGAACAATGTCATAACCATCTTTGTCACAAAATTGAGTAGCTAATAGATCATCCAATTTTCCTCCTCTTCATCAGGGTTTGGTAGTGAAGCAATGGAATTTTCCTCACCTTGCTTGCACCTCTTATAGCTATGCTCATTCACTTGACATAAGTCTAATCTCTCTCCAAGCGTGTTGTCATATCAGACCCTAAGTTATTGTTGATAGGCATTCTAGTCACATCTCTATAGGAATGGTTCTTTAGGTTCACCTTGATGGTACTATCCTCCTAGTGAAGGTAGATATCATCTCTTCCCCAGTCCTAGAACACCATCATTTGATGCATAAAAAGGCATCAAAGAATCACAGCATAACTAGTGGGCCTTCCAAACTCAACAATAGCAAATGTATGCTCATAGGCTAGGCCACACGACATTGCTTCCACTTCTTTATGGATTCCTGCAGCAGGCGTTCCAAAATTGCCATGCTGATTTGAGAATAATTTTTGAAGGTTTTAGGGGTTTGCTCTCCCATCTTCACCACATGTTCCCATCTAAGATTGTAGTCATGAAAATTCCCTCCAGTTTAATTGGAGGGATGGCATTCATATCATCACCTTCAAAGTATTAACCCACTACACTGACATGCACATCTTTGTATATCTTTAGTGGGTTTTCCTCGATTTCTTGGACGGACTCACTTGCATCTCCTAATGGCTTAAGTTAATTTTTCATCCATTAGTGGAATTCATTCTAGGCTTGTGGTTTCTCTTTTAAGTATTCAACTATAGAGATAGTCACAGGGGCAAAGAGGATTGCTCTTAAATCTCCCATTTCCTCTTTAAGTTATGGCGTTATTGAAGGCACGCACGTTGGCTATGATCATTGACTCTTCTTGTAAGCTGATGTGTATAAAGGCATGGTCCTTAATGAGTTTTCTTTTAACTGTCGTGAAACTCATGCCCACTCTGTCTCATTTTCCTTCGTGTTTTCTCCTATCATGGATTCTCTGAGCGCAAGCTATCTCTCATTCCCTTGGGATATGGTCATGTAGCGCTCTCAAGTTTCCTACGTGTTTAGGTTCTAAAGGCTCATTTACTGGTTTTCTCTTTGGTTCTAAGGTCTTTTTATGCTTCCTTGTTTTTTTCATTATTGTCTTGAGTGGTCCCATGATTGTCCATTTTTTTGTGATTCTTGGCTCAAGACACTACCTTCATGAGAT
Organism: Cibotium barometz; assembly: GCF_041138505.1. Classification (NCBI taxonomy): domain Eukaryota; kingdom Viridiplantae; phylum Streptophyta; class Polypodiopsida; order Cyatheales; family Cibotiaceae; genus Cibotium; species Cibotium barometz. The sequence goes on along the minus strand of NC_141061.1, from coordinate 40,039,535 downwards.
GCTTCTAAAATTGGCTATAGAGGTCTCAATATAGTAATATTTTGAGGAAATAGCATGATAGGTCCTATAGATGACTCTCTATTTTGTGATTCTTTGCTTGAGACACTACCTTCATGAGATGCTTCTAGAATTGGTTATAGAGGTCTCGATGTAGGATATTGTATGGAAACAGCATGATAGGTCCCACAAATGATTTTCTATTTCTAGATGAGCATGCAGTACCGAGTCTTGTGCTTCACTTAACCTCAATATCTCCTCTCTTGAGTTAGGGTATTCTTGTAGCTTTCTAGGAAGGAGTTCTTCATACTTTAGTCTCGGTTTGCATCATCCCTCCACAACTTTCTTGGCCATTTCTAGGAGCTCATCCATCATGTCTATTAAGATTAATCTATCACTGCTTTTCATTCCTCATTCCTCACCCAAAGTGATTTGAATAGGAGGTTCTGGAATATCTTCGATCTCAATATATCATGGATCATCCCTTAGATTCCTAGTTCGTTTACATCTCTCATCCCTATGGGCTTGTAGTACTCTCAAGCTGTTTCCCTAAGTTCATATGTTCTGAGAATTGGCTCGTTGCTCGCGGTTTCCCACTCCCCGCTCTTCTTTTGAGTAGAGGAGTCTAGAACATCCTCAATCTCAAAATAACCTGATATGTTCATAGGGTCTTTCTCTTTTGTTTCCTTTACCACCTTAGAAGTTTGGAAAGTTCTTGGCTTAAGTGGTTATATTGTAAGCACATTTGGCATTGCTTGTTGCACCTTACCTTTGTTACGGTCCCTGTTCTTTCTTTTCCTTTTTTTTTCTCTCTTTTATGGGTTTTTGATGTGGAAGAAGTTGTGGGTAGGGCTACCTGATCTTAAAATTACTTGGGCCCTTGTCACAATCTTCAATGGTACTTCTTTTTGTCATCTGCCAAGATGAGGTCGACACACTAACTATCCGCCAAGACAAGGTCGACACACTGACTATCCCCAACCCCATGGTAGGAAATGATGTACTTATTAAGGGATTTAGATTTGTTGGCTTAAGAGGGTAGACTCATCAAATGATCAATGCCACACTTCGTACACCATCTATTCAAAGGTGGTGGGTTGCTTCTTCCAGGTTAGCTCTCATTGGGCAATCAGCCACTCTATGAGGGCCTTGGCATCTAAATCAAGCTAAGGGAGCTTGCCTTGGTGAATTTTAATCTCTCATTCTATAAGCTCTATTTGCATTAAGCTCTATGCTCATCACATCATTGTCAACCAATGTTAAGACACCATTAACACTAGTGCTCCACCATTACAGTCGCCAAGTTGAACCTCATCATTGATCTTCATCATCAAGTAGCCAACACAGCATAACAGTAGCCCAACTCATTAATGCAGATCATCATCTATGTTTTACCTCCAGCATAGCTATGGCAGTCACCTAGCATCTTGTTTCACCATTGAGACAGCAACACACAACTAGGTTAGGCCCTATTGATGTAGCCAGAGGATTCGACATTCATCATTCACAGCAGCAGTTTTGCGTTTAATTGCCTTCGAATCTACATCCACATGGAGTGCCACCACTATCCTCGATGCGAGCCTTCATCACCGACCGACCTCTTGCTTTGACTTCATCTTTGCTTCTTTGCCAGTATACTACTCAGAGTCACCTCACATCAGAGGAACTCTTGTACTGGATTACTTCATCAATATACATACATTCATTCATCTATTTCATGCTGTGTTGATTTTCTCTAATCTCTTGCACATCTAGTCCTTTCGCCCTTTTGTCCTCACACGTGGTAGCAGTTGAGATTGATTCATGATTTTCATATCTTCTATAATACCCACATCACTAGTTCGCTCTCACTCTGAGGGGGGATGGGCATTCATGGGTTGTTGCTTCTACAAATAACAAACCACATCAATTCTCATCTAAGAGCTAAACAAGGATGGTTTCATCTTGGCCCCACTAATTATGACCTTAAACTATCTATGGTTGGGATTTTCATAAAGTTGTCATCAAAGTCTATGGCATCATCCAAGAAACACTCCTCTAACATTCAATGCCATATAATGTATCATGTCATTGCATAATGTATCATGTTGTTGCTTGCTCCTTAATCCTTCTAACAATAGCAAAATCAGTGTGGTTTAGCTTGGTTTTTCCTCAATGGGGTACTTGGTGTTCAAGTTCTTGATATGGTTGATGCGTTTTGTGTTTAAGCTATTTGAATTAGTAAAGCTAAGCTATTGAGAAATGCTTTAACATTAGTCTTAGAGAATCATGTCATAAACATTAGCTCCAAGTCTTCCTTGTTTTGTTCTTTGGGAATCTTCTAATAATTGAAACCAAAGTAAAGCAATATTCTCTAAAGTTAAGCTGAAAGCATCTATCTTAATTCGAGGACCAATCACCCTTCTATGGTACATACTTTCTTAAAGGCATCTAGATGTTTGTAGGGATCTCCCATTCCATTGACCTTTGAAATTAGCTTGGCTATGAGAGACAGGGTCTTATCCTAGGATGACTATACTCCATTTCCTCACTCAATCCCCCCCTAGTAGGTCTAATTAATGCCAGAATGACATCAATGTTTCTTGTTTCTTAGGTTATGTGAGTTATAAGCCAATATTTGATGGCTCTATAACTAGCTCAGCAGCCATTCTGACCAGCAGCCATTCTGACCATGTACCTGGGCTCCATTCTAAGAGGTACTTGAGTAAAGGACCTGAATATAAGATGGTCCCACATATCCATAGGTTGTCACCCTAAAATATGCTTTTCTTTTTTGTTTAGGGGGTTATAAATCATGAATGCATCATCAAGTATCCATATACCACATTGCTATACGACCTATTGGTACACTTCATGCTCTATAATCTAGGCTCTCCACTCTTAGGGTTCCCTATCTTAAGTGAATTGGCTAACTGAATAGGCACTATTGATTTAACTAGGGTTATTGATTAGGTCCTTTTGAAAGGCTCTTGCCTAATGGTTCTCATCCCTGTGGATGTTGAATGTTCCTCCCGTATTGGGTCTAAAGTGGAGGGAAGCCTGACCTCAACTCTCCAGGTTTGCGTTTTATTCCCCTTGTTAAATAAAAAGTGAGTTCTCCTCTTGTCCGTTAACACTTCTTAGTCTTGAGGTGATTTCCTCTGGAGAGGTCCTTAATTCACTTGGCCTTGATGTCATGTGTTCTAGGTCTATAATGGAAGGGAAAACTCCCCCTACCCATACATTTCCGTCCTTCTCACTTCATTGGCCACTCTTGGGATGTATGTGTTATTGTTCTCATATGTATATGTCGTTTGATGCGAGATGATAACACTTGCTAACTAAAGGTGTGTCCAAAAACTTGTGGTTTTCCTCATTGCATTTGTATGTTGGTGATGTTGAAGAGGTTGCCCTGGGCATCCTCATATTGCCTATATCACCTTGATTGACTCTAGCTCTTCTTTGAAAGAATCTGTCATCTATCACATTTGGAGGTTGAGTCACTATTGGTTCTGTGCGAGCTCTCAAACTCTCAAGGACTCTACGAGATCCTTGTGCCCTTATTGGCACACCAATCAGTCGGACACTAGAGGACTCTTATGTAGGGATGTACATATTTCCCTCTGCGTCTACATAGAACTCATGCCCCCGTCATGTGATGTGATGATAACTTTTGGGTTATCCAAGATCTCTGGTTCAAGCCCTAGCATAGCCAAAAGTGACAATTGCTCTAAGAGCATCCCATTACAGCCAATGTAGATGGGAACTTTTGTAGTTTCATGATACCCATAGCACTATAGTAGATAGGTTTCATTTGTCATTTGAGTGCGAACTTATTCCCTAGCATTGTCACTGGATGGCTCGTCTCTCTCTAGTAGGATAAGCTACTTAAGCTCTTTCACCTCTTTTTAATTATAGATGACTTACGCTTACCCGTGGCTCCATTCTCACTTGCAAAATCTCTATAGGATTTATACCCCATAATACTGATCTAGTTTCTTTTGTTTTGCTTTCGAACTAGTGTGTAGCGCAATGGGGGAGGTCAATGGTATTCATGGTCTAGTACCACTCCAAGTCTTGTATTCTCAAATTTTGGGTTAGAATAGGACTGGGTAATGATTCGACTTAATCACAAATGCATAAGCACTTGATCCAGCACCATAATCCTTTTTACCATGAATTTATGATTTTTGAGTTTTTATGGTCTTTTTATAATGTTTTTGTTTTTTTCAAGATTTTTGACAAGAAAACAACAAACTTAAAAAATAAAAGAAGAAATATGAAAGATGCATATAAACAATGCAATTACAAATTATTTTCTTATTTTTTCCAATCTCTAGAATCTAATCAAATCACGATCCGGATGTTAAACAATCCAAATAGTGAGTGATCTAAACAAGTAACAATCTCGAAATCAAGTAATATGAATATCTTGACGGCTAAAAGATTGGATCAATGATCTAAATATAAATACAATCTGGACAATAATGATATGGAGATTGATCAATTGAGAAATGTCCACAATCTAAAATGAAAATCACCCAATCCAAAATAGGTAACAATCTGAAAAATAGGCGATTAAATTCTAAACGTTCAAGTTTCTAGGACGATCTGAGATTAGGATTAGTGAGATCGAGACACTTGAGCTGGGATTGGCAAATCAAGATTGAATGCAAGGTGGCCTGGTGATTTGGATTTGGGATCAGCGATCCACAATTGCATTTATGGTGACAGATGGCATTAATTTCTATGTTCTTACAAGAGAATAATTGATTGGTACCTTGATAGCCCCCATTCTTTATTCTTTACTGTGAGGTGAAAAAAAGAAAGAAATACCTGCCTCTATAGCTCTTCCACCTCCCAAACTTGGAAAAACTACCACTAACGGGGCACCACCAGCCACCGGCTGGAACACTCTCTCACCATTCGCCACCCACCCACACCAAAAGACAGCTCAGAACCACAACGAACAGATGATCATTCAGCAAAAAACATATACAGCATCAACCATGTACAAACTCAGCAAATACACCAAAGACCAGGAATCTGGCCAGGATTTACTGCCAAGGGAATACACCCTTGCGTCTGACAACCGAGCCTCTGTCTCCCGGTCCCTGTAATCTCCAGAGGGCGCCCACACCAGCAACCCTTCTTCACTTCCTCTGTAGCCCGGCTACTCTCTGTCTCCAGCTGCTACCTGATTGTCGTAGGCGAGCCCCACTGTCTCCAGCCCACACATCAGCACTTCAACACACACAAAAAACCAAGGCTCCCTCTCTGGTCAGCATCCATGCACTGCCTGCAATCATCGCCCACACAAGACCAGCTACTATCTCCAGAAGGCGCCCACACCAGCTACCTTCACTCAGCAGCTCCCACTCTCTGTATGTCGAGACCAGCAGCTTCACCAACCACCAGAGCCTCACACAATCCTCAGCACCACGAACCACTACTCAACGCAGCATGACCTTCTATCTAGCCCAAGCCACATCACTCAATCCTTTCCTAACAGCAGCCCTCTCTGCTGCTTCAATCATCAATCCATATTATCACGATCACCCAAGAGACCTGCAGCCTCTTTCTCTTGTTCACCCGGCTGTACTCCAGCCCTTTAGCTGTTCACCTTGCCACCAGCAGCTCCTAGGCAGCCTTCTCCTTCTGCAGCTTTCAAACCTGCATAGGCCACCCTTTACGTTAGCTCTCCACTTTCACTGAGAGCCTGCAGCTGCACAATCACCAACCCTCTCTCTGCTCACCGCCAGCCTTTCCTCTACACATCAGAGCCACTCGCCTGGCTGCTAAAACCATACACGCCTCTGCACTCTTGATGGCTGTGCACGCCTCTCAAAACCCAGGGCTCCCTCTCTCCAGTCGGCTCTCCTTTCTCGCACCTGCAGAACACCCAGAACAAAACGGCCCACCCCTTTTTCACAGCTGCGTTCCCTCTTGTCTCTGCAGCGCCAACAAGCCAGCTGCGCACTACGCCTCTCGCATCTGCAGAAGCAGCCTGTCACCTTCACCCAGTCGTCGCCAACCTTTCACGTCTGCAGCTACACCATCATCTCTCTCTCTCTCTCTCTGTGCTGATCCTGTGCCAGCTCGCAACAAACCCACTTGCAGCTTATCTGCCTTGCTATCCGGCCCACCACCAAGCAGCAACACCTGTCTTTCTCTGCTTCACTCGGCACCCTGCTCTCTGTCCACTGTCCTGTCTTCTAGGCGACCCACGCCAGCCAGCCTGTCCACGCTAGCAGCTCCCTTTGATGCCAGCACCCGTCTCTTTCCCACAGGCAGCGCCCCACCAGCCTCTGCCTTCTCCAACACGCATGTCCTCCATGCTTGCCTTCAGCACCTACCTTGCCCATAGGCGGCTTCCACTTGACCCATCTCTGCCAACCCAACCTGCATGTCCACAGCAACCTTGCACACGGGAGGCCCCACTTCATGTACCTGCAGCCATTCAGCCAGCAACGCTCCTCAGCTGTGTTCCACTTACGCTGGCAGCACACGCCCAAGAGCCCCTCACTGAGCTCCACTGGTCACAGCCCGTCCTCTCACAAGGTGGCCCACCTCCAAGCCTTCGACGCCAGCCACCACAGCCTTCGACGCTCTATGTCTGCAGTTGGGCTGCATAGCCCCGCCAACCTCTACTGCGCTCCACGCCTCGCTCACCTCTTCACACGGGGGCCACTCTTTCACAGTGAGGCGGCCACACGCCCTCTTCGCTGCACCCGGCTCTGCAAGGCGACGACCCCACTGGTCTTTTTCCTCTCACTGGCGTCTCTTTTTCTGCAGCGCCCCTTCACTTCGACCCTCATCACCTTCTCGAAGCAGCCATCCACGCACACCTTCTAGACATTGAGTTGGCAGCCCACCATGCCTTCACGTGGTTATTTATAAAGTGGCCATGTTATATTATTTTTTATTTTTTTCAAAAAGCCTCAAAGCCACAAGTAATGGCCACCCACTAATGTTTAAAAACTCTCCTTCTCCTTATACTTTTCCAGAAGATACGACGCCCATAATTTCCAAATAAATGCAAGAGTTGCCCGCCGTCTTCATCAGCATCATTACCACCAAGCCCATCAATTTCCAATCGGTACCCTCCATTTAGTATGAACCAAGGCTTATAGCCCTCAAATGACCTTTGTCCAATTTTAAGGTCTTGAAACGATGCCACAAACTTGGAATTTGGTGAGGTGCGATAATTCTCCTCCCAAAACCTTTCTATTAAGGCTCCAGTGGTTTTGTCAACTAGGTGATCATGCCTAGGTGCATGACCACTACTCGCCCACAATGCTTCATAATTGTTGGCATCCAAACTTTTCCTTCAACTAGAGCCAACCCTAAGTGTGTGTGGTAATATGGAAAGGATGCGTGATGTGGCACTCACCTTACCCCCCTTATATTAACAAAATAATGGTTAATTCTTTTAGATTATTTATAAGTAGTTAAAAACTACTTTAATTGATTCTAAATGAGAAAGAGATAATCTTATCAATAAATCATTTCTCAGAAACACTTTAATGCCTTTAAATCATTTTAACAAAAAAACAACTACTACAAAGATTAATGTCCTGTGATTAATCTAATCTTGGCAAAAAATAAAAAAATGTTAATGTAAACTAATGTCTTATTAATACAAGGCTAATGCTCATAGTCATGATGAAATCAACCAAGTGGAGAGATAACATACCTCAATCACACCCGAGAGAGCTTGCTATTCATTCCACCATTCTCATGAGATAAATAATAGAATAAATTAATCATCATAAAAAACAATAGAGTTTAAGGTTAGAAGCGAAGTCTACTCTTGGCACACAAATCCACTCCTAATCACACCAATAGAGGTTAAGATTAGAAGTAAAGTCTACTCTAGGCACACAAACTGACTAATCACACCTATAGCACGCATAATCACACAAAGTCTACTCTAGTCACACAAATCCACTCATAATCATATCAATAGCACACACAATCACATAATGCAACTCAAAGCCGACTCTAGAACACATTTCCTCCATATTCCACCAGGGATTTGCATCCAAGGGTAAGATAGAGTGAAAATAATAGAGGATTTTTAAGTTGAAAAATAGCTCTACTTCCTTTAAGAATAATTTCATCCCCAACAATGGTGCCACTTATTCATGTCAAGAACATTCTTGCTCTCTAATAAGGAACCACAGTGCTAGTGATTAGACCACTTGTCTTGGAGCATGCAAGTCCCTATTGGAGAGGATAAAGAGTCTAAGAGATGTGTGAGTACCTCTTCTTTGAGCCATTCCTCTACTCTTTAATCAACTACATAAAAATCAATGGGTTAAGCTAGAAATCTTGAACCACCTTCTTCTCCAATCATGCTTAATCACACTCTCACTCAAGAAACCAAGCATGCACACTCATGCTTGCTTGAACCACCTTCTTCTCTAATCATGCTCAATCACACTCTCAAGAAAGCAGGCATGCACAGATAACACACTCCATCCACACAAACAAGCACGCATCCTACAATCAAGCAAGAAAAAAGGTAAGAGCTCTCGAGAGAAGAAATGCTTTGCACTTAAGAAATGATTGAATTCTCCCCCCATTCACAATACAAAAAGTTATATATATACAAATGGTCTCCATGAGATATGAAATACAAAGCCTAATAAATTGCCTATATGTCGATGAAGATCACTAGAAGAAAGAGGCCTCTCAAGAAGCTCAATCCATGAGGCACAACGGCGATGTCGAGGTGCACCTTCTCATGAGTGTAAGATCTTAACGAATAAGAGTAGGTGCCACCTCCTCCATGTCAAGGCTCGAGAGAGTCTAATTGGATATAGATCATGGCAAGGCTCGAGAGAGTCAAATTGGATAACAAGGTTAAGAAATCAAGAAAAGGCTCTAGAGGCAAAGGTGATGGGCGAGGATAAGAAGATAGAGTCACATGGAGAGGCAATGTCCACCTGAACCTTAAGTGATTTGTCCACCTAAACCTTAAGTGATTTAGATGCAAAAGACATGGTGATCAAGGGCAAGAGATCCACAAAGTGAGATAAGCACTCATCCAAGTTGTGAAGTACATGTTGATGACAATCAAGTGGCAAAGGATATTTCTCTTCACACTCCCAAGACCAATCAACACAATCCCAATCAAGTGCCTCCTCCAAGGGAAGGCATAAATGTGGAAGAGGAGTGTGCTCATACGTGGATATGAAACATTGAATATATTCAAGAGAAGCCACATTTGTTGGCGATAAAAACTAACTAGCATGAATGCTAATTATGAGATATTATTTCCACGAAAGGCAAGATTTTAACCATTTTTCCCACTCAAGATGTGAATTTTAGCATAAGACATGGAACAATTTTAGAGTAGAGAGAGTGAGTAGCATGTGTGTTTTTGTGTGTATGTGCATGTGTGGGTTAGGCTCTAGAAACGAGCTCACAAATATAGAAACAATGAAGCTATATTGGATTGGACACTTGCCCAAGGCACAAAGTGTGGAGGGTAACACCCATTGAGAGATCTCACCAAACCTAATCTAATCACACAATTCTCATCCTCACTCTACTCAAACTAAATCTAATCTAATCTTATGCCCAATGAAGGTTTTCCACCTAATGAAGATCAACCCAATGACCAACTCTCTAGCTTTAAAACTTTCACACCCGATTCCAAACTAAATCTAATCTAATCTTATGCCCAATGAAGGTTTTCCACCTAATGAAGATCAACCCAATGACCAACTCTCTAGCTTTAAAACTTTCACACCCGATTCCATTGGGAAAAGAGGAACATCTTGCTCTCACGAAAGAGGAGTGTATACACAAGACAAGCCTACACTAGCTTTATCCCTCTCCATGAATACATTCAACTCACTTTTAAAAGCACTCTCAACCTCACATCCACTCCACACAAGTTGTTACTCTAATTGAAAAAAAGGCAACTCTCAAAGGAGATCCTGCAAAGGGATAAACATATAAAAATGAGCCCAAACACAACATAGGATTCCAACTGGGGGCAAGAAGGAGTGAATTGCCTTAAACATAAAAGAATGAGCCCAAACATAAAAGAATGAGCGCAAATGCAACATAAGATTCCAACAGGGCATGAAGGAAAGACACTATGCTTACAGCAGCAAGGAATGTTTAGGGCATCATCCTTGCATCTTGGATCATTTCCACAACTTGGACTTGATATCTAGAAAAACTTTGTTCAAATCTATCCTTAATGTGATTTTTTTCGTCTGTCCTAGTTAGATGTTCCTCCCAATAATTGTTCTTAAGGTGCTAGAGGTAAAATTTTCACATTACTTAATTATGATATCACCTTGAAATTTTGTGATCCTAAGGCAGTCTTTAGCTTCTTCCTTTTGTTTCATTGCACTACCCTTGGCACCCATATTTTCCTTAGAGTTGACAAGGCAGACCTATCCCTTGATTTGCCTCCTCGATTGTGTTTGAATTGATTTTGCTTGTGGGTCTCAAAGTTTGAGTTGTTGGGATACTTACACACACCTTTTTCCATGGCACCCAACAGTGGAATTTTTTTTAATCATCAATTGGCCTTTATGATTTAACCAAGTGCTTAGGTATCTAGCTTTGTGTGACCTTTTTCCCTCCACAACCATTCTTCTTAGACTTCCTTCTATTACCGTCGTATAGCCAGTATACCCAACTCTTCCTTATGTCCCGGACTTAAATCTTCTACCATTGAGCATTT